>NC_054552.1:27166031-27537697 GCF_017654505.1 Polyodon spathula
TTGAGTTTTGTATCTGATCACTTTATATTAAATTTGTATTAAACATTGTGACAGGTAAATAAACATTTTAGGTCATAGACAAAATGCACTGTACATTTTAAAAGTGTATGCGTATACATGGAATATTATTTCTATTCAAGTTTTTATATTTTTTTATTTTACTGGCTTTGTGTTTCTTTCTCTTCCAGCTCCTCCTGCTCGCACAGAAGAAATTGATAAGCATCGTCGTAGATTCAATATGAGAATGCTAGTGCCTGGCAGGCCAGTGAAAGAAACTGTGGTTCCTCCACCTGTACCTGCAGAGAGGCCAACCTACAAAGAGAAGTTTGTCCCCCCAGAACTCAGCATGTGGGATTACTTTGTAGCAAAAGTAGGAACCACTTGTTTTACTTTTAAATGTTAGGTATTTATCATTTAAACAAAGATGCTTTTCCTAATAATGTCTATGCATCTATCTGTTTAGCAGATCCAAGAAGCCCAATGACTGTTAAACTTATATTTATAAAATCTCTTGAACATTGCCTACATGCTGATTGGCTGCTGACATTCCCTGTCCCATATGGTTTAAAAGATTACAACCAATGATTCAGACCTTAATGTTCTATGTCCACAATGATCCATGTTATAAGCACAATAACACACTTGAATCAAGGCTGCATTTCGTGCCACAACAAACCTAAGGCATGGGCTGTACAGTATCAGTACAGCCCGCACCTGCTTCTGTGTTACTGGTCACACAGATGATTTTAGCATCATGTTTGCAATGAGAAGTATTTTTTGTAACTTTCATGGTGTCTACCAGCTGCTGTTACATCTCCACTCACACACATTCTGGTTTTCTTTGTAGCCATTTCTTCCTCTTTCTGATAGTGGTGCTTTGTATGATTCCGATGAAAGTCTTCCAAGCGATGATGAGGATGATGATGATGCTTTCCTTTCCGACACTCAAATAACGGAGCACTTGGATCCTAATTCATACAGGTTATCTGTTGTACCAGTGCCTTTCTATGTAGTGAGATTGCTGATAAATGGATGAAACCTAATTTGATTTTAAATTCTATTCATTCTAAAATAATTTCAGCTAGAATTCTCATGTCATATGCGTTTTCCACAGTTGGGCACTGTTGCGATTAGTACTGGTCAAGCTGGCTCTACACAATGTGAAGAATTTCTTTCCTGTTGCAGGACTGGAGTTTTCAGGTACTGTACCTTTCCACATTTGCCTTTTCTGCAGGTATAGACAAAATGTATTTCCCTCACAAATATTTTGCTATTTGTTGATCAAGTGACATGAGTAATTTAGTTCCCTGGACCAAGTTTAATAAAAATCCATTTACCATTAAGTTTTTTTCTGAATTTTTTGTTATGTTGTATAAAGTTGTAGGTCTGTTAATGTAGGATATGACCGATACCCATAGTAGACTAATCTATGCGTCAGGTTTTGAAAAGGTACCTCTTTTATTTTAGAACTTCCTGTAACCTCACCTTTGGGCAATGGTGTTATAAAAACTTTGGAAAACTGGGAGCAGATTCTTCTTGAAAAAATTAACAAGTTTGACGGCCCTCCGCCAAATTACATAAACACCTATCCAAGTGACGTCAGTTCTGGAGGGGGACCAGCGATACTAAGACACAAAGCCATGCTTGAACCAGACAACACCCCTTTCAAGTTAGTTGTGATAAAAATGGTAGTGTTTTAAAATGTGTTCTTTTAAGGCATGTTTTTCCTATACAAATCTCTAAATACATATTGTGTATTTTAATGATTTCTAATTGTTATTTCGTGATGTCTAAACTTGTACTTTCTAGAACTGTAGCTCTGAAATGTTCCCTCATACTTTCGAATATTATAATGAATACATACAGTGACTTTTTTCACATTTTGTTGTGTCAGTGCCTCAGAGTTTCATTCATTAAAATGAGGATTTTTTTCCACTTATCTACACACCATACTCCACACTGTTAAGGGGAAAAAACTGAAAAATCATAATTGAATAAGTCTCCACCCCCTGAGTTAATACTTGGTGGAAGCACCTTTGGCAGTAATTACAGCTGTGAGTCTGTTGGGATAGGTCTCTACCACCTTTGCACACCTAGATTTGGGATTGTTTGACCATTCTTCTTTACAAAACTGTTCAAGCTCTGTCAAGTTCCTTGGGGAGCGTTGATGGACAGCAACCTTCAAGTCATGCCACAAATTTTCGATTGAATTTAGTTGGGGCTCTGACTGGGTCACTCAAGGACATTTATCTTTTTGTTCCTTAGCTACTCCAGTGTAGCTTTGGCTGTGTGCTCTGGGTTGTTGTCATGCTGAAAGGTGAACTTCTGTCCCAGTTTCAGCTTTCTTGCAGAGGGCAGCAGGTTTTCCTCAAGGACTTCTCTGTACTTTGCTCCATTCATTTTCCCTTCTATCCTGACAAGTGCCCCAGTCCCTGCCGATGAGAAACACCCCCATAACGTGATAATGCCACCACCATGCCTCACAGTATGGATGGTGTTTTTTGGGTGATGCGCTGTGTTGGGTTTCCGCCAAACATAACGCTTTGCATTTAGACTAAAAAGTTCCATTTTAGTTTTGTCAGACCACAAAACTTTTTGCCACATGGCTACAGAATCTCCTGAGTGTTTTTTTTTGCATACTTCAAACGAGATTCAAGGTGGGCTTTCTTGAGTAATGGCTTCCTTCTTGCCACCCTACCATACAGGCCAGATTTGTGGAGTGCTTGGGGTATTGTTGTCACATGCACACTTTGACCAGTCTTGGACAAAAAAGCCTGTAGCTCTTGCAGAGTTGCCATTGGTCTCTTGGTAGCTTCTCTGATCAGTCTCCTTGCTGGGTCATCCAGTTTGGGTGGATAGCCTGATCTAGGCAGGGTCTTGGTGGTGCCATACACCTTCCACTTCTTAATAATCATCTTGACCGTGCTCCAAGGGATATGTAAGGCCTTTGATATTTTTTTATACCCATCCCCTGATCTGTGCCTTTCAAGAACTTTGTCCCGGAGTTCTTTTGGAAGCGCTTTGGTGCTCATACCTACAGGAACTGCTGAATTTATCCTGAAATCACTACAATTTAACACAGAGGCCACTCAACTTGTGTGATTTTGAAGGCGATTGGTTACACATGAGCTAATTTAGGATTGCTATTACAAGGGGGGTGGACACTTATCCAACCAGGCTATTTCAGTTTTTATTGTTAGTTAATTTTATACAAATTTCTAGAAAAAAAATTTTCACTTGGAAGTTGTGGGATAGGACGTGTAGATAAAAGAATAAAAATAAATAAATAAATTTGCATTTTAATTCCAGGCTATAAGGCAACAAAAAGTGAAAAATTTGAAAGGGGGTGTAGACTTTCTATAGGCACTGTATATTACAATAGTTTAGGATTCTTATATTCAGTCAGTGGAAAGCTGAAAGTTGCAACAATGCATACATTATTGCCTCGTTAAACATGTGCAATTGTTTTCCTAGGGCTAAGCATTATTTAGCTTTTCCTGTTAAACGGCTGTGGCATTTCCTTGTGAAACAAGACGTTCTTCAAGACACACTTATTCGCTACATTTTCACCAGAAAGAGGAAGCAGAGTGAGGTAAATGTGGCGTCAAAGAAAAAAAAAAACAGTTTTTCATATTTTTATTTTTACTTGTTTTCATTTCCTGAATAACCTCTTATAAGAAGACCTTGTGGTAATTTTATTTGGATCTTTATAGAAGTGATCAGGCAACTGTATTCAAATTTAAATATTCAGTATTGTTTCAAATTTAAGATGGCTTCGAATTTAATGCGGCGCAAATTACTTTTTTATTTTGTGGTATTGCTTGGCATGACAGGAAACACCAGGGTCTGATCAGCATTTCAGATCTGTGCAACCTTGTGCTGTTTGTTAGAACAGAGCCTAATAACGAAACGCTGAAATTGTAATCCCAGAAGCTAATGACGCTTCTTTGAAACTGGCTGCCAGTATGTCATGGATGATTCGAGATCGGGCAGTAATGTATTTTGTTTGTCTTTTCACGGCAGCGAGTCACACTTCTGTTTGTGTACTCAGGCCTTTATATCTTTTGTTGGTAATTTTAGTAATAAATTAATCACTGTACTTAAAATTAAGATGCAGGCCTTTTTTTTTTTTTTTAAGAAGAAAAAATTGTTTAAAAAGTGCATCTCAAATTCAAAGAAATACGGTAGTTTTTATTTTTCCAATTTTGTAAAGTTACTATTCTAATGTGTTTTATACAGTGAATGAATTCTCACCTTAATCGAGGAAAAAAAAAACCTGATTTAATCTTTTCATGGACAGATGGTATCAGAGTTGACTTGTTTTGATCTTGTAAAAAAACAAAAACAAAAACAAAAAAAAACAACATCTGTAAGCACCTATGTGTTTATGCTATGCATATATGTGCACATGCATACACACACATACTTTGATACTGAGATAAAGGTAAGTGATGTAGATTCACATCATCATATGGCAATATATTACATGTATTCCATGGCTGTGAGCAAATACTACAAAGCCACATGTAACGATTCAGAAAACTGAAATATCCACCGCTAAGAATTCACCTCTGTTAAGTTTATATTATAACGTATTGCCCATATGTGTGCCTCTTATGCAGCCTGGAATCCTTTTCATTTTCATGTTTTGTTTTTGTGCATGTGTTTTGTGTTGTGACTTGTGTGCTGTATTGTGTAGTCATTAGAAGACCATGTGGACCAACTCAAACAAAACTGCATAGCAGAAGATCACAAAACCTGCAAGGTAGTAATCCTTTGCCCAGACCCTCACCTTAAGCAGCTGCCTGATGTTCAATAGCTTTCGCTGGCTTGATCATTAGTATAAAATAACAGTGCAAATTCATCACTTCTATTAACAGAGTGGGAAACTTTCTTTAATAAAAAACATATACTACACTGATATGTAGCTTGTTATTGGCAAATCGGTTGGGTAACACAGAGACTAAAATTAAAAGCATGCTGCTTCTTTTCACTTGCAAACTTCACTACACTGTGCATAATTGTTTGTCTTTGGATACAGTGATTGGCATGCATTTTTTGTTCCTACAGCACCTTATTTAATTAAAGATACTGAGTAGCTATTTTGCATGTTATGTATGTATTATTTTATTAGTACATATTTTTTCACTGTATTGTAATGGTAGTGGTGTAAATGTGTATAGATCTCTCAATAGCAGTGTTGTAATGCTTTTAGGTGGAGGCGGACCTTGGTTATCCAGGTGGAAAAGCTAAAGTCATTCACAAGGAATCAGATATTATAATGGCCTTTGCAGTCAATAAGGTATATATATTTTTATAATGGACTACATTATCAGTGTTCTGAAAGTCTCTGGTCTATCAGTAATGAAATGCCTTGCTTTTTCTTTACAGGCCAGTAATAATGAAATTGTGCTAGCATCTACACATGATGTGCAGGAAATTGATGTCTCTACTCTTTTAGCTGCACAACCATACACCTGGATTGGAGAGGAGTTTGACAAAGAGTCCAGAAGGTACCCATGGTCCTGTTTCAATTATCTAAATAACTCTATATTAAGCTCTATTCTGTAGTTACCTTTTTGACCCACTTAATACATTAAAATCAGAAATGGCAAGAGGTCTGCAAAGTGTCTTTCATAATTTTGTAGATATAAAGCAATTCAAAGTACAATACTAGCTCATATTTTATACAGCTCCGATGATCTTGATCATCGCTCCTCCCATACAAACATTGCCCAGGCAAGTGCACCTCCATTTGCACCCAGTCAAATCCCTGCGTCTGCATCGATGCCCTGGTTAGGCAGCGGGCAAACAAGCACAGGCGCTAATGTGGTATGTAAATACTTCATTGTCTTTTATTTTTGTGTACTATATGCAAAGATTTGCATTTGTTTACAGAAGTGTTTTCAAAGCCCCTGCTTTTGAAATTTAAGTTTTATTTCTGTAACATTATACATTGTGTATTCATTAATAAAACATAATTTTAGTAAGACACTATGTATTCTTAAATTGCAGATCATGAAAAGAAATTTGAATAATGTGAAAAGAATGACATCACATCCAGTTTACCAGTACTGTACGTATGCAATATCAATAAGTGCATAAGGCTTTAATTATTCTCCTGTTTATAGATTTTAAAATGGCTACCAATTGGGTCCTGTTTTAATATTAGAAAAACTGTTTTTTTTCCTTCCCACTTTTTAAATTAGATTTAACTGGAGCCCAGGATGGAAGTGTACGGATGTTTGAGTGGGGTCGTCCACAGCAACTTGCATGTTTTCGCCAAGCTGGCAATGCAAGGGTTACACGATTGTACTTCAATTCCCAAGGCAACAAGGTAATTTCTTAACATTCATTGTGAACTTCACTTCATTTAATACCTTTTGAAATGAAAAAAATACAGTAATGAAATTATTTAATAAATCGAAGTCAAAATGAATGAACTATACATGTCATTTGTCCTGTTAAATTGCATGCCTTTGGTAGTTTCCTGTTTGCAGTATGCTGTGTAAAGGAAGCTGGAACATCCAGTCCTTATGCTACCTGATTCTTCTGGGGGGGGGGGGGGAAGAGTTAATGTGGAAACAAATAGGCCATCAAGGAAATTTAGTTTCATTCCATTTGTGTATAAACTGATGTAATCTACATTTGACACTCATGCCTATTATTGTTAAGAGTGGAGGAAATTAAGACTTTCTTGTACTGAAAGTTGCCTTTGTGTGTCTTTCCTTTTCATCTTAATGGAGTGCAGTTTTATTTCATTTGTTTGATTAAATAGAGGAATTTTTTTCATTTACTTTTTAAACTTGATTAAAATGGTGGCCAAAGTATTCAATTACAATTAAACCTGATTTTAGTACTAGAACATGTTTTTGTTTAGTTTTCTGTTTAGGTTTTCAACTTACTTACTTTTTTCTGTAGTGTGGGGTTGCGGACGGAGAAGGGTTTTTGAGCCTTTGGCAAGTTAACCAAACTGCATCAAATCCAAAACCTTATTTGGTAAGTAATCTAAAGAAGACTTGCAGTTACAATTTATTATTTTAAATCTGGTTTTATTGCTGTTACATACACCACAAATAACCTTTATTGTCTAATTACATTAGCTTGTTTTGTGAAAAGTTCATGTCTGACTGTTAGTTACAAACAAATGTTGGTAATTTCATGCCCTCTTTTTTATTTATTTACTTCAACTAAAGTGCTTGAACATAAATAATTAAAAGCTTTAGCACCAATGTTTAGCAGCCGCCTTGATCTTAATTTCAGTTGTGTTTATTCCAATATAGAGCTGGCAGTGTCACAGTAAAGCCACAAGTGACTTTGCCTTCCTCACCTCCTCAAGCCTCATAGCCACAACCGGACAATCCAATGATAACAGGTATTTATTTCTGTTGAAGTTGATGCATCAACTTTAAATCAATTATATACATTGCAGATAAAAAGGTTTTGCTGTATATTCATTAACAAGATAAGGCAACAACCAATTAAAAGTACTATTTTTGGAGTAAGTACATTCATATTTGAATTTTGTTAACTGCTCCATAGATATGACTGTAAACCAATAACATTTTTGGTTTTAGGTCTGGTAATGCGTGTTTGCTTTTCTCCTTTACAGAAATGTGTGTTTATGGGATACTCTAGTTTCACCAAATAATAGTCTGGTACATGGTAAGTACGTTGTTTAAAATATGAATATATATTTCCCCTGTATAGATCATTGAGCAACACCTATTGTTTTTAGTTTAACAGAAGCTAAAGGAACAATTACTCAATCGTTGGTTTAATGGAGCAGTTTTTTGAGCATTCAGACTCTAAATGAGCCTGTATTCTGCAAATCTACTCTGCTTTAATATAACCCAAGATACAAGGTCTACCTACCGGTATATACTTACAGCGAATGCAAATATACTGCAAGGGGGGCATGTATTTTTTATATAAATAGATTAAACCTTGCCGTCAGAAGATACTGTTGGTAAATGGTGTGTGCAAAGTGATTCTCACTGAATGTGTGTTTGTTTCTTTAGCTTTCCCTTGTCACGACAATGGGGCCACAGTTCTTCAGTATGCACCCAGGCAACAGCTCGTCATCTCTGGAGGCAGGAAAGGCTTCATCTGCATTTTTGACATCAGACAGAGACAGCTGCTTCACACCTTTCAAGCACATGATTCTGCTGTTAAAGCTCTCGCAATGGACTCCACTGAGGACTACTTTATCACTGGCTCCGCAGAAGGAAACATGAAGGTAAAGCAGCAAAACATTAATTTATTTATTAAATCATTGTAAAATAGTATTATGTTGCAATTATATTTACATCTCATTGTCAGGTGGTGGTGCATGTGTGGATTAGCAGTGTGATTCAGTGAATGTAATATGTACAGCTATAGCCAAGAGTTTTGCATCACCTAGGATTTAGGATTGTGAATAAAAAAAATAATAATTATATGATATAAAAACAGTAAAATGATATTGCAAAAGTCTGCTGAAAGCCATAATACTATTACAATATTTTGAAATGTCACACTTTTCAATTTGTCCTTTTTTCGTTTAGTATATGGGAAAACTACAAAGCAGTATGTAATTCAATATGTTTATGTAATATTATTCAGTTAGCTTTCATTCGACTTTATGAAGTAAAATGTGTTAATTTTATAGGGTGATGCAACACTTTTGGCCACAGCTGAATATGGCAGTCTGGAATTTAATTTAGAAAAAAATCGTTACAGAATAACAAAATATTTGTTATTTAGCTGTTACTCCTCTGTTATGCATGAAACTTCATTATTTTAAAGTGGTTGTTTTTTGTGTAATATGTTTTTTTTTTAGTTTTTTTTTTTTTTTTTTTAATTGGCTCCAAGTTTTAACAACTAAAGTACATGGGATCAGTTTTGTGTGAACCCTAGTCAAAATCGTCATTCAGAAACGTAAGTAGTGGTAAAGAGGCATTGTTATCTGTGGATTATAGTGTTCAAACGTGTTTTCTTTTCTGTTGTAAAAAAATAGGTATTAATAATGTTTTGCATTAACGCAGATTTTTATATATTTATTTGTTGGGAGTGTTTTACAACACAAGCCAAATGTAACAGAATACAGACAAAATGTGTAATTGAAGTACATCATTGCAACATGAGGCTTAACCAGTTGTCCAGCTTCTTTTGCTCCACGTTGTGTACCTTAAATAAACTGTCACCAGGTTGCATTCTGTACATATATTTTCAGTCCACTAAAATAATACTAGTAAAACCAGTTTGGGCAAGATCATGCACATACTTTTTTTTTCTATATTTCGTTGACAGGTGTGGAAATTAACAGGCCATGGGTTGATTTATTCATTTACACATGAACATGCCAAGCAGTCCATATTCAGAAACATTGGTGCTGGGGTCGTGAAAATTGAAACTGGGCCAGGAAATCGCATCTTTACATGTGGAGCAGATGGAACTCTGAAAATGAGGGTTTTGCCTGACCGCTACAATGTACCTGCTAGTATATTTGACATCCTGTAAGTCTGAGTAAATCATAAATTAGCATACAGACCGTCCAAATTCTTAGGCTGTTGATTGTTATAAAAGTTAAGCTCACAGCAAGTATTCGCAGAGCTTACAAAAGATAACTAAAAAGGCATTTATCCTTGAAAAAAACATTTGTTCCAGAATCCCTTGTGAACTGTATTCATGGGAGAGTTATGCATGTACTGTATTTGTAAAAGCGGTGAACTACAGGTCAGTGGTAGTGCTGTAAAAGTACTTGAAGCAAAAGTCTAAAAGTGTGCATCTGTTGTATTTTGTGCTCACAGCTGAAACTCTTGGCTTCTGCTGCAAACACTGTGGTTCTAGATTTATGGTCAGTCAGTGATTTCCGGTGTGAATTGTTTTAATGGATCTGCATTTTGTTTCTGCTGCTTAAATGACAACAGGCCCTTTATGCCTGTTGGTAAAAATGAAGGTTTTGGTGAAAGGGGATTTATGCTGTGTTTCAGCATGCTGTCCTGAAAACTGTTTTGAAAATGCTCATTAAAGTTTTGTTGCAAAACTCCAAACTGGGATATGATGTGATATAATATAGCCTATGTGTAATTTCTGTTTTGTTGGTTTGACAGTACTGTGGACAATTTAAATTGAGTAAAAGCACAGGAATGTTGAAATACTCAGAAACCACAATGTTTCATTCCTGTTCTGCGCATATAACTTTTTTTTTTTTTTTGCATACTGCTGTCCTGTTTTTTTTTTAATGATTGTCTTTACATTAGGAATGTCAGGTGTATTACATAGCAGACAGAGCCATAACACTTACGTTAGTGTTATTTTTTATGATTTAGTCATACGATTGTAACATTGCATTCAAATTTTGTGACTCTGCAAATAGGTCGAGATTTTAAAACATACAAAACAGTAAAGAAAACAAGTGTTAATTTACAAATGAATGTCTGGCTTTATCTGGCCAAGTAATACATAGTTTATTGAAATAGTTTTAATATATATAAATTATTACAACAACCTCTTGTACAAACATTAAAGCTTTTCTCATATTATTTGCCTGTAACATAGCAGCTGAAAGTTGTATTTTGGTTAAGTGTATGGTATTTATTAAAACACATTTGTGTTTCTAATACATTACTGGGAACCATGTCTAAGTATTTAAATGTTCTTAACCAGCAGTCCTTTTCCTATGTTCCGTCTTAATGTCTGTGTTGTATATTTATCTTTAGCATTTAATGCTCTGTTCATGAAGAGATTAAATCTGCAGAGTGTGAAGCCTCTGTGAAAGAATGGGTAGTTGTGCAATGTCAAGGTTTTACATTTGTAAGTTAAATTATTTTAATTTCATGAAAATACATTTTACCTGTAATTTGTTTTACATATGTACACAAAGTTTAGAAGATTAAATCATTTATCTTATACATTGTGCTGGTAGACTATTGTAAAGTCTGCTTTGTTCAATGTTCAAGGATGTAAGAACTTTTTGACCTGTGTGGTTTTTTTTTTTTTATTTAATGTAACTAGAAGACAGAGCACAAGTCTCTCTATTCAGGCCCAATCTCCAACAATGTCATGCACCCCTAAACAACATTGATAATAGGCTTGTTGAAGGACTACATACATCAGATGGTGATTTAGAACAGGTATTCTGTACGGTATATAAAAATGGTAAGTATTTGTTACAAAATTGTAATACGATACATACAAATCTTACAGTATCTCTGATGCAAATGTATAGCATGCGGCAACATACACATTCATTATTTATACTAGTTGTGTACAGCTTATTAAAAAAAATTAATTAAAAAAAAAAAGCAGCATTTGACACAGTTAATTTTAGAAAAGCTGGTCATACAGTCTGTAATAAGAAAACTGGTTTAGTCCTTGTAGCAAGCCACCTCCTTTGAGTATAACGGGTAAAAACAATTACTTATACTCAATTACTATGATAATCATTTTAAAATAAATAAATACAAATAAAATGGCCACTGCTGAACTTTTAAATTGACATGTTTATGCACAAAATGTAATAGTCAACTGGATTGTAAAACTGACATTCAAAAACAGTACTTGAAATGCATAAAATGGACAATTGTGTCTTATTCATCGGAGAGAAAATGTACATGACATTTGGTTATAAAGCCATTGTCCCATGTATACAGATGACGATCCTTTGGATTATATGACAACATTGCCAACACACCGTTTGATGATCTTAATTCAAAACTGGCATTCAGAGGCTTCTTTTTCAATAAATCAAAAGCAAAAGTTACTTTTATATCCTTTGTATCGGTAACATAAAGGACTCCACATGCAACGAAAGCATTGCCAGCCTTTGATCTGGGATAGGTGGTGTTCATATGCTGGGTAACAGAAAATGTTTTTTCAGCCAGTTGAGCTACCATAATACTGTCATCAATGCTTGAAGCATAGATGATCCACAGTCCATTTTCATCCACTGCCACATTGAAATATGTCTTGGAATTCTGGAAGAGATAGCTGAGATTGCGGTGTAGGGCATTCTCAATAGTAATTTTTTTTATTGTTGCGGTTTCAAAATCATATCTGTAAAAATAAACATTGACGATCATTAAAGAATCTTTGGAAAAACATTGGCACTGTGTAACGTGTCAAAGTGAGAAACGAAAGATGCCAGATAAAAATCAATTCTTACATTTTTTTGAGATTAGGTTAAAATACTCCCATCTGCATTCCTAAATGAAGTCATAAACAATTTTATTAAAAAAAAAACAAAACAAACATTACAACGTTGAGCACTTACTTTGCAATCTTGGATGTGCCGGCAACATGAAAATACAGAGATCCGTTGTGAACGACGTGACCACAGCCCTGGAAGACAGCTCTTCTAAAGTCGATAACTTTGACATTGCCATTCTGGAAAGATGCTAAGTTATGATATTCTTTTAACGTCCGACCTAAAAGCAGACATATAATGTGTAACATTAGGTAACAAAAAGAGTTGTCACAACGATAACTAAAAAAAAAAAGTGTTCATATCTACATTAGAAATATTCATGATTGCCACGGTCAGCTAACTGATAGGGTACAGTCATAGAATTATCTATTTAAATTGGTTGCTGGATTTAAAAAAAAAAAAAAAAAAAAAAAAAGTACACAGAAATCTTACAATTCAACTTAAATTGTGAAGTGTGTTTAAATTAAAATGATTCCTGTGGGGTTTACATAAGGAATGAAAATGTCAGAAACATACCTGAAAAATGCTCAGCAACCCAGATATGTTCATCATTCCTTGATGTATCCTGCATCCAAGTCCCAAATGTAGTTTCCATTTTTGTTACATTTAAAGTGCAGTTTACAGATTTAATGATGCATTCTGTTAATAAAAAAATGCTGTACTTATACTGTAGTTCAACATCAACTGGAATATTGTCAAAGTAAAAACATTAAAAAAAAAACACATTTATACCAGCTTTCTTTAACAGGTGTCCTTTGACTTTAGTTAAATCTTTTTCAGCCAAGGTATCATCATTTGGTACAGCATCCGTCACTGTTCAAAAAGAATAGAAATTGTAACTACTACACGCCCGCAAGATGAAATCGAGTAGTAGTCTCCACACATCCATAACTTGTGAGTTATGTCTTGTTTTAATGAACAGTTTTCAGAAATATCAAAACTATTCTTTTAACATGCATGTACAGTAACTCGTGAGTCAAGGGTTTGACACAGGTGAAAGTACAGTATAGTGAATGTTTGTTACAGCTTCTTTGGGAGTTTTGTTGTGTAGTTAAGATGTTTGTTTAGATCAAGTGTGAAAAGAGATGTTTCTTCTGCTCCTTTATGTAACCTTTAAATACCACCCTGCACTTTAATAAATAATAATTCAAAAGAAAGTACAGTTCCTTCACAAACGACGTCAAACTACTTCTGCATTATCTTTATATGGGATTCCAAGCAGACCATCCAAGCGCCCTTCAGAGCCCCTACATCTGGTTTCCAGTTATGTTTTCCATACATACCAATGCTGTTTTGCCGAGCCCTTGCTTTGTGGCCTTTGTTCTGTGGGGCTCCGGGGGGTCCAGGGGGCCCAGGTGGGCCAGGAGGACCTGCTGGACCTTCTGGACCTTGAGGTGCTTCAATCCAAATGCAGATAACAGAATTAGCAGAAATGCAATACAGCATACTGCAAGTAGTCACATTTACACTGACTGCTCAGGGTGTTCACAAAATGATTTACCGCTATGGAAGACCTCAGCAGACATTAACACTGTACGCACTTTCTATTTTTTTTTTCTTTCTTACAGGTGCTGTTTGTAGGTAAAGGTGTTTAAGTTGCATAGTTTAAAAGCACAAGAGACAAGGTACACCTGCATTTTTTCTTTTTAAGACCTGTCAGAGCTGATTGTTCGTAGGCATATTGGTGTTGTTCTGTGCACTGTAGTCACATAGGTAATGTGTTGTACAATGAAACACGGATTCGTCTAATTTGCTTCCCCACCTCATTTCTACATTATCATTCTTTGGGGGTCTTTAAAATCATTTTTTACTGTAATAAATAAAAAAAATCCTAAACAAACATAACAGGATATTTAAACAGGTAAGGAACACCATAGCAAAATATGTAGTCTGTTACAAAAACAAGTCCTAAGTGAAGTGCTGTTCTAAACCCCTCTGACTGGATTGAATTCAGGCTTCACACACATATCCACGTTGTGGTCATGTTTAGCAACCTCTAGTTCAGCATCTTACCTTCCATTATGACCTCATTGAAGGACTCCCCATTTTCACCCTTTGGTCCTGGTTCCCCGTTTATGCCTGGCAATCCAGGCATACCAGGAAAACCTTTTTCACCCATATCCCCCTTTTCTCCTGGCTCCCCTTTTTCACCTGGAGGACCTGAAATATGAAGCACATTTGAAATTGGATGGCACTAAATCTGTCGGACTGCACTGAACTCAACACCCCTTACCCCTCCTAGGGCTTACTGTTCCCAGTCACGTCTTGTGTCCAACTGTGTCTTACCGGTCATTATGGTCTCATTGCAGCACTCTCCTTTTTCACCCTTTGGTCCTGGCGCCCCCGTCTCGCCTGTAAAACCTATTTCACAATCTCCCTTCTCTCCTGGTGGTCCTGTCTCACCAGGAGGTCCTGAAATATTCAGCACATTTCAAATTATATTAGAAAACTGAATTAGTAAATTATCCAACTTTCAAAATGGCAAGAATGGACATTGTGGTTTCATTCAGGATATTTGGTGGATAGTATATTTTAGAAGAGCAGGTCAGATATATCTGGTCTATGTGGTCTACTGTGATTAAAGGCTTTTGTGAACATACAGTGAATTGTGCCAAAATATCATTAAGCTTGGTCTTAAAACTGGATCACACATCCAGAGCCTCAACCTGGACAGATACAAACCAGTAGAGAGATATAGATATATTTAAGCCACAATGTATTCCCTTATTCATTGTTCCATTGTGTTTCTGTTTATATACAGCTATGATAAATCACAGAGCAATGATGGTGGGCACTAGTCCTAAATAGCGTTCAAATATTCATTGATGCTTTTCTTTCTTTTTTCTCTAAGTCAGCATATGTATTAAACCTACACTCAAGAATAAGATTCTGTTTGACTAAACACACTTGGATAATTCCCCACTGCTTTCCCAGCTGTAGCAAGAAATTAGCACCCACGTAGAGAAAAAACAAATAACCCAGCCATTGAGCTTTTATCATAAAGTGAGTCCGAAACACAACATCATGAACATGAATTGTACACTTGTACGAGTAAATCAATAAGGCTGTGAACCAAACACTAACCAATAGGATGTAACTTTGTGTTTAAGGAACATTGTCCCATCTGATTCACACCTATTAATCCCATATTCCTAAACTGTATGGTCCAACAAACCTTTTAAAAATCACACTTTATATGTCAAAAGAAATACACACCTGTATACAAAACTTGCAAATAAAATGTCACCAAACCTTTGGCTTTAAATGACTGATGATGCATGTATTGAATTTAATAATTCTGCAGCATGGGTATTTGTAGTGGCTTTTTTAATGACTGTGCACCAGCCTGTAGCAGCTGCATTCCGGTTCTGTATAGTGGTTTTATTTCACACACTGACTGTAGCAACATATTCTAGATTCTAGTCAGCTCACTATCTCAGAAACCTCATCTAGATACAGAAATTATCTTTCGTTGTGTTATCTTATCATTTTATTACTAAACATTAGCAAAGGCATTTAAATTGAAGGGTTGTCAACATAGTTTTCAATTGCCCTTTGTCTGGGAGAAAGAAAAACAAAACAGTTTCTTTCAAGTTTACAATGATAAAGAACATTGTTTTCTCACCCACCATCCTGGCAGTAGCTTTTCAGCCATGGTCTGTGTACAGCAGGTGAAATTTGAGGGAGCGGTACTTGGCTCTGTTGCTGCTCAGATCATTAACATTGCCTCCCTCTGAATTGCATACCTTTCTTCCCTCGTTTCCCCTCGGCTCCTCGCAGGCCTGGTAGTCCTATTGATCCATTGTATCCAGGCATGCCATCAAGGCCAGGAGGTCCTGTAGAAGAGAACAAATACAAAAGCACTTGAGATTGGATTTGGATTACAAATATCTTGTGCACTGATTCTGTACAATAGCTTCTTTGTGCATGATAAACCAAAGGGGAAAAATATATTGATAGCAGTTGTACATTTTAAATTTAAACAATACCATTAGTTATTATTTCTGGTACAGTGTAAAAGTTACACAAGATATGCTATTTTATGGGGTTTTTTTTGTTTTGTTTTGTTTTTTTTAAATTTAAGTATTTCTTACCAGGCAGCCCAGGAGGTCCTATTAAAGAAAATACAACATAAATAACAGATTAGTTTTAGTGTCTTGCTCATGTGTGTCCATTTAAAAATAATCTTTTAAAATGCATGAGAAAGGTAGAGTTATCACTATACTATTCATTATCTATCATGAAGTATTCCAGTACATCACAGTAGCTCTATTTAGATGATGACAGTGTGCAAGTTCAGTGTGCCTTTTTATCATGATTTCAAGCAGGTCTGATAACGTTATACTATTACTGAATACCGGTATTAATTATTACATCCTCATTAGGCTTGTGACAGCACACTAAAACAAAGCACAGTGTCTTCATTGCACATGCTTCATCTATACTTCCTACATAAAACATCCAGTCCCTGCTATTCAGTTTCTGGCACGATACAAGATGGATGAAATGGCTCTACTTTCTTTTCTTTTTTGCTGTTGTCCCACCCCAGTAAAAATCTCCTTTTATTTTTTACTTTATTATAAAGCAATAAACATTTGTGTTAGATTTATAAATAATAATTAAGATATTGTTTATTAATGTAGTGTTTTGATGCAGCACTATAACACTATGGGTATACTGTTTTATCATAATCAACATCATCTTCTGTCTCATATTGTTCCCTTGCAACACATTAACAGAAGCATTCTGTATTGTTTATAACATATCCTTAAATGTGTCACCTATAGCTTTATGTTACTGTTCATTAGATACCATACCTGTTAAGCAAATTCCTTTTGTGCTATTACACAAATCCACCATCACTCGGACCTACAATGACATTAAAATTAGTGTGTCCTATTGCATAACAAGTAGAACATTAAAAACAAAATATTAATAATGGTGCAATATATACATTATATTATATACCTTATATGCATTACAAATGTTTTAGCATATACAGTTGCATACATTTTCTTGTGAACATCCACTTAAGATGAATTACTGAAAGGCCTTACTGATGATCTGTTTCTGAGCTCTGGGAGCAAAATAAAACATCAAAATACTCCACTTCTATATTCCCACGGAGAATACACAGTTGATAAATACCAGAAATCTGCTGACCATTAAGAAAATAAAAGAATAATCTGAATTTAAAGCCAGCAATTGGCTAAATGGATAGACATTTTTCTATGGTAAATCTAGTTAATTTAAGACGTTTTCTTCACAACTTTGCCAACAAAAACACATGAGTGCTGGTTAATTTCAGCTGTAAACTTTTTCCAAGATTTTCCACACCACCAGGCATCTTAAAAGCCTGTAACTTTAGTACAGCTCATGTTTATTTAATTACAGTGGAATAAGTGCATCAATAAGCTTCCTAAAATCTAAATCATGTTTTTATGCAAATACCAAAATCAAGTACATTTTTTTTTTTTTTTTACCTGGAGCATAAATAAGAGAATGAAGCCTTGAAAACAAAACAACAGCTCCTATTTGCAAAGCAATCAACTAATCTCCAGCTAATTTCTCTACTCTGGGACCAATGGAATGGTGACATTCTCTTCCTCATTAAGGTTTGAGTTCTAAAAAGGGGGCACATCAAAACTGCATGCAACAAAATAGTCGCATCTGAGGCTTAGCTCAGATCTGTTCTGCTGACAATATAGGATAGTGTATACTGGACACACAACTGGTCAGAAGGACAGGCATACACAACCAGTAAAGTAAATGACATTCTCCATCTGCTTATTGAAACACTGAAAAGAGGTTTACCGGCACCATGGAGTAGGTCATCATCATGAGCATCTCCTCGTTTTCCGTTCGGATGTGGGTCTTGCGCAGCTCCTGGCTCCTCTTGTTCCGGGAGGATTGGAGTGGTTCGGGTTCTGCTGTATCACGGGTTACCTCGGAGAGGAACTCCACCACAGAACTTTTAGAAAACTCATCCAGCCGAGTCGCCAACTCTCTCTGCTGAGCGGACAGAGTGTCGTGCTGCAAGACGAGAAACACAAGCCCAGCACAGTTCAGCACTGTGATAACAGAGACCCCTAGCAGGAACATCCTGACCTTCCAAGAACTGCTCCCGTTACTCACTTTCATTTTATTAATTTTTTTTAGCTTTTAGTAATTTATTGTAAGGAAGGCTTTAAAGCTGGTTAAAGAATCTGTCCAAACTTTTGAAGAAAAGAGAAAGTATTACACAAGCAACCAAGTGTAGTTTCACAATATCAGTGTTGTGTAAGCCCAGTGTTTTTGGGAAGGAATTTCTACCCTGACCAGGCATCTGATTTATATACAGTAGTGCCCATTTTTGCACTGTGGCTATTGCCGTGGGCAGTTTTTGACATAATTCACATTCATAGAGAAGTTAATGATGTGGAAGAGTTTTACAGGACAAGAATCCTGTAGTTTTTCAGCAGTGACTTTAACTTTTACAAATCCTCCCTTTATTGAGAATAGTGTTAAATAATACATTGTAACAGTCTATACTGTACTGCATATATTCAGACCTTTTAAGAAAAATTCTCTCAAATCCAGTTTCATTTAATTTGGTCATGCTATCAAAGTCTACAAAGTAAAATGTAAAGAAACTACAGTAAATAGAAATTATGATTTTATGATACTTTTTGTAACGTTTTGTGCATACTGTGTACAGTACCATGTCTGAGACTTTTCCAAAAGCAATAGCCATAAAAACAATAATAAATCTAAGAATGAACCCTTTGAAAATATGCCAGGTTTTATGATTTTATTATGAACTCTACATAACAAGTAAAGAAGTAGGCTACTTGTTCTGTGTCTCATTAAGATGCACGTACTGGGCAAATACATTTGTTAGCATTAAGTTCCATAAACTTCAAGAATAATTTAGAAGGAAACTACAAAGGATACTAAATAAATTCCTATATTACCGCATAAACATAATGATTTTATTTTATAGATGTATGGCTTGCAAACCTGACGGGGAATGCAATTTATATCATTTCCCATGCATATACATATTCATATTCTGTAAACTCCCTTCAAGCCAATAATGTACAATCATTTACTAATTTAAAAATCTACTAAATGTGAACTGTTTGTCCTTTCATCTCTAAAATTGCAGCAAAAAAAGAAAGATTGGCAGCCATAGACATAAGGGTTTTACAATACTGTATATTGAATTACAAATTATAAAACCTTTCCAGAATTTCACAAGTTACAGAACTAGTCACGATGCAGCCCATCAGACACAAAGGTAACTATCTGTCCCAAATGCAGCACTGTTTATGTTGCCTTGACTTTTAGACATAGTGGTTCAGTGTTTCAGCCCATTGTCTAGACAGATGCAGTTAGCCGATGAGGAGGTTAAGAATTTGAAGAATACTCTTTCTTTGTTGCAGCATATGTGCCTGGTCTCTTGGGTAAAATGAAAGGTGGCGTATGAAAGAAGCACTGTATTGTTTACAGGTAATACAGTATATTGGTCCCCTATCAACTTAATTAGGAGGAGAAAAAAAAACAAGATAGTGTTTCCTGTGCAAATCCTCCAAACTAAGTAGCATGGTAATGAGTTGGCAACTTGATATGCTGTTAAAATACAAAAACTTTTAACATTACTTTTACTGGTGAAGCAACACAATAAAATACAAATTTGACATTTATTAACTAGCTCAAATATATTTATGGGATCTACTGTACTTGAAATATAAACTGGATTTAAAAAATACCAAAAAAGTATATACAATACATATAAATAATAATCATCACTTAAGGTTACATTCGTATTTGTCTTTAATCAAGATTGAAAGCTGTGGAATCTTGCTAGTGGTCAGAATGGAATGGATTCATTTGCCAGAACACTTTTTAAATGGCATAATCACGTTACAGAAATAAACCCTTATATCTGACCTCCAGGCTGTTGAAACAGTCGATTTTATAAAATACCTACTTCTGCTTGTTTGATAAGCTTACTCTCAACAAAAACACAGTTTGACATTATCTTGCGTATAGGGCTTCTACACATTGGAACCTGACAAAGAGCGCCCAGGAGAGAACTTCACAGTCTTTCACATCATTATATTGTAAGAATACAATTTATATTGTATTGAAAACAGCATCGGTAATGCTAGCCACAGGAGTCACAGTTTATATTTTGTAACACAGATGAGTGAGTGGTAGAATGATTTCTTTAATTGTTAAGTGGGTTCCCAGGGCGAGTGCATCTTCCACTATGTGAGCTATTGTTGTTTTCCCGGACTTAGGTTTGCCTTCAGGCTGTAGGTCAAAGCAAGACAAGGCAACCATATCTGTGTTCTTTAACCTAAAGTGAATAAGGTAAGCAGAGCATGCTTCAAATGAAGGGAATGTGTCGACCTCCTTAGCAGTTCTGTTGTTCATTACTTACAGTATGTATCCAGAGGAGCTGAAGACTTACCCCAAAGGCCTGTGACCCCAGCCCTGCTCTGTGCATATTTTGTATAAAAACAACAATACACTGCATGTGTCTTTCCATCCCATCTCTGTACTCTTTACTGTATTTCTTTTACACAGAGAGTTAGAACTATTTTATACAGTGAAACAAAAATTAGATACAATATCAAAAAGTAGTACAATTGTACTTTGTACTATTTCATTACATGCCTCTGCAAACCTTTAATCTTTATAAATCAAAGGTAGATCTGTATTACCCATTAAGGATTTTGCGACAGGGTGGGGGGAGGGGCTGGGGTATTAGGAATGTTGCATGTGTAAATAAAATGAAATGTAACTGAAACAAGTATGCTTGATTATTGTCAATTAAATGGTTGCTACTTTAATGCTAATGCCAATAAGTGAATTGGTTAACAATTTGTTGCGCTTTAAACTGAACTTGTAACTCTGTAACTTTTAGTTTGACAAAGCAGTGGCGAATGGAAGCCAAACCCTTTGAGTCTTTTTATAAAATCGGCATACACATATGTTAATGAGTCTCATTATCAAAATAAAAGCCTTTTTTTTTTTTTTTTTTGAGCTGAGACTATTCACCATGATTGCTTTCTAAAACTGGCTGCTAGGAAATGTCAGAGCAAATCAGCATGAAATAAAATCCTTGTTTACAAAAAAAGAAACTTCCAGAAGGAAAACTTGCCAAACTCTTAATACTGGTCATGCTGATCATGCCAGTGTAGGTTCTACAGACATTGTCATCACAAATATATTGCAAATGTCATGGATTTTCTTATGTTATGTTCTTATGATGTTATATTATTAGGAATCTACATTGAATGAACCTTAATCTAATTTGTCTAGCTTTGCCTAGAGATAACGATCAACCTCACACCTTGAATGCACCAGGCACTTGGGAAACAAATGGATAATCAAACCCGTCTCCGTGATTTAATTAACCCATCTAGTGAGAGAGAGGTGGTTTAGCATAGGAGTCTGAAAAAGAGGGAAAAATAGCTTAAAAGATTTTAGACAAATTTCACATCATATTGATTTAATACCACTATGAGTACAAGATGCAAGCGTTTTTATTCTTAAATTGCCTAACAAGTATAGAATAACCCAGGTAATAAATCTATTTCTTTGGTGAATTGTTGTTTTAAACCTTAGTTCTCATTGTAATGCTTTTAATGTGACATTTAACTGTGTAACTGTTTTGTGTGATTTTCAAACTTATTTTGGTTGCATAATTAATAAATACCATCATTCATAATAGAAATTCCCAGTACTGAATCATTTGCTCATGTTGAACAAACACGATTCATGAACTTTGAACAGTCTGGAATGTCTATTTTCGGCTTGTTGTAACGTGTAAATCCACCATCGTTTTCAGAGAGCGATATTAAAAATCGGTTTGTACATTATAATAGGACACAGCTCTTATTGGAGGTCCCACCGAGATCTTGAGTATCGAAGGTATCTCTTTATCCCCTACAGTTCTCGGAGGTCCTTTAATTTGTTGCTCTTAAGAATATATTAACTGCCTACAATAGTACCCACACCAGCAACATGTTCTAACCTAAACACGTTCTACTGCTTATGCAAAGGATTCTCCATGTACAGTACAGCCCAGGAGTTAATACTGCAGTATACTGTAATGTAAAGCCCTGGAGTTAATATGGCAGTAGACTACCAGAAGGCAATGTAGTTTTTATTCCCTGGGAAACATGCAGAGGTAAAAACTCTCTTGTATTATCAGATCATTTTACTAAGATAGGTTCTGTATAAAAAAAAAAAAAAGAAACGCTATACCTTACATCCATAACTGTACAGTCCACTGGCAAAATAGCCAATATATTACATTAAATGAAGTGGTATCTGTTTTTACCGTGACCCTCATCGATAAGTAAACCCTATGGAAACCAACATTTAAAAAATGTGGGCATTTGGGTCCCAATACAATAAAAACGAACCACTTTATCTGAGAAAAAGCATGCTATTTTAAAATAAATGTAGTGACATACATGAGGTTATATTTTCCACAAATGAACTGAAAAAGAAACACTGCTGTTAGCATGTCTTGAATCAATTCATACTAAAGGATTTACATGTATTCTTGTGCAACAGGTAGTGTAGTGCGACACACTCTTGTTACGGATCCTGACCCTTGAAGGCAAAACAAAGTTAAAATCCCTAGAACTGCTTTTGCCGATAAACGTAGCTCTCGTTGGGTATGTTAAGGCGTTTGCTTGCAGAGTGCCTGCTGACGAGTTCATGCAGCCTCCATCCTGTTATACATTGGCATTAGAAAATGTGTGTGAAAGGGCTCCACATCCACATGTTTTTTTTTTTTTTGTTTATATGCAGATGGTTCTACAGCTGGCAATATTTGTATTTTGACAGCTGTAGACCAACAGCACCCATATATTACAGAAGCTGGTTCAGTCCAAAAAAGCAAACAATGCATGTTAAGATAAATCTAGATTTCAGCCAAAACTGAGAGGTGGAAGTGTAGGCGATGAAACTGAAATGCTAGCGTTTCAGGGGGATTAGTCAAACTAACTGAATACATCTGTAGTTTCACTGTGTAAACAGAGCAGCTTATTATGTAGATTTATATTCAAAGCTTGGTAGCAATAGAACATGGTTTGACTGAGTCCATATGACTTCTATAGATGTATACCACGTGATTTTATTAGTCAATGCTTTATTAGTTTAGGTTCAATAGCATATGTTTTCATAGAGGTTAAAACAATTATTTACCTAAGTTAAAGAACCAAACATAAAATGATTAATTTCTCCAATCATATTTAATTTCTTTATTTTGTTTCATTTTTGTGCGGTTAAAAATGTTGTATTTTAAAAAGTTAAAAAAAATTCAATTAAATACAGATTTCTTAGAATTGAAGCTAAAGTTTTTTCTCTCTGCTTTCCCAATTTCAAAAGAACAGAACTTATGTAATTCTACAACATATGCTCGAACTTTCTTTCTTATTCATCAAGGACAATAGTGCTATTCAAAACAGTTCATTTCAGTCCTCATCGTTTTAATGGATTAAAGAGGTCTTGTTTGTCTGAGCTCAACAGAGAGGCCCGTTCCAAGGACACACATTTCAGAACACTTCTGAAGGACACTGAAATTGCACTGTCCCTTTTTTTCCATATCACCATTCATTCTTTGCCAGAACAGAACAACAAAAATGCAAAACGATATTCAAGTCTATTTAAAACACACATATCTCTCAACAATTAAATCGCAACATCTTAAACTGCAGTCTTCAATATTGTAATCACTGCATGCATTACTACTGTTTATTAAAATTGTACTTACTGTACCTGCATACTTCTGAAGGACGACTGCAGTTATTATGTTCCACGAAGAAGACACTGGGAAATGTGAGTTAAAGCAGTGTATTTATGGTATATTTTAACATGATAAAAACCATTCCATAAATACAAAAAAATAAATAAATACTGTAGTTGCTGCTATAATAAAACACTAATTATGATAACTGCCTTCAATTCGGCATCATGAATAATTCTGGATTATTAATTGGCTCATTTTTTCCTATTTTGTGTTAAGCCAGTCAGAGGAGACAATGTGAGCCATATTCCCCAATTACCCTTACTTACATGTGCCAGTTCTATATCAAGAGGTTCACTCACTTCCTGTAGCTCCTCTTCACATTGAGCATTGAGAAAAAGCCTTTAGATTCTTTTCACTCAGCAATGGAACAACACTAAGGACGTGAATCATTGTCTTAAGTGCATAATAACACTCTTGTTATACATCTGAATGGTGCCTTTAGGTCAAAATAAGACATAGAAGCATCACACTTAAAGCTGCAGTATCCCAAAATGAGGTTCAATTGTACAAAGACTACCTGACGATAGTGACAGTTTACTGCAGTATAGCCATAGACTTTTACTCACTACTTTTCCAGAATATTTTTCTCTTTGTCAGTCTTCATTTACTTTCCACAAAGGTAGTTTAGGGACAGAGCCCAACTTACTTGACTTTTTGTTAAAAAAAAAAATATGTCAAGCAAGTTACTATTTGCAGCAATAGCTGGTTATAAATAAAACCTTTAAGCTCTGTTCAGGATGCAGGATGGATAATATTTTAAAATATATATTTTTTAAAATCATAAGCACAAAACCTTTCATTATGGTGTATTCTCCTTGAAGAATATTTTTTGGGGTACACCATCGTGTGCTGAATCATTAAAACTAATTAACTAATCATTAAAACTGATTAACTAATCATTAAAACTGATTCCTTCCAATCTTTAATCAGCTTGCTTATTTAAACCCTTAAGCCAGTCATTCTTTATTTTTCATGTGCCCCATTACCATCTCTGCAACTACATCTCCTTATATGTATGTGGTTGGCATTCAGAGCTTCCCCACTTGCAGGACAAGTCACCCAGCTCAGCTCTTCCAGGGTCACTCTCAGCGAATGGAGGAGGAACCCCAAATCCATCCAAACCATTGAAAGTACAAAAGCACTACAACACAATCCTATCTGACTTTTGCAGACATTGCTCCAGTCCACTGAATGCATGCATGTAAATGTTGACATAATAAGTAAGTAACTGTTCATTCACACATGTTAATTGAATTATATGCAGTCATTTAAAACATGCTTTACAATAAAACAAAACATTCTTTGACCGATTCACAGAAAGGCAACGCAGGAGTAGTTTCATTAATATGGAAAACCCCAGGTTTTGTGTGGGACTATACTCAAAATCATCCATTGCTAAAACATACCAGGAAACTTTGACTGTAGCTTATTCATGTCATAGAATTTCAGCGCTAGAAATAATACAACAAGCTCACTATAAAGATTCACTATAAAGATGTCTGATTGAACAAAATAAATTCCTAGACCATAGTGTAGGAGTGAAGTGAAATCACAAAATGAATACTGATTAAATGTGAGGCCAAGCACTTCTAGTTTTAC
Source organism: Polyodon spathula (assembly GCF_017654505.1). Classification (NCBI taxonomy): domain Eukaryota; kingdom Metazoa; phylum Chordata; class Actinopteri; order Acipenseriformes; family Polyodontidae; genus Polyodon; species Polyodon spathula. The sequence continues at coordinate 27,191,636 of NC_054552.1, forward strand.
AACGTGCTTTTGTAAAACACATAGGAAAATCTTCACAGGTTTGAACATTTGATTTTAAAATCAGTGGCATTGTTGGCATTATGATAGCACAACATACAGTATAAAAACACAGCTGTAAACTTCTCACATGTCTGCAGTTTTATCAAGTTTGGGTTTCTTTTAACAATTCTAAATGCTTCCTTCAAGACGTTCTGTCAGGAAGCTCAGTAAGTATGGTTTAAGCCAGCAAACCTTTCAGTAAGGCTAGTTCTTCAAATTCCCTAATATTCAGGTAGGCGTTTCAACCAGATCTATTTTGTCTTTTATGCTTGTATCGTACTCCGTTGATGAGTCTACAGCAATATTATTTGATTCTGCTAAAATGTCACATCAAGCATGTCAGCAACTGTGTTTTGTATTTTATTTTGTTGTACAATTATTTTTGTTAGAGGAGGCCAAACAGCAATGTGATAGGAGCAGAATAAAAATGTGCTCTACTGCGCCATCTGGTGGTCTGACTAAAGAATATCTTACTAGTTCAACACACTGATGTCATCTCTGCTGTGCGTCTTATTATGGAGATCATGATCCTAGTTCTCCGCAATAAAAAGAACAATTCTTAGATAAATAAATATATAAAATCCGCGTTATTCCGCAATTAAAATAAAGGGTTAAAATCTCCCGTCCGTCCGTTACATTATAAAATACGCAAAGTAATATTGAATAACGAGTATTTATTGGTACACTTAGCAATTTTAAGGACGTTGCATCAGTGGAAATTGGAGAAACATCATTAATAGTCGGAGAAACACCAGATCCCCAAGACCACAACAAAGTAATAAAGAACAAGGATGGGGCTCGTCTATTCGGTATAGGAGGTAATTTATAACACTGTGTACCTATCAACTTAGAACTGCCATAACTTAATAAACACATGGTCATTATTAGTGATAGTGAACAGCGAATTTTAAAATATCAGACTAATGTTACTGTAATTCAATAAGCAGCGGCATAAACAGAAAACATTAAGAAATTAATGTGCTGGGAAAACAGAGATCATTAAGATCATTAAGAAAAAATACAATTGCGTGCGCATGGGTAAATCATAATTCGCACCTGTCAGTTAAACTAATTGTGTGTGTCGGCTATTCGATGACATCACAGCTGCAACATTAAATACAGTAGCCTAATAAAAACATCCTAATCAGTGAACAATTTAAAGTAATTGCACAATAACTAAACCATCATGTGCGTATTTATGTGAGCGATTAAGTTCAATTATAAATAAGGCATTTTAAAAAGTTACATAGTAACGAGACAAAAGCCACCTTGTTGGCCTGCCATTTGACGATGCTGTTGCAGCAAAGGTTCTCACGGGCTCACTGCTAATAAACAATAAATGTCGCAAAATTGCACCTCACGCGGTTTCGAAAGGTCATTCTGATGGCAATTCCTCCGTTAAGTCTATCAGCAGAGTACATGATCACAAATATAGAGCTTTTTTTTTTTTCAATTTTATTTGCAACTTTATTAGAATCTTTCAAAATAAAATTTAAGAAATGCGTTAAGATAGATATTCGATTAAACGTCAGGAATTTCAATCTTCACTATTTCCGGTTTTTGAAATTATTCTAAATTTGACCAAAACAACAACTTGCAGATATCTGGTATTTTATTGTTTAAGTATTTAAATAAAAATCACTGAATTGTATTAAATGAAAAATTGCCATGGTTAAACAAATGAAAACACGTAGTGGCAATCTTGGAAATGTTTATGAGAATGGCCAAAAGTACTACGAAATATATCAGCAAAGGCATTTAACCTAGAAATTCTCATTAGTGTGGTGTTTGTTCTAGGTTTTGCCTGAAACACAAACAACATTAGAAGTCTTTAGTGAAAATGGCTCAGTCAGTAGTACAAGGCCATTCATCTATTCTTGAACACACTGCTTCTGGAATGTCAGTCTGCTATAACACACCTGTTTCACAAACTGTAGAGTCAAGAATTGATGCAAAAGAGGGCATAGATGTGAGTATATCAAATGCATACTAAGACTTACAAATAATGTACTTTTAGTACATCAAGTCACCCATCTAGAGTCATAGCGACTTTAGCCAATTCAAAATAAGGGCTGGGCTATAACAACTTACTTTTTATATATATACAGCGCAGAACACTTACCTAAATTCTAGGCTATTGTTAGAACTATTCCAAATGTTGGAATGCCATTGTTCTTGTTTTTAAGAAACCAAGGAACTCTAACTTGAGATTAAAACAGCATTTGTAAAATCATTGTAGATTAAGAAAAATAACTAGTCAAAAAGTAGGAGTGTGTACTTAAAGGCAATGTGTGCTTGTAAAGTTGTAAACATCAATATTAAGAATGTTATGAAATAGAAAAAACATTCTTAACCCCCTTTAAAGCATGTGAAATGGATGTGATTACTGACCCTTAATTATTTCAAAACAGTTCTTAATTAAGGATTCCTTAAATAAATAACGTCCGTTAAAGTTTGGGAAGTTTTCATGAGTATAATTCATGAGTATCCATTTAGTGGCTTTACTATTTATACTCAGGTTTCTAATAAAGTGTACTTTCTAATTATTTTTTTTTTTTACATTTCATCACTGCAGAACTTTTACAAAAATGTGCCTGCTATTCTGCCCAGAAGTTTGTGAATGAGCTGATGCATGGCACCACAGAATATATGTGGAGACACAGTGCAACTGGAGGGCGGGCATCACAGTGCGGCGTGTAAGCAAATATTAAAACAAGTATTCCGAAGAATTATTTGCTTGCATTCATTTGTCAGTTGCAATATAACTGATTGACAATTTCAGTATTTAATGTTGTATAGTGAGATAACATGATTTAAGTAAGGAATATGACTGGCATTGCAAGTGTTTATAAACAGTTAAGTTAGTTGTTTTATTTTCTTTGCATTTCATAAACATTTCCTTTTTCAGTAGATGTATTTTTTGTCATAAGCATACACTCCATTAAACCTTCTAAAGGGCCCCAAAAGATTAGCTTTAAAATTTTGAAATTACGCATGTTCAATAATGTGCATTTTCAATTGGCATTTCGTTTTCAGTGTGACATGGATTAATTAAGTCGATTGCCTTTATATTTTTATAGATGCAGTAAAAGGGGAATTACTTGACAAGGAAGTTTCAGTAAAAAGTTTAATATGGCAAAACTTAAAACAACTGTACAAAGGTGGTGCAGAGGCAGCAGATGGATGGAACTGTCCACCCTGAGTACTGAATAAAAAACACAATACAATGTATATGTTAAATTTAATAAAACGAATTTATGATTTGTGTTTTACTATTTTGCCTCATGTCTTTTTCATGTAACAATAGAAAAAAATGGTTCAAAGTAATTTTGTCTGTATTTAGGTGTTTAATAGATTTAAATAACTGAAAACTGATACATTGTCTTGTGTAGTAAAACATATATTGTAAGTGATTTTCTGCTTAATTGTGTTCATGGCCGTGATTCAGAAGAATAGTGTAGTATTAAACAACAACAACCCCTTATAAAGAATACAATCATTCATTTTAAGAAATGCAAAACAGCCACAGAACCAGTACCTTCTGCAGTAGGACCAGCTTTACAAAGGTATTTTAAAGCAGTACTCGGAAAGTACTAGAGTACACAGAAGTACTATAGTATTCTATAGAATCTGTCAACAATCCTTTAGGACCTTTACTGTAGTGTTCTATAGTAATTCTACTGTTGAATTCTATAGAAACATTTCACATGGGCAGGAGGGCAGACAGGTGCATTGTACAAAGTCTTAGTAAAGAGGACACGCTTTAGAATCCCTGGGAAATCGAGCAGTATTCCGGCTTGGTTTCCCCGACTACAAGGAAACAGTCGTTGTGTGTCTCTCCAAATCTTTTGTTTGTTTGTACAAAAAGCCGAACCAATGCTAAGCCAAGGGCTTTATTAACTGTGGGTACAAGGGGCATAGCCTTTAAATATCAGCTTTCCTTTAAATAAATAGGTGGGCAGCGATTTAGTTCAAAATATGCACCATGTACTACAGCCCTTTATCTGTCTAGGATGTAGAAATACTTCCCCATAATAATCTACGTGTCTAACAAAAAATACAAGACTTATGCCATGTAAAGCACATGCTTCAGTGCAAACGGGCGGTCATGCACAAGTAATGTCTAGTTTGTTATACATGTCAGGGATTGAATTTGCACTGTCAATATATAAAATCTTCATCTCCCTTGTTTAAAGTTTCAGTCATGATGGGCAAGACAGCATATCTGACAGATTATTGGCTGGCAGATGCTTCCAAACCCAATAAATCAAAAATGACTGATGTAGAACAGATTGTGTTATTTTTTTCACTGGCATATACAAAAGCTGCAGGATTTCCCAAAAACAAAGCAGCAAACAGAAAAAAAAAATGCCTTGAAGTAATTATTCATATTAATTTAATTAAAAATTAAAGACTCTGTTTTTTCTACATTATTACAAGACTCCTTGTAACGATTTACCCGTGGAATAGGAAGAAGGGCTGAGAGGTACGTTTTAAATCACAGCATGCACAATGTTCACTTATGAAATCATTGTTATCCGAGGATAATGAGTGCTTTTCTACTGTCAAACCCAGCAGTGAAGTTAGACTGCCCCTAAATTGAGACACAGCACTCTAATTTCCAAAGCTTTTTTCTTCTTCTTCAAATCACTTTATTCAGCATCAGTGCATCATTGTTCAAATTAAAAAGAGGCTTTCGTGCAAAATGTGGGAGAGCAAAGCTCTATTTCTGACAGTAATGGCCCTTGTACCTACGATTTACTGCAGTATCTAGGCAACCAGTAAATTAGCAACCGAGCACACTTTTATAAATAGCAGCAGAATAGGTAGAAGGAAAAAAGTTGTTCAGCAGTAAGAAAAACAGTTAGGCCGCCTTGAATAAAGATCTAAATAAAACAAGACATACAACAATCTTCTGCAGCTAAGCAGGACGACCAGTGTAACACCAGCCAGGTCGGTATTCTGAAATGTTTTTTTTGTTTTCTTAATTACTTGTATAGACAGGGTAGACTATTTGGAAACAGGCAGTGGAATTAGTTTCTCTGTATTTAAGGATTAGCTGTTTCTTTTTATAGACTGCTTTTTACATGTCTGCTGTTTCACTGTATTGAAACAGTGTTTCAGTACAGTGCGAACTGAACCCAATAGAAACGTTATGTCTGTATGGAAATGTTTCGGTTAACTATGCTTTCCTCGTGTGTGTGTGTGTGTACTCCATTCATTCACCAAGTGTCATTCATCTTTTCTGTGATTTTGCTACAGTAAACAGTTTTTTTGTTTGTTTGTTTAATTCATACTACTCATTTTATTACAAATTTCAATTTGGGGGCATAGACAGTATGAGCGAAGCATACAGTATATGAAAATATGAATTGGGGCAACACACTGTAACTGCATTATCAAACAAACAACAAAAACAAGTGACTTTTGCTTTTAAGTGTGATAGCCAATATCGTTTTGCTCTTGGGTTAATGTTTTCAGCTCTTGGTTAACCCAGCTTTGCTGATACAACCCTACTGTATATATCTCTAGTCAGGGTCTTACTACAGTGCCTGTAACAGAGAGTTAATACAGAGAGAGAACCACAGTGGATAAATTGGTTTCCCCAGAAAATACGGTCTGAAAATCAACTTGTGTTACATATAGGTCTATTCTCTTTACCAAAGATTCAGACACCGTGCCTCAGTATTAAACTGAACAGATGAACGTAACGATTAGAAGGTAACAATAAACATCAACATTGTGTTCATTTTTATTCAAGCATTTCCAAAACATCTGAGAAAACAAGCATTCAGTACAGCAAATCCATGTAGTGGCATCTTTCATGGCTTAAACAATATTTAGCTTTTATGGTGGCACTTGCTGAAACGATATCTAGTGTGTGTTTGGGTTTTTTTTTTTTTTTTTTTTTTTTTTTTTTTTTTGTATTTTGCAGCATGAGCATTTTGAAGGTCATTGTTTACCAAGGTTTGGTATTGCATGTTGCACAAGTCTAGTTTTGTTTTGCCCTTTTGAAATCTTAATGTCTCTTCCTTATTTTATGTCTCTACTTTATTGGCACACTGTACGACAACAGAGGAGTCTTTACAAAAAATAAAAAAAAATTAACTCTTCTCAATTTTAAAAGGATTCTTAAACATCAGTGAAGAGGTTTTGTTTATTTTGGGCTCTGCTAAATTGATGCCAGTATTAAATATGTTTAATAATATTTGGGTAAGGCACTAAAAGATATAAGCATGATAAAAATCACATTATGCTGAAAGACGATTGTTTAACTTGGTTCGTATAGTTTACACTTTTATTACAGGAAGAAGCTGAAAAAGATGCATCCAGGCTGAAAACACAATCAAGCAACAGGATTTTTTTTTATATAAAGCTGGAGTCAGTTATGTGTACAATAAAAACTGAAACTTGTGCTTTAAAAACAGCTGTAAAAAAAAGTACAGGTCCAAGACCAAATTCAAAACCTTTCATTTGGTATGTTTTGGTTACACATTTAACATTGTGTACTTATCGTCTCATCATTTGATCCTCAAGGACATGATAAAAAATTGTTGTGGGTAAGTCAGTGGTACTTAACATCAAGGTTACTTAAGGACTGGTTCAAGGGGAGAAGTAAACTATCTTTATTTTTGTTTTGACTTTTAAGTCACTTTGCCTTGTCTAATAACCGTAACCTGCGAGTATATAAGAGAAACCTACTGCCGAGACAACTAGACTTTGTTTGCGCAGTGGAAAGGAAATGCACAACCAGCTTTAAACATCTATCCTTAAAACAAATTCTCCACACAATGAAACAGATCCAGGTGGAGGAGCGGATTTTGAAGATGCTCGTTCCAGTTCATCACAACATCACTGACATTGTGCCAGAATGCATGTGTGGAACTACAGTGATTCTTTCGCTCCTGTTGTGTCTCTTCATGCTGGTGTGGAACTGTAAGGCTAAAGCATCTATACCAGGTGAATATTATTCTTTAAACTAAAAGCAAATGCCTGTTTGAATACACTGGAAAAATCGCATGTTTTGTTTAAATATATGTAACAAAGTTTGATTTTCATAAAATGTTCAATACCAGTGTTTTTAAAGAAGCCAACAACAATCTAGAACATTACATTCATATCCAATGATATTTCATTCAAAACCATGAGTAGGACACAGTCATTTAGCACTACATGTACAACACAAAATCGGTGAGGATAGAGGAATTGAGATTTAAAATGTGATAAAAGGAGGATACTGTACATATACACAGCACACCCCAACAGTGAATTGCTAAGGACCAAAAGTCATTTAGAAAACCGTGGCTGGTATATTCAATCTTTTTACCTTTATTTTGATGATTTGTGCTATGTTCTGCAGGTCCCATTTTCTGTATGGGTATTGGTGCACTCCTTTCATATGGCAGATTTCTATGGACAGGAATAGGAAATGCAAGCAACTACTACAATGAAAAATACGGAGATATGGTCAGGGTATGGATTGGTGGAAAAGAAACTCTCATCTTAAGCACCAAAAAAATGTGAATTTTTTTTTCACATAGGTAATATATATAGATATATATATATAATATATATATATATCATGTCCAATTATTAGCACGCAAAGTGCAGTTCGGAATAATGACCATATCATTTCCAATAATGGGTCCCCCCAATTAAATCTCATAAGTGAACATTAACAAATTCATACAACTTCTCATACTCAATGATTGGTATAATTCATCATTATCTAAATGAACACTATATGTTATGTTAACACTAACATATATTTAAAAAGGTCCTATGCAATGTACTGTGGATTCTTAAAACTCCAAATCACTTTTTCAGAAAGAAAAAACCTCAAGACATTTCATTAAAGGTCTTGCAGGTTTTTTCTCATTTGTTTTAAGTAAATTATGATAATCTGACAGATGAGTTTGAAATAACTGTACTGCATTTTCTTTTTTCTTTTTTTTTTTTAACTCCAGATCCTCTGCTGTGCATCACGTACTGAAACATGGAAAGTATGCCACGCGATTCGGAAACAAGCGTGGTCTGCAGTGTCTTGGCATGAATGACGGTGTTATTTTTAACTGTGATGTTACTCTTTGGAAGAAGTTACGCTCCTATTTTGCTAAAGGTAAGTTGTTCATTTTTTTATTAATAAAAACACAGATAGCAACATGTGATGCTGGTAGCTTTTTAGTTGCTAGGGAAAGCTAATCTTATTGCCTTGTTTTGCACCTTGCTCTAGCTCTTACAGGTCCAACATTGCAGAAAGCTGTAGCAGCCTGTATTGATTCCACTACCCTATTCTTGAACAAGCTCCCTGAGATGACCAATCACTATGGCCAGGTGGATGTCTTAATGCTACTCAGACTGATCACTGTGGATGTCTCCAACAGGCTATTTCTGAATGTTCCGATGGATGGTGTGTGTTTCATTTTAAAACGATATCCACTTTCTTAAATATATACAACTTACATTTTTTGATGGGAAAATAAAATGCAATACACTATCTTGAATGCGGTGGCTATAAAGACAATTCTACCTACTTGGTCCATGGTCAATACAATTGCATTTAAAAATCACTTTTGTAAGTCTTGCTGTATACCTCTGCCCCTCAAAAAAAAAAAAGTGTTTCTTGGAGCTGTACTTTTCTCCTCTAGAGCAATGTACAAAGACTAATGCAATGGTATTTTACGCCTCACATGGTCCAGGATGGGCTGTTGCATATTGAACTCTCACTGATTTTCTTTTCATTCATTTCAGAAAAGGAAGTGGTGTCTAAAATACAGCAGTACTTTAACACCTGGCAAGCACTACTTTTAAAGCCAGACATTTTCTTCATGTTCAAATGGATGTATCAAAGACATGAGGCTGCTGCGTAAGTAATGAATCATGTCTTGCAAAACATAAGAAATCTAATGGCTAGTACTTTAAATGAAAACTAAATAAAAATGGGCATAAATACATGTTTCCAATACTTGAGCTGTCTGCAGTTGAGTGGAGTTATCTTTCCTATATGACTAGAGCTGTCTGCAGTTTTGGGTGGAGTTATCTTTCCTATACTACTAGTGGTCTGTAGTTTTGCTATTTAATGGAATATGGGAGGAGACCCATCCAAATTTTTACTTTATGGGTTTAGCTGGCATCTGTGTAGCTTTTGCCTTCACATACTGAACCTAATTATATTTTCTTACAAGAAGTGTATGCATTGCACTTACAGCATATGGTCTTCATTTCCAGACAGGAATTACCAAAAGCTATTGATAAGCTCATTGAGAAAAAGCGAAAGGCACTTCTAGAAGCTGAGAAATTGGACGATTACATTGATTTCACGTCAGAATTAATATTTGCTCAGGTGAGTAGACCTTACAGTAAACAAAAATATATTACAAGTATTTGTGAAGCATTTTTAATGCTTATTGTACAGTGGCATGGCAATACATTTTACATACCAATCTATTACACATCTATAAAAGTGTAATATGATTTTTTACAAATGGCACTTTATGGGGACGGTGTAAGTCATTAGATTGGTTGTAATGTATGACCGGATGTTGTCTTCTGTTCTTGTAGAGTCATGGGGAGCTGTCTGCTGACAATGTGAAGCAATGTGTGCTAGAGATGCTGATAGCTGCACCTGACACCATGTCGGTCACTTTGTTGTACATGCTAATGCTTATTACCCAACACCCCGAGGTTGAGAGGAAACTGATGGAGGAAATTGACACTGTTATAGGTAAAATTTTAAAATCTTCACCAGTAAAACAGCTTAGTGTGTGTAGATTCAAAACTATCCAGACTGCTGAAAACAGCACTAAACCTTGCCAAATGTGGGATTCATTTGAAATATTTGTTGTTTATTTTGTTTATATCTGAAGAGAGATTTTTCTGTCCATGTTGCTGGAGCACGTGGGTGTGAGCCTTGTGGACCTCAGCAACACCCCTGATTGGCCAGTGCTCACAGTGTCATTTTGTTCCCCAGTGCTTTTTCTAGCACTCCAGGTCAGGTAAATACACCACACGTGATTGTACCCAATCGACTACTCTAACCCTGTATATACAAAACAGGAGTACAATGATGTATTGGGTATTTTGTTGGGCAAATCTTTTTAAAATAAGTGACTTCTCCTGCTTCTTTCCTGTTAATTACTTTTTTATATATCAAGTGGTCTCCTGGTACATTTAGAACTTGGTCTGTTTTTAGTATAGCTATTTAAATAGAAAAAACACTTCATTGTGACACAAATTCCATCAGCTTCTCCGTTTTCAGTATTGACAATTCTCATACGAAAAATTAGACACTACGATCAACACAGTCAGTACTGATTTATCACCATGACCAATTTACAAATGCAAGCTTGCCGCAATATAGTTGAATCATCCAGATACTGCTGTGTTTTGACTTTATATTAATACCCTTGGCTCTTATCATCACTAAGTATGATAGCAGAGTTTACCGGTTTAAAAATTACTTTTCACTTATTCTTTCCCACCACACTATTTCTGATGTATTTCAGATGACTTTTGCCTGATAAGCTGATGTTAAAAAAATATTTCTTGTAAAATATATCAGGAGTTGATCCTCTTCAAATCTTATTTTGCTTTCCTAAAAATGGCATTTTAAAACTCCACACAGCTGCAAGTAGTAACTGGAACATGTCTATTGAGGGCAGAGGGATGCAATAGCTATTAGATTTCACTGAGGAGTGCTAAAACATCTTAAACTCATTTGTTTTAGGGGAAAATGAAATACAAAACAAAGACTTGCAAAATTTAAAGGTCTTGGAAAACTTCATCAATGAGAGCCTGAGATTCCATCCAGTGGTGGAATTCTCCATGCGCAGAGCCATTGAAGATGATGTCATTGAAGGCTACACTGTGAGAAAGGGAACAAACATCATCCTGAACATGGGTTGGATGCATAAAATGGAATTCTTTCTCAAACCACATGAGTTCAGCCTGGATAACTTTAAAAAAACTGTAAGTAATAAATATCTACAGAACAAATATTACCCAGGTTCTTGTAAAAGTCCTTTCCTTTCCCCTCACCCCTTCTCTTTGTCCTCTGCTAGGCATCAGCTGAAAAGGTTTATCTGCAAGTTTTTTTTTTACAATTATAAAATTACAGCCTGTAGTATAAGAGTTTAGCACATACCACCTAGGAAGCACGGCTGCCACGTTAACATGGTACCTGATGTAACTGCACAGTGGGTGGGTCCTTTTAAAACAAACGGTTATGTAGTAGATTATTATAATAAGCAAATAAATACCTTTCAATTGGGCGTTACACATTATTTCACATTTACTAGAGTACTAAACCATATGTAATACACACACTACAGTAGAAAAATAAAATTAGACACAAGTTATTTGTACACATGTGCTTCTGTGTTGTAATATAGAGCATTGGGACAACCTCAGGGCAAATTAACATAAAGTACGATCTGAAGCACACCCCAACTGCTAGTTAAGCTTCACTTTTATTGAACATTCTGTAAATCTACAGGTAACATACACAACTAATACTACAAATCTTATTTTTGCCAACAAAATTGCTTTTTAGAAAAAAGTGTGCTTGCTTAAATATTATTAGCGTTGGAGGTTGGCTACATATCGTCATTTGAAACTCTTAATTGAACTTCACTTTTTTTTCCTTATACAGTCAAATTTTTCACATAATTTTTTTAATGAACAGGATTGCCATTGAGTCGGTATGCGATTGCAATAGAATACAAAAGTATATATCGGAGAAATGTGATACAGACAATGTTAGTTCATGGATTTTTTTTGTATTAAACTAAACAGGTGCTTACACCTTTAAAAGGTGTCAGACTTACTAGGAAGACATTATGCTTGTGTCTTCTAACTCAACACCTCTGATGTGTATTATTACCCAACAGCTCATAATTACACTGTAAATGCTGCTTGTGAATTGTATCAAATCTGTGTTGGTCACAGGTTCCCAGTCGGTTCTTCCAACCGTTCGGGTCTGGCCCTCGGTCCTGTATAGGGAAGCACGCAGCTCTGGTGATGATGAAAGTGATCCTGGTTACCCTTCTGAAGAGATACACTGTCCAGCTTCAGAAAGGGTGCTCTTTAAAAACCATGGAAACCAGCAACGATCTGTCTCAGCACCCCATCGAGACTCGAAACAAGCTGGACATGATTTTTATTCCGAGACAAAAAACACAGTAATGTTACTGTATGTTAAACTGAAAATTGCAAGACACAATCTTTTATTTTCCTACTGTTTGTTTGATATCACACTTTAATCTAGGAATGAGGTGTAGCACTAGTTAATCTGGCTGTGCAGAGTGTTGGGTTTGCTCAATTACAATAATGACAACAAATAAAACATTTCATAAGGAGAATAAAATATACATTGTTATTATTCAATCCATATAAATTACACCATTAAAATAGTTACACACAATATGATAATTCCACATACAACAATGTCCTATAGCTAATATTTATGCTGCATATTATGTTTTATTTTATATTAATATTTTATTACGTCCTACAATAAATTATACATCTCAAAAACAGTGTATAGCAGATCTTGTAAAAAAGTTTAAAAAAATAATGTTAAAGCTTTATAAAAAGGTATAGTGTGTATCTTTCTAACATACAAATCGTGATTCATCCTCATTTGAGTTTCTCATAAGACTCTACAGTAGGATTGCCTAAAGAGTTATGTCTTTGTTAATGTTCCTCCATAACAGCAGAATATTGATGCACATGAATTCGAATGAATTATGGTGATGGATATCCTTCTGGACTTGTTTGTCATTATGGAGTTTTGTAAGTGTTTTGTTTTTTGTTTTTTTTACATGTTTTGGTTTTGAATATTACATAAATCCTGTTTGACTACTGCTCAACAAATCTTAAATCAATCATTTCTTGTATTTTCTGGTGACACATGTTTTCAAAAGATCACACCTCACTGTAACTGTAGTCCAAGTGGACTAATGCAATATTAACAGAAGGCCATTGTACAAATACAAATTGCTAACAGTACTTATTAAACATGAATACATTGTCAAAAACCTAAAAACAAACAAGATCAGTTTGGATGGATTTATTTACTTATTTATTTTTGGGAAGGGGGTGGGGTCACTCTACTGGGCCCAGTTTTAAGTTCTGCCACACCTGTGTTTGCTTCTCTGTGCCAATGTGTTTCATTCTAGTGTCCAGGATGAGATGCATCATAATGCTGCATTACAAAAACAACGCACTGGGTTCTACTGATCTGAACAGAAGCAGAGAGAAATACTGCCCAGCATCTCTAACACTTCCTGAGTCTCAGTTGTCGTTAAACGTTACAAATTGCCAGGGTTGGTTCCATCATTCTATCATTTAGATCCCTCTCAGTTTAGATCCATTACTGAATTGACCCCACTGCCTTTTGGATTACATGAGATGCTATTCTCTCATTCAGACATCACCCTATAGAATTAACTCATTTTGCTTCATAAAGCTGAATAGAAACATGCAGAATAATGCTATGTCAACATACTGAATTACATATCGCTTTGTAGTTTTCCATAAACTTAACGAAAAACTGATGACTGAACAACAAGACATTTCAAAAATCTAACATTAAATACCGTACTACTATTATGGCTTCCGGTAGAAGGTTGCAATATCGTGTTGTACTTTCTTTGATTACATAACGTTAAATACAATACCTAAATTATGTTTATAAATGATCTCTCAATCCTAAAAATCTAGGTGATGCAAAACATTTGGCCATATGTAGGGTTATATGCACCCATTCAGAAATACAATAAAAAGTGATTTATTCTATATTACAGTATATACATTTATATTTTAATTTTCATTTACTGTAGATGGTTGTGAAAAACAAGTGTAAAAGAATGCTGTAATGTGTAACGTGGCACAGCAGGGGGAGTAATGTTCTACTGTAGCATTGGAAAGGCTATTTCTAGGGCAGACCAGTAAGAACATTAGGGAAGCCATCAATGCAAGATCTTAATAAAAGCACCCTTTTTAGAAACTGGTCTGTGATTTAATAAGAGTGAACAGGTCATTTTCTGAATAACTCTTGGGGGGGCCTGACACTTTGATACACAAAACTTTGCTGCTGCTGTCTCGGCTTGCATTCGGTCCCTAGTATTGCTTCCCTTGATGGTACTGGTCATCTTTTATAAAGTAAAGAGTTGGACCACCACAAAGCTTTAGAACCAGTGCAACTAACCTCCAATTAAAATTACAAAACAAGAGAATGGGTATTTGAAAATATTATACTTTCTGTACAAGACAAGATTTAAATCCTGGTGTTGTTAAAATAGAAATTGCTATTTTTTTTATCATTGCTATTTTAATACACCAATAATTGCTTATGATAGGGACATGACATCAACTAAACAGAATTTGTCCACCCATATTGCAGGTATATGCCAAGTAGTATAAATCCTAAAGGTATGGATTATGATAGCAAACAACTGATTTTGCATCATACTTGGTTACCAAGCAATGGTGAGAAGCAATGCTTTCTGCAGATTCTCCGAACCTTTGTGTTAACGTATTTTAGGATAGTAAAGTAGGTGGTGTAACCATGTGCATATGCACAAAGTTCCCTGCCTGTTGTGCTTTAAAATGTCAAACGGATTGGGTTTCCTAATGGGAGAGACAACCGCTAGAAATAAACATTAAAAAGAAATATAAATAAAAACATTTACAGAATATCCACTTTTATCAAAACCCAGAGCGCACCCAACTGAACCATGAACGTACCTTTGGAAATGCAGAGAGGGTCCTCAGGAGTTATTTGTTTTCACGTTTTGCATTTTAGATGGAACCAGAACAATTATTTCTGTGAATCAGGTGTTCCAACAGATGAACACCCCTCTGGTTTTCATTCATCTAATTGAGTGTTGCCTCTGCAGAATAAACAATAAACCCTAAATGATTGAAACTGCAATTTCTAAAATGGTTATTTCCTCATTCAACACAATTACACAAAATGATGTATAGTATATTTCCACTGTACTGTGATAATACAGTAAAGTATGACTGGTTTAGCTTAGTAAATGCAGAAAACGGTACTGTAATTACATGTTTCAAATGTCCCTTTCACTTATTACAATTATTCTGCATTTGCCTTATACTAGGATACACAGTTTAAATAAAGGGGCAATTTCAACATTTAATAAAGAAAAGTGGAAAATCCTTTACAAAATTGTTTGAATTTTAGACAATCAACACTGAAAGTTAATATAACGATATGCATTTTACTGTATCTTTTGCCCACAACCCCACAGTATATACAGTAAGAACCTATCATGTATATTCCTATCCAAAATAATTACATTTACTATATTTAAACACATTTTTCATACGCAGGTTTTAATAAAATAATTAAACCAGGTTTATATTAAGCTCGACCTCAAGAAGCACCAGAATTGTATTAGCTAGTATTACTAGCCAGGAAAGAGAACATTCTGTCTTTTTCTGTGTTTCATTTGGATAGGACAGAGTAAAACTCCTTTAACCTAAGGCTTACCATTACATATGAATAGGTGGCAAGAGTGCTGCTTTTAAATTCTCCCACTTCCTAAGTTATGAGGTGCAGAGTGAAAAATACAATACTGAACAACTCTGGCAATCAAAAAGGAATTTTGGTAGAATGCACACACAGTACTTGGAACCTTTCTGATTATAAAAGGCTAGAGATAGTGGAAGAATCCATATATAGTAATTGCATAAGAGAGACAGGGCCCTTAGATGTTATTAAAACATTGCCAGACACTGTACAGTGCAGTGCTTAAAACAACCCCATTATCACTGATAATGCCTTATGTGATGTATGCATCTTTTCCATACTAAATCACCATTACCTTGGTATCTATTATTCAACTGAACAGAGACACCTGCATAAACTTATAAAAACTCAGCCAAAACTAGAGAACTCTTCAGCTAAAAGTCATTTCACTGGTGTTTTCAAATAACAGTTACGCCTTACAACCATGCTGGGGCTGTGTAGGCTAGGATGTGAAAGGGAAATGGGGTTCTGAAATATACAAATAACATGACTGCCCTATATAACCAATAGACTTCACACGAGTTGTTAGGTCCCACTCTTTCCTTACCGAAAGACTGCTTTCATTTTACAATACCAGTACTGTGTATGTGTGGTCAAGATAACTGAGATCTAGAGATCTGGAGAAGAAAAAAAGGGAGATGGAGAAATCAAGACAGGTATGAGTCAGAACATGATTAAATGTAAACAGATGATGACTGGTATTAACATGCAAAACTAGCTTACACTAAAAGAAGCTTATATTTAATAATGAATATCTCTATTGAAAAATGCCAGTGCCCACCTTGGACTGTAGCATTAGTCAACACCACTAGTGCTTTGTTTGTGGGATGAATAAAATATGTTATACCTGAATAATAAAGATAAAAAGAGCAATTTCTTACAATCAGATAACCTTCAGCTCTGGTAATGAGTGTCACTGGATAACCAAATAATATTTTAAGTCATTATCTGAACTTCACAATTAACAACTGTTCTCCAATGAAAAACCACCTGCTTCTTGACGTGAATGCCTATATTATTCAGAGCAGGATGCATCACTGAAATTCTAGGTATTGCTTCATCTCACAGCTCTTCTTGTGAGATGAAGAAATACCTAGTGACGCCAGTGCCAGATACATAATAAATCCTTTAAAGTACAAAAGTCTGCTAAGGATTAAGGTGTCAGTGCTGTAGGGCAATGCTCTGTATGCAAACTGCAAAGATCCAGTTTCTAAATTTGGCTCAAGTGCTCTTTTCAAACTGCAGTATGGTTCAGAGTTGGAATGTCTAAACATAGTATTGGATTCTCTTCAAATACATGCAAAACACCAGTACCCCCAAAAAGCAGTCCTTTTCCAGGCATACCGAATGGGTTTATCTTTGGCAATTGCCCCATCTTCAAATGCATGTATTTCTGTCACGTCTGCAGTAGTACCCCCGAGCACTTCATTTACTGCTGATGCAGAACAACTCGTGTTGTCATGTTACCCCCAAAAATGTATTTTGTTTGCAATTGAAAACCAACACTGAAATGACAGTCAGTTTTATACCAGCATTGAAATGAAGGAAAGTTAGCAGCAGCAATGAAGTAAATACATTTCAGACTAACTGTTCAGTGGCTTCTGACTGCAAGCTGGATCCCTACCCCAACAGAACTCAACCATTCTGATGGGCACTAGGTAGGTATGCAGTTAAGTAGCTTTGACAGGTAAGGTCAGAGATAGCCGGGGGCCCTCGACAAAAACGCTGTGAAGTTTAACAATGCCAAGAGTTAAAAAATGTAACAATGTTATATATATATATATATATATATATATATATAATATATATATATATATATATATATATATACATTACACACACACACACACACACACACACACACACACACACACACACACTGAGTGTACAAAACATTTGGAACACCTGCTCTTTCCATGAAATAGATTGACAAGGTGAATCGAGGTGAAAGCTATGATCCCTTATTGATGTAAATCCACTTCAATCAGTGTAGATGAAGGGGAGACAGGTTAAAGAAGGATTTTTAAGCCTTGACACAATTAAGACATGGATTGTGTATGTGTGCCATTCAGAGGGTAAATGGGCAAGACAAAAGATTTAAGTGCCTTTGAACAGGGTATGGTAGTAGGTGCCAGGCACGTCGGTTTGAGTGTGTCAAGAACTGCAATGCTGCTGGGTTTTTCACGCTCAACAGTTTCCTGTGTGTATCAAGGATGTTCCACCACCCAAAGGATATCCAGCCAACGACAGGCCAGTGGTCGAAAACGGCTTATTGATGAAAGAGGCCAAAGGAGGCTGACACAAATTGTGCAGAGCAACAGACGGGCTACAGTTAATCAGCTGACAGTCCAGTACAACATTGGTGCCGAAAGACCCATAAAAGAATGCACAACTCGTCGTACCTTGACACGAATGGGGTATTGCAGCCAATGACCTAACAGAGTTCCACTTCTTTCAGCAAAACACAAGAAACTGCATTTGCAGTGGGGTAAGGAACAAAAACACTGGAGGACTGGAAAAACATTGCCTGGTCTGATTAATCCCAGTTCCTGCTGTTTCACGTTGATGGGAGGATTAGGGTATGAAGAAAACAACATGAGTACATGCATCCATCATGCCGCGTGTGAACATTGCAGGCTGGTGGTGGTGGTGTGATGGTGTGGGGTGTGTTTTGGCACACATTGGGTCCCTTGATAAAAGTGGAGCAACGTTTGAATGCCACAGGATATCAAAACATCATTGCCAATCAGGTGCATCCCTTCATGGCAACAGTGTATCAATCTGCTAATGGATTTTTTTCAGCAGGATAATGCCCTATGCCACAAGACTTGGATTGTCCAGGAATCCACGAGCATGACAGTGAATTCAGCTTACTGCAGTGGCCTGCCCAGTCACCAGATCTCAATCTGTGGGATGAGATGGAATGAGCTATTCGGAGTAGAGATCCACTACCAGCCAACTTGACACAGCTGTGGGAAGCATTGCAAACATGGGCCAGAATCCCTGTGGAACGCTTTCGACACCTTGTAGAGTCCATGCCCCGATGAATTCAGGCTGTTCTGAGGGCAAAAGGGGGTGTAACTCAATATTAGGAAGGTGTTCCTAATGTTTTGTACACTCAGTGTGTGTACATATATTATACATACACTGCATGTTTTGCGCTCCTATGCAACTTTTTTGTACAATATTCTGTATTTTAGACAGTTTCTATAATTAAATGAATGCATCAAATCCACAAAAAAAAAAAAAACATTGTGATTTAATGTCTACTTTTTTCTTTCTAAATAAAGTATGATGAGGACAGTTTAATCTGAGCATTGGACACCATATGAGAACTGGAGTTCATAACAAATCTGAACAAGAAAATCAGGTTCAGGTCTATTACAAAACCTCACATTAAAACACAAAGGTCCCTTGAGAGGTATACTTGGGAGGAATAAGTATTGTGGCTAATACACATTTTCCTGATGAAAGACAGTTCCAAAGAGCTTTTCTGAGGGGAAATATATGAATTAGAAAAAAAGTTTAGCTTAATTTACTTATTTCCTTTTTTACATCAGCAACTATTACTTTAGCAATTAACTGGAACAGCTAGTGATATTACTTACAATTGTGCTTATAGTGATACTAACAATAGACAGCAAATCCTTGAGTGATGGTCACACAATAGATTTGGTACTGTACATGTTTACAGTTTAGCCCTTTATGCATTCTACTTTAAACGACAAAGGTTGTTTGAGGTGCAGCGACACAAACTGTATCTTGTCTTAGAATCTGTTTTCCCTTATATGACTCTCTCATCCTAGAATACTTTATCAAACTTAAACTACTATCGTTAGCAGAAGGTTATAAAATGACACATTTAAGTCAAGCAATAACACAAACAGTGGAATAAAAACAAAACTCTGACACAGCTCTATAAAGGGAACAACATTTCCAAATATTTATGTTTGTTTAGTTTAGTTTCCTCTTTCAAATAAAACATATTGGCTTATTACTCACAAAAAATACCCCCCTGCTTCATTTCTTATTAAAACTCCATTGCTATATCTTCAAAGGATTCATTTTTAGGACCAAATTGTTATATACCGGACTAATATGTAGAACCAGCATTACATTATCATGCTGGGGAATAACAGTTGAAAGAAAGCTTTTAAAAAAAGGGAATTTTAAAGGGACTGACCTACAATTCAGGTTGTAGCTTCATTTAATTAAATGAAGCGAACGGGAAAATGAATTCAAAGCGTTTATAAGCCTCACCCTTTCAAAATCTCAAACAATACAACTTTAAACTCATTAGCTATTGGGACAGATTGAAGTACTAAAAAACAAATTGATGTGTAATCATCCCAATCAATATGCAATCCTGATCTGTATACTTGTTTGTAATAAAAGAGTATAATAAATTAACCTAGTCAGGTCCATGACTTCCTGGCCCACTGATAAAGTGTGGCACTGTAATTATGTGTATGTTTGCAGTTTAGCAGACAGTCCTGGAAATGATATATAAATAAAAGGCACAGATAACACCGTGTAACAATTTTGTTTTTGTTTTTTTTTTTGTTCCTGGGTAGTAAGTGTTATTTCCTAAGTGAGTAGTTTTTCGAGATTTACGATTATACTGTATTTACAGTATAATCGTAAATCTCAAAAAACTACTCGCTTCTAAATCTTCTGTAGTCATTTTTGTATTACTTTAGTATAAATACACGTTAATTTGGATTCATATGTTGTTTTTTTCTGACTTTGTGTGAACAAAAAGACACACATTTGCCAGTTTTCCCATTGGAAATAGTGATATTTCAAAATATCACTGTCCTGGTCACAAAAGCAAAGTTTGTGGGGAATAATAGCCATTTTCTATACTTTTGAGGCATAAGCAATTAGGAAATAACACTTACTACCCAGGAACCAAAATTGTGTTACATAGTGTAATCAATGGAAATACAAGAGTAATCTCTCGATCTTTAGGGGGAGGGGTGCTTAATTATTTAAAAGGTGCAGTGTGTCCCAGCCAGCTCTGATACAACTGCTGCATGTTATTCCAAGTGATTTCTCAAACCTAACCAATAAAAGACATAACAAAAAACATTGTGGGATAACCCTCCAATCATATCAAATACGTTCAGAACAACTGGCATACACGGTGTTGGACTAGCAAAACTAGCCCCTGAAACAGAAGCTACAGCTCCGTGAAATCAGTAAACTTACTAAACAAGTACCACATGTGCATTACAATATCATTCAGCAACTGTTTAGAGTCCTTAGTTTAGTAAACTGTGTTTGACGACGTTCTTTTGGAAGTGAAAGACAGTCTGAACTTTGACATAACAAACAATCCAGATAGCACACTTAAATCAAGTCGTAATCCCTGTAGAATCCAAAACTTCAGCCTGACAATTCTGTAGATTATGTACAGGATCTGTGCTGATGCATGTAATCAATACATGATTGAGAAGCAGAGGTTATCTGTGCAATGCCAAACAGAAGGACCAATTTCTGGCTTGAAAGAGGGTCTTTTGATGAAAGTTTAACCTGTCCTTTTCCCGTTCAAGTTGTATGTATGCCTTTTCACATTATTCAAGTCTGCATTCATGTATTTTCACTGCACTTTTTAGCACATAAGAAATAAAATTAGGTTACACAAGAAAAAGGTGAATAATAAACAAACTGTATTATAGTTCAGGAACAACGGTTACTAGAACACAATTCACACACACACACACACACACAGGTCACCATCAAAATAAACAACAATGGCCAAATTACAAATTATCTCTTGGGAAGACCAGACAAAATTCAACAAGGAGTAAAATAACATGAAGAGCTGAGCACAAACGTTAGCCGACAAGTCATTCCTGTTATGGGTTTCTTTATTTATGAAACAGCTGACATTGACGTCTCCAGATATACTGAACCATAGTTATTTGTAATTGGCAAACAGAAAAGCTTTGGCGTTTACATATGCTCATAAGAACCAGGGAAAACTGGCTAAAAGCCTAAGGACATATGGTCGCCATGCCATATGTCCACCGAAAAGACCTTGGTTTAGGAAACTAATTATATGAAACCTTCAAGGAGATCGACATGGATTTAAACTGACAGGAAAAGCAACTAAAGCAATGATGAGACAAACAGTCATCGCCAGGTACGGTTCCAATTCACATCATGTTCACATGTGAGTTCTAGCAATGGGGGATAAAACAAACAATTAAATGTGACCTTCACCTTAGCTCCAAATTTCTGATACATACAAAACAAAAAATACAGGTGTAACCAGATTAGCTGATTTTTAAATAATCAACAAAATTGCTAAAAGAGCAGTTCTATAAATTACGGAGTCAGAACTTTCTGCTTCACTAATAATGTCTCTGAGCTCATTGTTATTATTTATTCATTTTTTAATTAGATTATGTATGGATAAAGGGATGCGGGTTCAGTTCCGTTTTCATTTCAGGGGCTGCAAATTACATTACCATAAATACAGGAAAAACCTCCCACAGAATTTGGTCAACATGACAGGAATTACCCATATTTAACCCTGTGATTTCACTTTTGATAGTGGTAAATGCTTTGTGACTATGGATATTCTTTAAACGCATTTTATCCTCTTGCAACTCCTGGGTCTATAGAATCCATAGTTCCCCAATTATTTTGGAGTCACATCTGATTTCTTTCACTCACTTGTATCTACATGCATTTCATGGAGTATGTGCAGCTTTGGGTATCAGCACAAATAAAAGCACCAATGAATCTGTTTCTAGTATAGCCAATACAGCTATATTAACTAATCTGCTATTGTGTTCATTTTCAAGGATAGGAACAAACCATTCCCCCATTCATCAACCTCTACTGGGTCCAAAACACCTCCATTATCACTTCAATTCCCCCAGAGTGATAAATACAGTTCAATAAGTGCGAAACGAGTTATCAGGAAGGTATTTCATGACCACTTAAGCTCAAGCTGAAATACTGGGTCAATGGATAATAACTATTTTATAATAGTTTTACAAAAGCTTGTCTTTCTTACAACTGTTAAAGCCATCAAATAAAAAACACATTTCTAGAACAGAATTCCTACATTGCTCTCTGCCCTACAAGGTCAAAGGAAATTGTACAGATTTTTGTACAGCAACTAAATTCTGCTTTTAGATCATGTGCTGTATACATAGGTTATATGATTTGGAGTCTATAATTATCCTCCACAGTTGATATTTCAGATGTATTTGTCTGTGTCACTTTTCCATTTTGAGGTTATGTTTAATTATTAGCTTGCATGCTTTAATAAGCACATTTCTGCCTTATATAATTATAAATATCAGGTCACCTGGAGCGGAATAGCAAAGCCTCCTCTTCAAAGAAAGCTTTAGCTCCTGTCCCAGCTGCTAGTTGGTATTATCTAGGTATTTAAATTATGAAATACTGTAAATGTCAGAAGACATATTAAGTTATTTTCTTATATACGGAGCAGGAGGCATAAGCCTCCTGTTTAAAACAAGTACACAAAAAGTAATCTTAAAAGGTGGAGTACTTATCAACAAGAAATAAAAATAAATAGTTTTTATTGCAAAAGTTTTACATAAAAACTTTATTTGGAGGAGCACTTTCTCAGGCTCGTCTTCCAACTCATCAATAGAATGTTGGGATCATCCAACCAAACCTTTTAATTGATCTTTCAATGTCACATGCTAGGATGCTTTTACTTATTATCATCACTGACTAACATCCCCCTTAATTTTCTTAAACACTCAAAGTCCATAGCATTGCAATGGGGAGGATGGTCTTTGATGCTGTAGGATACTATACAGCAGCTTTTAACATCATAGGAATCCACATTAGGACTCCTGGCACCTCTACAACTGATCTGAGAGATATGCTTAATGCACCATAAAGTTTCAGTTATGCACCTCATTCCTGTTTTAATGATGGCTAAATATTAGATATTTTTACATATGAAAGCCCCCCCCCCCCAGTTTTGGAAAGTAATTGTCAGTGTAACTTTATTGTCCTTTCTTATTCCACATATCCTTCTTGTCATCATTTATGTTTTGTGGTCTATTAAAACAAAGAATTAATAAAACATTAGACAACATACCATAACTTAATGAAAAATATCTCTTTCTTTTGTCCAGAATAGCCCAACATCACCATACTTGACACTTGCTGTTTATTACAGGAGATCACTAGCCATAATTTCCATTACACCAGAAAAGGCACACAATTCACTGTAAATCACACTAAAAACCCCATTTATATATTAATATTAATATATATTAATATTTTTACTTGTATTTGAGTATTACGATCAGAGGACGGTTTTCAAATATTTGCTGCCAAACTTTGCTAATAAGACTGGGAAGAATGGTAGGTCTAGTTACCATTAATTTGATCCCTATTGAGCTTAACAAGTGTCCTGGGCCATGCACTTCAAGTCCAGACATTTTTTTTTAATTGGTTAAGATTAAAAATGTTTTCAATGTGAATCAAGGTTACTACCTCATTTTTGTGTTCACTGAAATCAATACCACAGTTTTTGTTGATATTAAACCCAATACCTTTGCATTTTTCCACAATCACAACTGGATTATCAAAGGTACCAAGTTTCTTATTGACAGTGATGTTTAATGCAGGAAGAGATTTAATTATTCCTTAAGAGACAGAAACTTTAGACTTCTAGGGTAAACAATAACATTCAATATGCACTGGGAAGGTTATTCTCAACTATATTTATATACAAAAACAAATTAAAACACACACACAAATAACCCTGCAATTCAGCATTCACTGGACATTTCACACACTAATTTCAGTAGCAGTAAAATCTGACTGATTACTGAATAGTATTAAAATACTATTCTGGAGTTTTGGTGCAATCATAAATGGGAGAAAAAAACTCAAGACGGCCACCAGGCAGCCATATTGAATAGGACCACAACATATACCCCTGGGGTGTGAAATACATCCAGAATGTTTAAAGCTAGTAGAATAAATAGACCCAGAGACATAAGCAAGCAGAAGCGGTGGTCTATCAACATGATAACTATCATCATGTTACTGCAACGTCTTCAATATTAGTTGTGCCACTCCATTGTAAAAATGGGATGGGACTTCATCAATGCTGACTAAAATGACTTACTGCACGTGGGAACTTGTCAGAAATGACATTGTGGGGGGGGGGGGGGGGGGCGGAGGGGGGGGGGGGGGGGGTGATCCTAGGACTGGATGCGAAAGAAGCGACTCCTTTTTGATGGCTTAAGAAGTTTTCTCCTTTTTTATGGCAAATGCTCTCATGCAAAAAAAAAAGTTATGAAATGTATTCCACCCAAATGATTTATGACCCACACTGTTTGAATAAAAAAAAACATCCAAACAATAACAGGATTATGTTTTAAAAATACAGTGTTGTTATACCGAGAACACATGATAGCCGTTTCATTTCATTCTCCAAGAACATTTGTGACATCGCAGCGTGTCAGTTCAGTGACTTGAATTTAGTAATTTTTACATATATAATATAATATAGATACATACATATATATATATATATCTCGTCCTATCATATCTCAATC
The DNA here is from genome assembly GCF_017654505.1 of Polyodon spathula. NCBI lineage: Eukaryota > Metazoa > Chordata > Actinopteri > Acipenseriformes > Polyodontidae > Polyodon > Polyodon spathula. Next base: position 27,216,800 of record NC_054552.1, read on the forward strand.
CTGTCTCTCTCTCTCTCTCTCTCTCTCTCTCTCTCTCTCTCTCTCTCTCTCTCTCTCTCTCACAGACTGGCACTGTGAAAAAGACAAAAATGTGCCAACTTTACATTTTCTTCAAGTTTCTGCATCGAGTCCAAACAGTGACTTTGTTGTGTAAACAGCGTCATATGTCAGGGTTACTGGCCAGTGAGCATCTTGCATGGATGCAGTTCAATGACAAAATATGCTGTCAATCTTCCTCATGAAAAATAGACCATTACCACCTTTCATGTTAAAATCGGGGACAGCACTAAAGAGCTAATGCACTTAACAACAGTGTGCACTCTCAGACAACAATTTATCAAGGCAGAAAGCTGTGTAAAGAAGCTGAGAATATGCCAAGCCATCTTGCTGGCCAGTGACTGCCAAGATCTGCACAAAATAAGGAAAGAAAAAAAAATTTGGCAAGAAGATCACAAAGTCAACAGTACTATTCCCCTGCCTACACAGCGGAGTGTCTGGGGGAAAAAAAAAAGCAAGACAAACATATACTGTAGCAATAATGGCAACATTGTCTCATTAGACAGTGACTTTGAGGTTGCATGATCAGATTGAATTGATTTTTTTTTTGAGGCATTGACTAAACCCCAGGGTCTATAAAGAACCTTTGTCTCATTTTCCAGGTGGAAGTCTCCTTGCTCAATAAGCAAGCCTCCAGCATGGTAGCAGATGGTAAGCATTGATAGAGCCATCTGCGGTAAATATCACACAATTTTATATCCTTCCCTCTCCTGTGCTTAATTTCATCAAAATATATTGGTTAATGTATGAAGCCGTTGGATATGAATTCTACTAGCAATTCATTCATCTAACAGTCACTTTTTTTCTCTGCCAAGCATTCAGTATGTCTTATTTTTACTAATAGAATAGATCTCAGGCATCAAGATTTCAGTAATGTGTTACAAACATTCAGATTTGGTTTTCTGCATGCATTTCAATTGAAAGCAAGGCTGGAGTTTGGTAAATGTTTGTACAATGCAGGAGAGAAGTGTCTCTTTGCTTTGTCCTTCCATCCTCGGTTTGGCAATTTATTACAATTGAGCAATTGTGCATTTAGTAACAGGGTCAGCATTTCCTCCAATCTATTCTCAATCGTGTTGCTAGAAACTAGTATATCTCATTGTCTACAGAAACAGACCGTCAGATCACTAGTTCCTAAAGTGAAAATGTGTTTACCCATCACTGGTGCCACTCAGCCTTGGCAGAATACAGTGCAACATTATTTTAGGCTACTCTTAAAAAACCCCAAGGGAATTCAAACTAAATACAGCCATTTGGAAAAATGTAATGTAGTGGGAACTGTTGGGTTGATGTGAATATTAAAAGCAGATGAGGCAGTCAATAATTAGCTCATGTGAAAGTGTTCAATAGGGAAACATATCCTTAAAAACAGATGTCGAAGATTCCAGAAGTTTTATTTGAATTATATCAAATGTATGTCACTTATTTACATTTTTTAAGCAAGTAATAATCTGTAATATCGCTAAGCACTGTCTGCTTACAACAACCATTTAACAAAATTTTCAGACATTTGGCAAGAGTGCTTAGGCAGTTTGTTAAACTGAAGTTTGTTTTAAAAAAGACAGACTATTTTAAAACAAAGTTTAATCCATATCTAGCCAAGGAATATGTGTTAAATAAAACATGTTTTTGTGTCTTTTATTCAGTACAGTCCAATCATTTACCACTCAAAGTAGCCAATGGTAGAGTACTGTATACAGTAGCAGGCCAGCCTCTGCAGTGACCCTCAGAGTTGTTGCCAATGAGGAAGTGCAAGAAAGAGAGAGAGAGAGAGAAAGAGAGAAAGAGAGACAGAGAGCGAGCTACAGTCAGAGATCCGATCAAATAGCAGACTGCCTCACTGCCAGCACTGTTCTACACACAGCTACTGCTTCTCAACTAGTTCAGATTCAAGTCTACAGAAAAAAAGGTCCAACTGACAACATGGACACAGATTCTGGAGAGCTGAGTGAAGGGGAGCTTTCTCCAGGTAAGGCTTGGAATTTAAAAATCTCTGCTGTAACATTAGCTAAAGTCATCTTCACTGTGCATTGCATAGTGGTGTATAAAAGGTCTGCATGTGGTACTGTACAAGATTTTGCAAGTTCAGGCAAATGCTGTTGGGTCCTATATCAACATCTTACATTTCAAGGGAATCAGTAAGACTTGGTTAAATATAGAACACACAAAAAAATATATAATCATAGCAAGTGAATGGCTGGGAGATTGTAAATGTTTGCACTATGTGTTGCTCAACTCAAAGATAAGATGTACTGATTTGCTAGAATCCATAATCCAAAGGTTTACAATATTTCAATATAAGCTTATTAATCTTTCGACTTACTTTGGGGGGTTATGTGCAGTCATGTTGACTTTGTTTGAATAATTTTCACATAATCCATGGTATGTTATCTATTAAAGTGAACTGGTAATGGATTAATAAAATACTTCTAAAATGCTTAAACATCTTTCAAATCAAATATGTTTTGAACTTATTTCTCGGTCAGTGTTACTTGGAAACTAAAGGTCCCATAAGACATGAATACCTGTACCAAGTTCAACATTTTGATCCTGCTCTCCTTTGAGGGAGGCAGTGTTGGTGTGTCATTAATCCGTTTGAGGATAGGCTACTTTAATCATTTGGAGGATTTTTAAGTGGCATCTACCTCTTATTTTAATTCTCTCCAACTATATTGTTTGAAAATTACTCTAATTTTGTTAACCGCAAACATTAACTCTAAATGTAATGTATCAAGTAACATCAATAGAGCTTGTGTTCTGATTTTTTTTCACAGAAACGTGTTTGGTAATGAACAGGTTAATACTAAAAAATATATAAAAATATATTTTCTATTAATGAATAACTTGAGAGGAACTCCAGTCCAGCATAGCAGGTCACTCTGAAGCACACATGCAAAACGGCACAGATTTCACTAAATCAATTCAGCCAAGCAGGTTATTGTTAGAATTGTTGAACTATAGGGTATTTTACTTGGTACTGTACAGCACAATATCAGAATGATATGCAGTGTGATACCAGTTCACATTCTGGAGTGTTAAGGTTTGCCTGAAAGGAAGCTGAGATTCTGTGCCCAATGCAGTTCTTGTAAAAATTATCCTTAGATGATAGATAACAGAAGCCATTAACCCGTGCAATAGCCATACCCTTTGTACATGATCTACCCATTGAAGTCAGGAAGTTCACAAAGTCTAACAAACTCAATTTAGTACATGGAGACACGCCCCATTTAACCAAAAGGTCATATACTGTATTTCAGAAGTAAAAGTGTGCCTCTCTAGTAGTGTGTGTAATGTAGAACAGACTCGCTTACCTGGAATCTCTCCCGCCTCCCTAACTAAAACATTATACTGGTAAACTAGAATTCCTTTAAATTGTTTTGATCAACCAGAATAATACAGGAAAGTACATAATGTCTGTATACAATTTGACCAAATCTGCCATGCAGTCTTAAGCACATGGAGTGGTTGCTGTGTAACTGCAAAAATTGCAACATTTATTAATTATAAATGTTCATGCTTTTGGTCTTATTCCAAGAAAATAAAACCCTGTCTCAGTGCCTTTACCATCTCATAAGTGCAGTATTTAGCCAGTGATGTCATTGTAATGACAGATTAAGTATAATGTTATAATGTGGCCTCTGTGCTTGTTAGTTTGGAAATCTGTTATTAAATAGCTGCCTGGTGCAACTGTAACCACGTTTTGTAAGTACTTAACCAGTTGTTATTGGGCTGCTGTTATTATGGCCAGTGTAGACCATTTTCAAATGTTTTAATGTTATTTTTAAATACACGTTTGTTTTTATTAGAAGTGTCCCTCAGCCAAATCAGTTTGCCCCTTTTACTTTTGTAAAGGGGGATCCTCGTACAATCCTAAGAAAGAAGAAAACCTTAAAGAGCACTAAAAAAAAAAAAAAACTTATAAATAAGAATAACTACCTTAACCCATTTGATCAAATAGTCAGGGGAAACAGATATATTTGCAGCTGTTTTGCGGTTTCATCTGGTCCACAGATGTAGTCGTGCACCCTAGGGATCTACTGCAAATGTAACCAAAAGCAAAATCTTGAAAGACTGTTGAAACCTTAAAAAAAAAATAATAATAATAATCTGTTCAGGGGTTGGAGGGAGGAGGAGCGGGGGGTAGTGCATGGCTCCATAACAGTTCAATTAAATAACGATAACCCCAAAGATTATGCCTCCAAAACAGGCTCCAACAGTTACTAGGATTTCTGTCTGTAATGTGCGAGGCATTCAGTGAAAGTGGTGTGTAGTGCATGACTTACTTTTTTTTTTTTTTAAGTTCTTTACTGATACATTGAAATGGCAAAATTTTAAATGCAGAGCCATATGTTATCAGACTTTTAGCAGGATACATACAGTTCTTTATACTGCAATGGTGCCATTAACCCGTGTTTTATTGAGCCTATTTTTACACTGATGTTTGCAGTTAAAACCACAGTCATTTCCTCTGTAAAGCCTGGCTTTATTTTGCGAGGGAGGAGGCAGCATTGTTTAGAACTCCGATCATAGCTAAAGCTCTCAGAGATTCAAGGGTGATTTATCATATTATACCAGGAAAAAAAATCTTGAGTTGCAGCATCTCATTTAAAATGGAGTGCCTTGGGACAAGACTGGAACATACATGACAGGTACACAGGAGATCTTTGGTCAGATCTTTGCTGTTTAGTAGGTTTCACACTAACTGGGGTGATATGTTCTCAGTGACCCCACTTAAATCAGCAAGATTAGAGTGGCTCCCTTGGCAAGACATCAGATAAAGAGGGTATATGCTCAGCTTTTCTAGAAACTTGCCTTTTATTCAAGCTCCAATTGTGAATTGCAACAAGGGTGCTCTATGCACACTACTACTGCTTCCATATAAAAACATAGATGTTATTTCTGGAAAAGAAAAGGCTAATAATTATTTTTCCTTGTATTCTCATCCCAAAGTATGTTCCTTTTTTGTCTTTAACATTCTTCCTGTGATCTTCTCAAAGTCACTGGTCAGCATACCCAAGTCACACTTCTAGGGAGCTGGTCATCCAATTGTGTCCAAATATCACTCAAGTTCTTCAGGCGAACAACTTATTTTTGCTTGCGATATCTTAAAAACCAGTCACCTACATTTCATGAAATTAATACCATTCATACATGTTTACCTGTATGTTCAAAACCACATGTAGGATGGTCAACAGACTAGGTATCAAATAATTGATGTCAGTGGTCTGCAAGCCAGTCACTTAGCGATGGGGTTTCTGACAGCACTGCCTCAACCAGACAGGGGAGCATTGGGCCGCTCTCCAAAGTATTAATCGACTTAAAGCTATTTTCTGTAGCCAGTGTATAGTCTTAGACTGGGAAATTCTCAGGACTGTAGAACGAGTGTGAAGTTTCGAGCAAACAGATCTACATAATAATAATGTATTGAAAATGACTAAATATCAAGAGCTTAGCAGCTCATAACTCTACTGTATAGGAACACAAATATTTTGTGCTTTTGCCCACAAAAGCAGTCAACAATCACTCTCGTGGTCAATCATTACTGCCTTCTGATGTCACACAGTAAATAACTTGCTGTATGATATTACAGATAATTACTGGAGTTTAACATTGTATAAAAATTATATATATATATATATATATATATATTGGTTCTTGGGCTGAAAAAGTGACCTCCAGTAGGAAATATAATGCACTGTTCCACTCCTAGGACAAATGTATAGCTATTAAAAGTACGCTGCCTAGACCTTTCATAGGTTATGATAGGGACATGATTTCCACACAACTATTAAAAAGTATGGTCTTGCAGTCCTTGATGGATGTTCATGGGTGTTACTGTACAATGGCATTCATGGGATCCATCTTATATAGTAGGGGCCTTCATAAAGTTTGTCATCTCAGCTAGCCATAGCTACTACATAGCTAAAATACTAACACACAGTCACAGAAAGAAGGTATTTCATATGGTTGTCTCACTAGAGAAGGAGTATATTCTTTCAGCCTCTAAAAAACACAGTACCTGCTACTTAATATTGACTCATAATATGATCTCATGTTATAGTTGGGTTGTTTCTGCCATTATCTCTTTTTTCCTAGCAAGTGGAACAATGGTCCTTGTGTCATATGTTGGCTTCTCTTAATCTGCTCAATGACAGCCAGCAGATTGCAAACATAAGTTCAAAGGGCATCAGGGAGATCCTTTTGATAAAGTAGCACTTTTTACAACAGAAACCAGTGATTCGCAATATGCAACCCACATGGAATTGTATGACACTTTATAACCTTGATTCACAAGGACTTTCAAGATTAAATGATGGTTATCATGTGAGACAATGGATTGTATTCATTCACATGGATATTGAACATATTTTGAACATACAGAGAGCTTCTTCAAAGTTACATGTAGGTCAAAGACAAATCCTGAGATAACTGTAAGGACTTCCAGGAGAACCAGGCATCACCTGTAGATTTTAACAAAATAAACATTAGCCTCTGAAAGGGAAGCCACTGCAAATTTGCACTTTTTGTGATTTTTTTATTATTATTTTTTTTAAAGCTACTGAAGGTTATTGGAAGGACCTAATTTCTCGTTCATTCTGTAGCATTACCATTTTGTTTTGTTTTCTAATTTTGGGATAAACAGCGGCCACAGTTGCCAAAGCTATAAAACATGTAGATAAAGACGTTCTTTAGAACAAAGCATAAAGGGAAAGGAACAGAAGGTCAGATTGTAAGTTTAGATAACACGGTCATGAAGGAACATATTAAAAGAAGTCAGCTATGGCAGTAGAGACTGTTTTTATGCATTGGACTTGAGCCTATTGTAATAGAGAACAGTTAAACAACGTAGTGTTGCAGAAATTTACAAACACAATGAAGTCCAGTTGTTACAGGCCGTTTTGTTTAGAGAAATGCCAATCTCTAGTTCATTTTTACCAGTGGAGCTCCCCAGAAACAATTTCCCCTATTCTGATTTGAAGAAAGTTGTTTTGGCAGTGCTCCAATTATATAACGAAAAACTGACAAATTGAAAAATGTGACATTTCAAAATCCAAGATGAAATACTGTACTACTATTACGGCTTCCGGTAGACTTTTGTGACATCATTTTGTAGTTTCTCAATCCTAAAATTCTAGGTGATGTTAAATTTTTGGCCAGAGCCTTACTGTGCACAGCCTGTCCAGACGGGTTGGTTTTCCTCACCATGGTTATGGGATAAATAGTGCCTTCTCAGTTGGAAAATATGAAGCCTAACAGCTTCCCTCTGCCAAGCCAGAAACACGGAAACCCTTGCCTGCTCCAAATCTTTCTGAGAGATCACTGTATCTCTCCCATTACTGTTTAACTTGAAAGAGAACCTACTAGAACCATCGCCTTTAATGAACTTACCAGTAAGAATTACAAAGTAAAATGAGTAGATGTAAAGTATTGCTTGAAAACCCCAAAACAAGCAGGCAGCCCATTTTCTAAATGCATTCTGTAATACAGCAAAACTAAACCATGCAAGTAGTCCTGGTTACTTTGTGGAGGTGACACCCCACATGACAAACCAAGACCATGCCACTTATTTGTGGCTTAACAGTTTAATTTACCACTCAAGATATAACTGGATGTTCCAAATGAGCCGTTGCAGATAAATAAAATTGCTGCTTCTGGGTTTAAACTAAACTAATTTAGAATAATCCGATTGTGTTAAAAGCATATTTCTTATTGGGGCTTACAAAGATTTAATGAATGTTATTTCAGATTAGCAGAGCTGTTTTACAGCAAAAGAAGGATGTTATTACATTTATCTATTATCATTTTGAGTCTCACAGCCTTAGAAGAAAGTACATAATAAAAACAAGCGCATTTCCATGTGTTGCGCAGGATGGAAAACACTTTTTTTTTTACTCATAAATACAAATGCAATAGTAAAAAAGAAAAATATACAGACAACAGGTTCGGTTTAAGATGATGTCATTCGAGTAGATATTTAGTAATTAGTAAGATACATTTAGTAGGACTGCTTTGAAGTTGTGCCTCTTGCTGACTCTTCTTTAGACCATAAAGAAATACTCAGAATAAATAAAATACATCAAGCCGACATGTAACTTAAAACGTATTCAAAAGCATCTAGCATACAGTGGGAACAATTCAGCTTTTAATGTCCGAAAATAAACCACTAACATGACATGCATGTGTGAACAAGAGTATGGTAATAACACTTGTACGTTTTTTTTTTTGTTAATAGCATGGGCAAGTAGCCAGTTTTCTGAATCAAACATAGCTGAATGTTCAACATTTGAACTCTTCCAGGTTCCAGTGATTTAGAATTAAACATCTTGACCAGAATGCTCATTTAACCATTTGATTTTCATAATGCCTTTAAAATGAAGACAAAACTTAAGAACTGGGAAAGAGAAAGGTATGTAATTATCAGATTGCAGTATGGAATCGCAGGGCCAGCAGTAGAACTCAGGTGAACTAAAACATCTCAAAACCGATCTCTGGGTAGGCTAACAATAGGGATAGCTTAGAATCGTCGGGCTGCATTTACACTATCAACAAAAGCTGTCTTACAACCTGAAAGTGGCATATGTAAATGAATTTGTCAACTTGGAAACTGCTATTGTCCCACAAAATGCAACGGCACCGATAATGGCAACGTAACAGTTGAAGTGATCATTAAAAGTGCATGTTATCTGGTCTTGTAAATGAATTGGCTTGGCAGCAGACACGGGACTGAAGTCACACGTGTCCAACCCTTTTCTACTGAATGGTACATTGCCAAAACAAGATCTGTTGTACGAATAACACTTACTGTACAACGAACACCAATAGGGCTACTATTTTCAACACAAGCTTACAAGGTAAACAGGCTTTTAATATAAGAAATATGTTTAAACTGCATCAAAAGCACTACAACTTTAAAGTTTCAATGGACAAGTAGCAGAACATTTTAAATGCACAAAAAGTGCATTATTTTTCATAGCAGTGTACATGTAGGTAAACAAAGCAAATTCCATTTCTTTCTTTTATTTTTATCCACCAGAATTTGCAATCAACATCAACTAAAAAACTGACATTTATTTGACATTGTTGACTAATGCAATCACTATAAAGGCTGCAGAGTATTTTTAGATGCCTAACATTCACATGGGAGGGGGTCACTATGCATTTGTATAACAATACCATGCTATTTTAGTTATGTCTTGTAAATATTTACAAGAGTTCTGGAATGTGAACGCAGTGCCTTTAGAAAACCCATACATTTGTTATTTTCTCTAAGTTGGGACTGTTTTTGTATTCAATACAGTTCTTAGCCTGACAGGAGCCACTCCTTTACACAGCCTGTTAGCCAGTGCATCTCAGTGTTTAGGGACCACCAACACGCAAGTTTTTGGTTTTAAAATACACAAGCTTATGAACTTAAAATAACTACGTGAAAAGACCTCTGGTTATCAGTAGTCCAATAGTAGAACTGGGCCATTTCACTGGCTCACTCAGGCACTGACAATCCCAGAGCACGGGAATGGCTGAGCCTAGATCTGTCTTTGAAAAGCAGGGACAGGGTCAGTGGTTGTGCTTGAAGCAATGAAAAAAAAAAAAAAAAAAAAAAAAAACATAACTTACTTCATATCCTTTCCTGCCAGTCTCGGTTATTGATTTGCAAAGAACATGGTAGCTTCCTTATAACTCTCCAAGGAAACATAAAGAAAGATTCAGCTTACTGCATATTAGGTCAAGCGGAAATTGTCCAAATTAAGATTTAAACTTCAATACTGTTAGTTTGTTTGAAATGCTAATAAGCTTGTTTGATTTTATGCCACTTCCATCCTAAAAGACATTTAATTAAAGCTAGCAACTTTGGCCTGCGATATATAGACGTTATGTAAAGGCTCAGCTATGACATTTAAAACAAAGGACTCCAATCATTTTTTTTTCTTCAACTATGAGCACATCTTGAATCAAAAGCAGAACCAAAACATTAGAAAGACCAATTATTTTTTAAAAACACTTTGAATTAAATACGGATCAGTGTCTTTAATACTTATTTTAAAATTGCCTTTAGTTGTACCGACACACACACACACACACACACAACCCACATTAATTGGTCTAAGGTTTAATGAGGGAAGAAAGAGCTATAATCTTCAAGCAAATTGAATAAAGCAATAATGATATAACTATGTCAGAACTTTGACCCTCTACTAACAGCGATTAAAAAGGGAAGACTAACATGGCTAGTAAGGGTTCAGGACTCCTACGCTGAATGTATCTGTGTATTTTATTTACATGTACAGGTATTTACAGTAAAGAAAAAAAAACACACATACCAGATTTCACACCACTGGAGTAAAACAAAGTCGGACTTAAAAGCACAGTTTACACAGAACACCCAAATTCAATATTTTTAATTGCAGCTACTATTTAAACTCTAGCTAGTTAATGTTCCCAATCCAATACTGACTTTTACATTCCACAGCTATATTAAAAAATGAATGGTGACTGAACGCAGGAATTTCTTAATACTGTAGTGAGGGTACTTTTAACGCATGGGTCCACCACTTGCCTCTGCTTGTTCCAAAGTAAGTATGCCAATAAAATCATACACCCCAGACACAGACTTTACAAATGCCTTGAAGAATTACAACAGTTTACAAAACCTTGTTTGAGCACCACATTACCATTTTCTGGTGATTTTTCATTGCAAAAGAATATTTGAAAATCTAGGTGATATGAATCTAGATTCTAAACCCTTTTTTTCTGGATAGGACTATATATGGACAGCCACCATACCCACAACATAGAGCACTGTGTCAGGTTAACAGGAGATGTGTACTCCATACACACTGTTCAGCAAAATACATATTTCTCTGAATACATAAAGTTTATCCACAAATAACATATACCAGTGCACAATGTTTACTGTCAATATTGGTTTGTGTATATGATTCAAAAAAAGGTCATTCTAATAATTTCTAAATTCACAATAACCTCAGAATGAAAAAACATGTTTATTTATATTCATTTATGAACCTACTGTACAGCTTTGATCCAAGGGGAATAGGAATGCCATATAAACCATTAAAACAGGATCCTCCGCCTCAATGTATTACAGGATTTAAAGACACTGATGGTCACACAATTTTTAAATATAAAAAAGTCAGTGTGTAGATGTTGTTTAACCCAACTGAGGAGACTGCACCAGCTCTTAAACCAGTAGTAATAATGAGTTAATACATTTGTATGATTGCTACACACAAATGCACAAGTTACAGCATGAAACAGATGACAAATACATGACACCAAAAAAAATTCAGGGTGTAGCTGGTTTGTTCGCAGTGTATTATGATATTACATTGCAAGACAACAGACAGACTGTGCAGCAGGCTGTTGTATTTCTTAACAGCTGGACTTAAATGTAGAATTACATTGTGGTATAAAGTCATAGGCTCTAGTTAAGGGATCATACCCATCAACCTATTCATAAGCATGAAGGCATTTATAAAATGCAGCCTTGGCTCATCTGCAAGCCCTGTAATTACAACGCTCGCTATATATCTGCCTTATGAAATTAACAGCAGGTGCTTCATAACCACTTTCGGTTAAGTGATTCTAACTGAAGTTTTTTTTTGTTTTGTTTTTTTGTATACCCTAACCCTAAATAAAATAGATTTCAAACAGAATACTACTGTTCAAATGTTTCTACAAAAATTCAACAAGTTGCTATTTTATTCAGTTAAACTTTCCAGGAAATCCATTTTTATGTGGGATCAGTTCTCAGCATTCAGTGCAAGGTGAATTTAGTTGGAAATCAGAATATTAAAACTACAAAAAAAAACTCTGGCGACATTCCAAACATTACTGTGAAAAACAGAGATATTGAATTAAACTAGTCAGACCTTATGGTTTTAGTACCGAAACTTTACAACATGGTATTATGAATACATAGTTGATAAAAGTCCAGATTTCTGAAGGCATAGGTTGCCCCTATAACTTTTAATATAATATAATATATTACTTTTATATGTAATTGTGGGATTTAATTAATATGGGGAAAAAAAAACCTTCAACCACTACATCAATAAAACGGGGTATCAGATTAAAAATGATTAAAAAATGTTTTTAATTATTTTTTTTTTTTTTTTTGTGGGGGAAGGTTGGGGTTTTTTTCAATTGGGCGGAAACATCCTGATGAAAAAGCCTTGCCAGGTTTAGACTGATGTGAAGTGACAATGCTTCCATTGATACAGCAGTGCCTAGTCCCGGCTTTCCTGAGCCGTCACTTCTGCTAAAATGCCATGCTGGAAGCGGATGCAGTTTTATAAACCAAAAAGCAAGAATAACTTTTAGGCTCATGCAGGGTTGTTTCCAAGGAAATGAAGGAAAAATCCCTGGTTTGTTGACTTTTGGGGTGATCCTCACTTATATTACAAGATGATCTCTCTAAATCAGGAATAATGTCCCGTTTGTTTTGACGTGTCACTACTGCTTTATTAAAATACTTCTAATATTCTTTACCTTGGGCCCTTATACCTGCCCATCATATTACTATTACTTTGTGAGGTTTCTTCCAAAGAACAAGTCTATGTTACTCTGTGATATACACTCTCCATTAGTTTGAAATTAGCCTGATTGACAGAGGCGAGTCCATTTGGTTGTGGGCAGGTGTATTTCACATACTAACCCGCTGTGGTGGGGAATCGACATGTACTTGGTTTTTGGTGCTTACTTTTCTAGTGGACAGTGTAATAGATGAGTCTTGGTTTAAATTAGAGAGCCTGTACTATGGAAATATCCTTAGTCAAGCTGTTGGGTGTATGACATAATAAAATACAACGCAGTCACCAGATTATGGTGGATTTTCCCTAGAAACTATTTCTTACGGTTTTAAAAACTATTAATGAATCTTTTTAGTACTGTATAATAAACACAGAATTTACAACCTTGGACAAGTGCAGACAACTACTGTACACCCACCTCAGTACAGTATATCTTACACAGGCTGAAATCTGGTGAATAAAAATGAAACTACCAGAATCAGCCAAAACTAGTCAAAAGACCCATCTTATTCATTGCATATTTCTACTGCAGAAATAAGGACTAGGACACCAGTTGAACAAAACAGAGTTCAAACACCTCCCAACAAATAAAAATGACTGTAAAAGGAGGCATAAATTAACCAATTGATTAAATAAATGATCCCTAGTTGGTGTGCTGAATTACAAAAAATTAAAATAAAAATAATGTCCAACTTCAAGACCCTAAATCAATACTGCTTTCAGTTTGTGCTTGAGCAGAAATAACTGCTCTCCACTAAAGCCTCATTTGACTTATACAGCATGGATGTTCTAGCCTTGAACAAATCATCTACTAACTGACAAAACATGTCAGTAGAGAGTCAGATACTGTAGATATACTGACACCAATTGCATATAAGGAAGTGCTAGCAGACACTTTTCAGGGTCAGAATTCACTTTGCTTCAATCATTTCTTAACTTATAGTAAATGATTAGAGAGAATTGACATTGCTGTCACTCAGTGCTGTTGTTTGTTTAATAAACTCAGATACTTTTCCCCTAACTTCACTCACTGCCACAGTTTACAGTTACTGTAAACATGCATCATTCACAGGAGATAGGAGAATTGTATCAAGCACAATTTAGCTGTTGTGTAGTTTCCTCAAAGCCTTGCAACAGTACAGATTCAGGTTCCTGGGTTGTCTGGCTGTATTATTAATGAATATATAACCCATAGAAGGGAAAGCAAATACAAAACTGTCGGGAGACATATGTAATTAACACTCAGGGACATACATGATATATATATATATATATATATATATATATATATATATATATATATATATATATATATATATATATATATATATATATATTATAACACACACACACAGTGGTCCCTCACTATAAGGATCTCTTGGTTATAACGCTCCTACAGCATGTCCCCCTATTCCCTATACTAGTGATTCATGCAATATTTCTACAGTAAATACAGTACTGGTGTTGTTCAAACTATAAACAACTTCTCAGTCTAAATTCGGTTTCTGTCTTTCACTTTTGATACAGTATCTGAACTGAAGAAATGCTGTGCAGGCACTTTATAACACAGACATCTTACTCAGCATTCATTTTATAACTAAATAAATAGTAGGCCTATTACGTGGTTATCTTTCCTGATGTATTTACTTTTTTGCTGCGAGAGGAGCTGCGGTTTTCTCTGGGAGACTAGATGCTTCAGCCCAGCTCTGGCAGCCGAACCTGGAGCGAGCCCATTCCCTCTTCCCCTCGCTCTACCCGCTCTCCTTCTCGCACTTGGTTTGCTTGTCTGTCACATTCAACTGAACTCCTGACCACCACTTAGGTGGGCTATTTATAGTATAAAAACTGCTAATTAAAATGATTCACGAGTGAGAATAAAAAGGCACAGAAACAGTGTACACTCCTAATGCAAACACTACTATTTGTATGAAAACTGTTTATAAGTAGTTTCACGTTCCCTTGCTATTTGTCATAATTCACAAATGTGGCTATTTCATGGTGACAGTGAATTGCACTGTACTATATAAAGGCCCTTCACTAGCGCACTGTTTTTTATGTAAGACAGCAAAGGGGGCTAACTGTGGATTTAGCAGTTTATTACTCCCCTTTCTCAACTCTTGAATGTTATTAAGTTCTGATATGAAGGCTTACCCTGTCCAGGAATGCATTCTTTAAAAATAATCACACTAGATAAATTCTTCAAAATAGACTAAACAGCCATGGGCAGCAGTCACGTTAAGATAAACAGCTCTAGCCATTCTGCACGTAAAGTACAGATGAAGAGTCAAATATTGTGTGTGATGTAAATCCTCTGTAATCACAATTTTACTTCTTCATAAATCATAAGCATTATGGAAACAATTTCTTTTTCATTGTACTGAATAAGTACTTTATTTGGCAATTCCTTAATTAACTGTTACTAATTCAGCCCCCGAGCACAATCAAATAAAATTAATTAAAACCAGCCAGGTCAAGTTGAAAAAACAGAAATCAGTCCTAGACAGAGCGTATCTACTAAAAATTCAATCTGACATGAAGACGATGACTTAGCCAGGCAGCTGGAAGGATAGACCACTGCCACAATTTCCAGAAAACCAAACTAGCAAATGAAAGTAAATGAGAATACAATAGCTCTCTTTATTAAAACAAACAAGTGGAATGGTAATCAACAAAGCCAGATATTTTTACACATGAAAAACTGACAACACTGCATCTGCTCACCCTGTCAACTAGCGCGTTCTGCCAAAACAAAAAACAGCACAAAGTCAATGAGGAAGAATTAGCAATCCAAATGATTAAGTAAAGAACAAAAGACCCCTTTGATACACAGAACTTGCTAACATTTCAGCCTGATTGGAGAATATGGCACAGACAATCTCAAAGCTAATTTCATGTGTGGATTAATACTGATTCGGATTAAGGATTAAATGCAGACAAAAACCTCATGGCAGTTTTATGTAAACCTCATTAAAAATCAAAAGGAATGAACTCTTTCGTGTAAATGAGAATGACCTTTGGTTTTTGCATTCTTAAGAGGTAAAGAAAGAGCTTTTTAAATGATCGTTATCTCCAGCATGTGTTGAGTAGGGAAGGATGCAATGCCAGCAACTTGTCTTTTTGTTCTGCTCTTTTCACATGATAAACACTGAAGCGCCTAAATTAATATATTTAAATAAAACAACACACTGGTGGTGTTGTACCATATAATTAGTAAACATTACACTATTTCTTCTGAACCTCCAGAAGGTTACAGAGAATAAATGAATTATTTATCACAAACGTTAGAAGAGACCTATAGGATCCAGGATCCCATAGGTGTGCTTGTATTTATATTTAGAGTATAGCATTAAACATTAAAACTGTTGGATACTGCTGCTTTAAAAGTCAAAATCTTGGCCCTGCATATGCTTATTGTGGAACGCCCATTTCTTTGTTAACATTTCCTACCTACTGTACGGTACTTATGTTTCAAAACAACTGCAAGTCTTTCAGGTCAAGGCTCAGGTGGGAGAGCCAGCACATTGTTTTGAAGACTGAAATTTGCTAGAAATAATTATAGCAACTTTCAGGTTGAAAAAAAAGGTTGCATGCTATGTTTTGTAGAAGTTCATTCTTTATAACCTGGACCCTTTACCTTCAGCAGCTGAAAGTTATTTTGATATAATAAGACTGTCACGCAATGCCATCCTAGATGCTGCACACTGCAACTCGCCTCAGGGCTGGAAACTCACCATAACTCTACAGGTGAATCATATACTTAAACTCTACTGTTTAAGATCCATCCACAATTTAAGGTCAAACCAAGTTAAGTAGACAAATGCCTCACTGTGAGGAAGGCTCCAGCCAAAATATTAACAGGCACGCTTCTGTGAATGTATGAAGCAGCAGGAGGTTATAACCCAAAAGCTCACCTAAGAAGTGCTTAATTATGCATAACATCTAAAAGAAACAGTGTACGGTATATGCAATACAGGAACAGCCTGGTAGACAGGATAGTAACCCATTAAGCTTTCAAATCACAATTTTACCCCCAAACCTTTAACTAAATCCTAACCTGAAAGTCAATGCAAAACTGTATCTCATATCCCCAACAAGATTACACCATGTAACAAATTTTTTTTTTTTTTTTTGTTCCTGGGTAGTAAGTGTTATTTCCTAATTGCTTATGCCTCAAAAGTATAGAAAATGGCTATTATTCCCCACAAACTTTGCTTTTGTGACCAGGACAGTGATATTTCAAAATATCACTATTTCCAATGGGAAAACGGGCAAATGTGTGTCTTTTCATTCACATAAAGTCAGAAAAAAACAACATATGAATCCAAATTAACATGTATTTATACTAAAGTAACTTGACTACAAAAGATTTAGAAGTGAGTAGTTTTTCGAGATTTATGATTATACTGTAAATACTCATATGTAAAGATTCATATGTTGTTTTTTTCTGACTTTATGTGAACGAAAAGACACACATTTGCCCGTTTTCCCATTGGAAATAGTGATATTTTGAAATATCACTGTCCTGGTCACAAAAGCAAAGTTTGTGGGAAATAATAGCCATTTTCTATACTTTTGAGGCATAAGCAATTAGGAAATAACACTTACTACCCAGGAACAAAAATTGTTACATAGTGTTATCAAAAATATAATTCTCCAACAGATGCTATTCAATGTGGATTGTGGAACTCTTGATTGTTGATGTTGGTATGTGTGCTCCTCTTCTTGGGTGGGATGTCACATAGCCAGTGAGAGTTGAAGTACCGGTAACAGTAAATTTAATTAACTAAGGGTTTATTTACAGGAGTGACTTCAGACAACATTCTGTCTTCATTTAAAAATATAGCTTTCAGAGGTTTTACATTTTTCTAGTGCTTTAAACTTTTAATTTATTTTGTTTTTAATGACCACAAAGCAGAAGTTTAAAAGCTTTACACATACTGTATTAATTATCACTCGTTTATCGGTTTACTTAATAAGCAATGTGTTAATGCTTATATTGATTATAATCACATTTGCCTAGCTGCGTTATTTTCTTCAATATGGGGTTCAACTGCAATAACTTGTGAAATGTCTACAGTTTGGGGGGGGGGGGGGGGGGGGGGGGGGGGGGGGGGTGTACAAGGTAGGATAATTTTGAATAAGGCATTTAAATCTCCTGCAGTACAACAGACAAATACACTCTGATGCTGAATTAAGAAATGTGCTTAACTTGGAACTCTGTACACCATCTGGCTTGTCTCTCATGCCTCCAGATCAACTTTATTCTATTTAATTGACTTCAGCTGGAAGGAAACATTTTGAAAATTATAAAATCATATGAATAAAGGAACAGATGTAGAGCATGCATTAAATGTATATTTAAAAATGTAGTTCCATATTAGCTCCAGTACAAAAGAGTAGACTGGACCAAAACAGACCTTAAACCTGCATAAGAAAATGTACCAAACTGTAGCTGAATTGTATTCAGTTTAATAATGGCAACTGTGTCCTAATCAAATTGTTATGTTTGACATTATCACAGCAACAATAAGGTTTAAGATACTGGTGCTGCAAGCATTTCAAGCATCATTATTTCCAATGGGGCATGTCAGCACCAAAGCTCTAAAAAGTGAATTATTTAAATATGTATGATATATCTCAAACTATATTACACTTCTGAGCAGCACATTAATCAATGTGTTCTCCAGTCTGTATCTTGGAACCTCACCAAGTGATGTGGCCAGCACACTAAGAGATGAAAAAAGCCCCCACTTTCATCAGAACAGTACTGGCAGGAAGCTGCTCTACAGCAACCCTGCCACTGCTGAATTATAGATTTGTCCTCTGTGATTTCCTTTGGCAGCATGTATAAACAAAGTAATAGCAATGCCACCTGCATTTGCACATTCTTCTTACTCTATTGAAATCAAGTCTGGGATTGTATTCATTAAATCTTAAAGCATGGGCACCAGATTAAAATAGGTATGTTTTGAAGCAACAAGAGCTAATACTGTGCTTTTTATTTTTTATTCAGAAGATAAAATCAATCTCATAGGTTATTAAGGACTGTGCATCCGTCATTTTGAAGGACTAAGAACTCCATTTTTACTACAGATAAAATGTTTTTAAGCTAAAATAACCTGATATCTTATTTCCAGAGATGTGTATTTTTAATCTTAACTTCCTATGTTTAAGTAGCTTTTATCGTTCCATAAGAACAGTAATAATCATTTACTTTTCATTTATATTAATAACGTATTAATGAAAGAATTTAAAAGATTTAAAACAAAACATTGAATAAAGAGAAAAGAACCCAAATATCTTCAACACAATAGTGCTGGATAAATCGATGATTTCCAAACTCTGGTTAGCCTTCTTCAAATCACAAAACAACAGCTTACTGGCTGTCAATTCTGAATTAAATCATAGGCTTACTGGCTTAATTTATCCGTTGATCACTTTACAAAGGCTATGATTTACTCACAATGATTGCAGATTCTTTCAAATCAATCAGATTTATTTTCAAGTGCTTTTTAACTTAAAAGCAAATTAGATGGTTCTATTTTCACGCACTACAGCAGCTGTATCTGTTGTAAACCAACAGTGTGGGACTCCAAGTCCATTTGAATGCCAGTGTAATATGTATGTCTTATTTATTTAGGGTATTCAGGGATTTTAGTTGCCTTCTTGCAAAGATCATCGAACCTTAACCTACTGGTGTCAAATAATAAATATGTGCTTTTAAATAATGTAATAAAGCACTGCATAGTGATGTCCATCAAAGATGAAGGTACCATGGACAGCAGACCTTTTGGACAATTATGTAAAAGCTAAAGAAAAAGAGTGTTTTTCAGGATAGGAGGATTCAATTTTACATTCATAATGAAAGTTTCATAATACTGACATGTGAATGATCTACAGCCAATAACCATAAAGTACGTATTTACCTTGAACTAAATATCAGTCACTTGTCTACATATAAAAAATAAGGGTGTGCTAATGCTGTTCTTTTTTATGTTGCTGTTCAATATTAATATATTATGCAACTGTTAATCTCTTTCTATTTGTGTTTTTGTTTTATGCTATGCAGTCCCAGAGATCTTCAACTCTAAAAGCCTGGCTCTTCAAGCTCAGAAAAAGATCTTGAGCAAGATGGCAACGATGGCGGTGGCCAACCTGCTCATCGATGACACCAGCAGCGAGATCCTGGACGAGCTGTACAAAGTTAGTCGAGAGTACACCAAGAACAAGAAGGAGGCAATCAAAATCATGAAAAACGTGATCAAAATCGCCTTGAAAATCGGGATCCTCTACAGGAACCATCACTTCAGTCCAGACGAGCTGGAGACGGTGGAGAAGTTCAAGAAGAAAATGAATCAGAGCGCCATGACCGCGGTCAGCTTTTACGAGGTGGATTACACCTTCGACCGCAACATTCTTTCGGAACTCCTCAATGAGTGCAAGGACCTTCTGCATGAACTCGTGGAGCACCACTTGACTGCAAAATCCCACAGGCGCATCGACCATGTTTTTGATCATTTTGCTGATGCAGAGTTTCTTTCTGTCCTTTACAGTCCTAGTGAAGAATACAGACTATACTTGAAAAAGATCTGCGAGGGTATTACCAAACTACTAGACGAGGGAATTCTTTAACCTGCTCCTTTACATGCCGGGCTGTCTTTTATAAACTGTACTTTTATTTGTGGGATGGATGTGTTTTCACAATATATGACTGGCTATACTAGTAAATCACCCTGATCTGTACATCCTAGGGGCAGCAATTTTGACAGTTAATATGTTTGTAATTGGAGAGGACCTTAAATTCTATTTCACTTAGTGGAATGCCCCACACCTTCTCACCAATGATCTAAATTCTTAATGATTGAAAGGCAGCAAATGGATTCGGATACTATGATGTCATCCAAACACTCAAATTCATTGGTTGAAATCACCTTTTAAAGAAATAAATCAGGTGGCTACACTCATTTTCCCCTTAAGTTGTTTTTTTTTCTTTCTTTTTCTTGATTTAAAATCTACATATGACTATATCTAGTGACCAAGAGTTGTAACTGCAGTATAGTTTGGGCATATGTTTAAAGCTTTCTCTTGTCTGAAATTACTCCTAGATTTTGAAAGGAGAAACAAAAATCAATGAGACAAAACTACAGTAAGTGGTATTATTTAATATCTCTTATTGTGTAACATTTACATTTCTCCTTTTAAAAAAACTGGAGTAAATCAAAGATTAAGATACAATTACAGCAAAATGACAGTTCAAGATCAAAATCTATCAGATATTTTTACCTCTGAAATCTTGCACCAACCCAAATGAAGAAATAAATTTTAAAAAAAAACGCTACATTTAAAAAAATACAAATTTACCACACTTCTGTTAGATGACTAATGCTTCAAGTTATAAAACATTTATCTTCAAATTCAATATAATTGGTCCTAATAGATAACCTGTGACTGTATGGATGTTTTTACAATGGTGTCAAGCTGAGGTGTAGTAACTAGCTTTTACTAGAGAATAATTATAAAACACATACCTGTGTTGTGTTCTTTCTTCCTTCTTGGAGCATACAAAACAAAACAAGCAGTTATCTGTGGTAATAACAGCTCTACAGTTCTCCAATGCATTGTGTTAGTAAGCTTTTTGTATACTACAGTTAAAATTGCAGCGGTCCAATTCGATCTTCAGAACATTCAGGTTGTGTTCAATGACATTTAGTAAAGGCTTAAAAGAAATAACACTACTGTCTAAATGAGCACCTCGAAAACCCACAGTAGATTACACATTCTTCTAAATGAAACCTAAACCAGCTAGTTATGAATTAATAGCAAAAATGTACTTTCAGCTCTCTGTTTTCTGGGCAGCTGATACAAACGTCTGAAAGCAACGGGCTTCAAGTAGCATTACAACCCAACATTGCTTGTCCACCTAAAATTATTTTAGTAAAGTTAAATCAAAGAAAGTATTATTATTATTATTATTATTATTATTATTATTATTATTATTATTATTATTATTATTGCTGCGATTACTTTGTAAACAAAAAAAGGACCTGCCTCAATCATACAAATCTATGTTTAACAAAGGTGTAGGTAACGGTCTAAGTATACCAATACATTTGATTCAAAAGTTAACCCACACCATACATTTTGGGTTAGAAATTTTACACGCATTCAACAGTAAAAATGTGTTGTTGTTGTTGCTGTTGTTGTTTTACACCAAAGCAACTGTGCATCAAAAACAAATTGTCAATTTGTCAAACGCATGACCGATTTACATCAATCTTCCCATCAACTAAATCCACCCGTAATCCCTCACATGACACAATTGCTGCGTCAAACACAGCTGCAGCTAGTTAAACGCTAACAAAATAATTGTATTCAGTTAACGCACCTGTTTCTGGTGGTCTCCAGTTGGTGTCTTTCTCTTTTGAAGCACAGGAAAACGGAGGCTTTGTTGGCTATTATTGCTTCCTCCTCTAGATGACGAAATACACTGTGGACTTTTTAAAAAGCCAAGCCTGGCAAGGATTTCATGATACAAATATGTGAACTAATACATCTAAAACAGACACAAAAGTAGAACAAACAACACCTGCAAACCAGTTTACACAGCACAGATGTATTATGACGTGATAGCTATTCATTTTTCCACCTGTAATCTAAACTGAGCCACGTGCCTTAAAGCAACAGCAACACTTAAACTGAAACAAACATTAAAACGCTGCAAAAGTCAGAGATGACACAGAGCAGTAACCAATAAATGTGCAAGTAAATGCCTAATATATTTGCTTGGAAAGATAGTGCCACTCAGTCAAATACATTAATTCAACAGGAACACAACAGGGCAGGAATAGCAGGTAATGCATTGCAATTCACATACACGTGTGGTCAATATTTTAACTAAACAAAATAGTTGTTTGTGTAATTAGGCAATTTGTGCTGATGTTTTGTTACAAAAAGCTAACCCCGTTGACTTCAACTCGTGCTAACAATTCACAGGAATGCATGCTTGCTGGGGAATTGATTTAATGGACCTGTATAATCCACAGCTAGAGCATTGTAAGCCCAATGAGAATCCCTAGATAATGAATATGTGTTTAATGTAATCCAGGGTGAATCCCCAGTGTTGTACATATCAGTTAAATGAGACAGACGCCTTAGCCCCAGTAGCACTTCCAATTAGTGTTTAAGTTTCCAGACTGTTCATGTAGGCCTTATATGAGCAAACACATCTGATTTTGTTCTTTTCTTTTTTTATTCATCACTAGAAATGTTGGCCTCTGAAATTGGTCTCAATGAAATGATTTGTGCGTGTGTGTGTGTGTGTGTGTGTGTGGGAGGCGGTTGTTGACACTATAAGTATATTGTCTGAAATCACCTATGCAGTTACAAGTTTGTCCCATGCATTTTAAAATACTGTTTCCTTAAAACCTTATGTTGAAAATATTAGCTTTAACTTTCTTTATGTTACCATCATAAATAAATAATCTTTCTGAGATGTTATCACAACCTCCTACTGCTGCAAGGACAAATGCAGTGAAATAGTTCAAAGAAAACTAAGCACACTGGTCAGCAAGGTCTGCTTTCTGGTGATATAATTCACACTGCTGACTATTTAGGCAATAATAATAATATACTGTAATGTATGGACCGACCATTTTTAGCATTCATCGACAACTGTTTCAAGAATTCTCCTGGTTGCTTCAATGAGTCAAAGTGGCTCAAATAACTGTCTACTGTTTACTTGGATGGATATTCTTAGTGTCGGTACATGATGCAGGACACTCATTAGTCTCCTGATGCTTTAACCTCCAACACGGTTATTATATACAAAAGATAAATCCTTTAGTACAAATATTCAAAGTGGCTGAACATGTCATGTATTTATTGCCAGGCCTGTAGCACTCAAAATGTGTCCTGTCATAGACAGCAGCTCTAAGGACTGCACTATGTACTAAAAAACAACTGGTGCTGCCCTCGTGTGGTCTGGCTAACGAGGAGGCTGTTCAACATTAGGCACTGTACAGCAGTGTCCCGTCTCGTCCCCCCCCCTCCCCAACGGTTACACTAAGTTACGTATTCTGCTATTGTTTTAATACAGCAGGTTATTTCATTCATGATTTAAAGCTTTGTGACTAGGACTTTGTGTTCTGTTTAATTTTCTGTTGAAATTGCCACTCTGTACAGAATATAAAATAATATATAATACATGTAAACGGTTTACAGCAGATTACAATGAAAAGACGATTTTATTAAGCATACCATATTTATTACATTCTGAAATAATTAGAACTGCATGACAGGCATCAGTTAGTAAATTGATCATCTGTACCACAGGCACAAGTTAACACCCCATCATGTTTTATAAACATAAGGCTTTTGGTTACCTTTAAGACTAGTGTTGGAATACATACTTAGTTCAACTTTTGTCACCCATGCCATGTAAAATGTTTTCTACTTTCAAGGCATATGTGAATATATGTAAATGCATATTCAGAAAAAAATAATGTTCCAACCAGTAAGGCTATGTGTAAAAAAAACTGATGACATTTTCACTTGTACCAAAATATCAGTAAAACATCCCAGTAATACTTCACTTACAAGATTTCATTTTTGGGGTATCATACATTTGACTTCAGTAGTTATGAGCACATACACAATAATGTCTTTATCTCAGCAACATCTTAGCATTAACGAGACATAACAAAAACATATATATTATGGTGTCTTGTCAGTAATATTCAATCAGTGCAAGCACATGTTATCTTAAGATACAAGGCTTGTGATCAAGCTGCTTAAACAGGTATTAAACCCCTCTGAACTATATTTATGGTACTTTGTCAAAGCAAGAATCTCTTCACTTTTAATCACATGGAAACTTGAAACATTTTCTTTTTCAGTCTAGAAAGCTGGGACTTATTAAGCACTTGCACTGATGGCTTTAAATAACTGAAATTATAAGGGAAACTTCAAATTAGCAAAGTTAAAATGAAGCCTGATAACAAAACAAGTCTCTTCATAACAATCAAGTCAGTTCACTGCCCCATGCAAACATTTTTCACTTATTCAGTTGCAGATAAAAATGATAGGTAAAATAATATCATAAGAAAATCTGTGAATTTAAAACAGCACACTTGAAAATCTACAAGTAATATATTAACATAAACAACACGTTTATGGTTAACGTGAAAACTTTTGAATATATTCAGAATGTATATACTGTACTTTTGTTCCTTATAAGTGCAAGAAAATGGCAAAACTACATACTTAACTTTTGCTTGACAAATGTGCATGCAGAAAGAGTGGACTGTTGGCTCAAAGCCTGTTAGAAAGCCATACATGTGTATACACTTGTTTGTAACACACATAAGCAATATTTCTTAATTATATAATATTCATGCTTATCGTACTATTTTATATATATATATATATATATATATATATATATATATATATATATATATATATATATATATATATATATATATATATATGGTTCTGGGAACTAATAATGGGTGATCAGGGTGTATTATTCTTAATCGTTTTCTCTACTCAAGCAACATGCTGTACTGCCTCATTGTGATCTTTGGTATGGTATGAGACAGTATATGCTTAATTTAGAGTAGCTGCTGTCTGACACTACGGCATACTATCATATCATGAGTGCATAGTTTCTGCACGGCACATACAGTAACTTGCCATCATGGGTGATCTTCAGTTTACCCTTCTTTTGAAAACATCCCAGATATGCTCAATGAGATTTAGGTTTGGTGTCAATACAACTCATTACAGGGTCTAACTGTACAAGTGTGTCCTGGGGTTTGCGTCAATCAAGTCACATTGCACCCTATAGATGGAGCACTTACTACTTCAGTAGTGGAGCTGGAGCCAACTACACAGAGACAAGACACATAGGTATCCCCACAGTCCAATGCTTCTCTCTGACTATGAACTAGACTCCCATTCTACCCACTGCTTTCCCTGAGTGACATAGAATGCATATTAAAAAAAAAATTACAAAAAAAAATGCTTTAAAAAAAAAAAAAAAAAAAAAGAAAAAAAAAGGAAAACATATGAAATTCTATTTTAAAACTGCAGCAGAATACTTAAAATGTCAGGTTAATTTAATATATGGGGGGGCGTGATGAAAAAAATCGATTTTAATATTTAAGATCACATATGGTACATAAGTAAACCATAACAGATTGAAATCGGGTATGAAGATGTACCTCACACGTCACTTTAATGGTTTATCCATATTATTTGACAATTACAATGAGATACGAGTAAGGTGACCATATGGCTCTGTGTTCAGTGGGAAAGTTTGGGACAGTTCAGGCTTTTCAACTCAACCGAGTGCATTCGGGTAAGCGCAGTCCAGCTTCTCTTAAAGGAAAGAATGGTATCTGAGACAGGTACAATGTCCCAAAATGCACTGGGTTGTGAGTTGAAAAGCCTGAACTGTCCCAAACTGCCCCCCCTGGTCACCTTAGATATGATTTACACACACACACACACACACACACACACACACACACACACACACTAATATATAATACAATACATAACAAATATTGCACACAAAAAGACACATTCTCAATTTCAATCACAATTCCTGTATGGCCTTTTGGCAGCAATACAGTAAACAGTCAGGGAGGTCAGGTGAAGGGGATCGGAGCCACACAGCCAACATTCCAGCGTTGATTCGGCAATGCAGCAGACAGGGGGTGGCTGGAAGCAGCTGACATGCTACTATACCTTCCATGCCTGTTGAAAAACATTAAATGTACACTAGAACTGCTTTTATCCAAACTCATTCATTGAATTAAAAACACGCACACACATACACTGATAAGCCAATTACATTAGACTAATAGTAAAGTCAAAATTGAAATAGTGGTGGATAAGCCAGAGGTCTATTGTTATGCCTGACATTGCACATTTGTTTTCTTGGAAAGGTTTAACTCAGTTCCTGGAACATAGAATGTATTATACATTAGGAGGCTGAGTTTGCAAAGACGTTTAAAAAATACTTGAACACATTAGCTGGAAAAGATTGATTTTTCTATTTTTTTTTTTGTTGGATGATAAACCAAACCTGCATGAATTAAATAATTATATAATAAATTCTAAATACAAAAAAACAGCACTTTAGTAAAATCTCTCTAGTTTGCAAAAAACGTATGAATGTATTTACTAAAACAATTGGCATACGTGGTATTTTGGAGATTAATGTTACTGCATTTCACTGACCTTGCAGCTATTACTACAATTTCATATCATATGAAAATTGTAACTAACTGATCGTTCACATGCTCCGATTGATTGTTTAACACTAGAAAGCACAGTACAGTGTCCCACTGAACTGAAGAGTAAAATGAACAATACCTACCTATAATGTCAACAATATGAAGCTGTAATGTTTCCTTCAAAGCATTCAGTGTTGCAGTAAGAGGATCCTTTGCATCTGACAATAACTTGAGATTCTGCTTCACATCGTTGGAGAAGGCCAGCCAAAGCTTGCCATACTCTTCTGTGGATATTGTCAGGGGCCTGTGTGTCAAAACAGAACACGGTACTCAGTAATTCTGAACTGTGATCACCACACTTTCCAAATGGAGCTTAGGAACTACCTATTCTACCCACCAAAAATAAAGACACTTTGGAAAAAAATAAAATAAAGAGGACACTGACAGATTTTTGAAAAACAAGAAAAAATGAAAATATGTAAACTATCATTAAGTAAAATATACAACATCTTGCAATAACTGCATAATGATTAACCCATTTTAAAGCCAGTTTGTTTCAGTGCAGTGCTTCAGGTTTATTACTTTCTTTTTCCCTCAAGCAGTGCATTTCCCCATCCAAAAGGCATTACTGCTGATGAAGCTTTCTAGCCAGAGGCATTGTCATGACTGCAGACTGTTTTTAATTAAGAGAATAGGTTCAGATGTCAGTTAAGCTTTATGGTAGGCTAGCTTTGCCATTATGTATTCTGAGACATGTCTTAAGTGCCTCACTTTCAAGGCCAGGAATCTTACAGGTCAAATTATAGAAGCATCTTCATCAAATGATGCCCTCTAGTGTCAAAATGTTTTTCTCCTTGCAAAGTTTTACTGATTACACTGCAGTGCTTCCTGCTGGTCACAGCACAAAGAACTTCATGGTAATTACACCTGCTTATAAGTCAATGCGAACAGTACTGCACCTGATAAAATCTGCCAATGCAAAGGCGAGTGAAAATTGTAGTTCTGATGATTTCTCAGATTCTGTCTGGTAAGCGACGCTGCCAACAAGTGCTCCTTCTGCACAGGGCTTCTCCATCAAGACAGAGCACTGACAGTTTGCTGTATTTTGGCCTTCAAGCAATGGAAACCCATGGCTTGTGCTTTCAGAAACCTGCAAGACATTGTGGAAGAGGGGCTATTGGCATCTCACAAACCACTTTCAATGAACCAAATCTCTAAAATACAGTCTGGTCAAATCAATTGATCTAAATAGTGGCGATTTAAGAATATGCATATTTTTACTGACATAAATGTGTCCATATACAATGTTAGAAGAGATCTGTATACACTTTGGGTACACAAACAGCCCCTTTGGACCCAGTACATTGTGAATGAGGTATCTTACCTTCAGTTTCTTAGGTGCAAATCTAACCATAATGTCTTTAATGGCTGAGGTGCTTTGATTTGTTATAAAAACAACTAATACTACAGAGTCATTTTTGTAAATTTTACAGGCTGAAACAGCTATACTTTCATTAGAACAAAGTCCTTGAACTCCTGAATAAGCCAGCTGAGATAGTTCTGTTGGGAGAGAAGGAGGGGGCCTGGTAGCTGGAGGTTGTTTGTTTTTGGCAGCAGCGCAGGAGGGCTGTAAGATTACCATGTCGCCACCTGTAAACAATGAAGGAGCCAGCCCTGAGGGATCTGAAGGCATATCCAGCTTCTCCTGCTCTCCCCCAGACAATAAACCATCAGGTTGTGTGGAGTCCTGAAATTCAGAAGCTTTGCTTGATGACTGTTTTAGCGTTATCAGTTCTGTTTCTTGCTCACTGTTAGTGTTTTCCAAAATGTTATTATCCATAAGGCTCTCTACTGTACTCCGGGAAGAAATAGAGGAATCTGAGAATTTCTCACTGGCATTTGAAGATTCTTGTATTTTGTTTGTTTTCCTTCTGAACCTTTGTGAAGTGTTTTCAGACTTTCCCATCTGTGTAGGAAATAAATAGTTTATTTTTTTGTAGACCTCCCATATGAAACTATTAAACATTTTACTGTAAATATTATTAGATGTGGATAAGAGAAATAGATGCACATTAGAATTATAGGTACAAAAAAGCTTCCTTGTGTCTAGAACACATATGAAAAACACTAATGGAAGCATTGTCCATATGAGCTTACAAGACAGGACTGACAAATAACAATTTACATGGAAAAAAATTAGTTTGGCCCCAAAGCTCTTTTCATTACGGGTTAAATTGTGGCTTGGCCACATTTTCAAAAAGAAAGTAATAAGAATACAATAATTGCTTCCACTCACTCCACACTGAACAGTTAATTATGTCTATAGACAGAAAAACAAAAGAGCAGTAATTCACCAGGCAGATGGTGTTGTGTGATCCCAGTCCTACGAAGAGTGATGATGCCAGCTGCTGCTTTTCCTGGTCTTCCTCTGGTATGTTTGGAGATGCCAGGTCCGGCTGCAGCGATGCATTCTCCACAGCACTCTCTTGGGTGCTGGGTCCCTCATGACTGGATAAGACCTGCAAGGTGCCTTCCGCTGTGGTTTCCTTCTGAGGCAGGTAGCCCTCTGTACCCCACACATTCCTCACACCTTCAAGCTTAAGGCTGTTTGATCTGGAAAAGAAGAGAATCGATTTCAGTTTCAATCTTTGCTATGAAAACAAATTGGTGCCTCAAAGCAGGTACATTTTATTGATTAATCGAGCAATGACTGGAAATCACAGTTCTTTGCCTTGTTTATTTTAAATCCATACGATGCAAAAAAATATGCCGAGTCAAGGTTCACTGACTAACAAAACACAACAAAGAAAATCTAGATTTGTGAATGTGTGATTCTACTTCGTCACAAAATAAAGTACATTTAAAGACAAATGAATATCCTCTAAAGGGTTAATGTAATAAAAAAAAAAAACTAGAAGACATTCAGCAGTCAGAGATTAAAAAGAGGATATTCTTTCCATCAGTGCTAAATGTCAGATGGTGAAGATCAGTCCCTTTGGTTTAGCCTTGAAAAACCTGGCATATGCACCTTTAAAAGATATCTGCAATGCCTGGCTCGGTAACAGAAAGCAGAGAGAACGTACCCTTCTTTTGGCCCCATTTCTGTGTTGTTCCCCGACAGTCCAGAGCTTAGCGAGAGGCCTGTAGGAGACTGTCTCCTAGTGATGATGCAAGATGACAGGCTGACAGGTAAGGACAGTCCATAGGGCTCAAAATGCAGGGCTAGAATATAACACAAGGAAAAAGCATGATGAGAAATTTGCTATCCTACCCGAACCCTCCTCACCGGTTAAATTTACAGTATTTAAAGTATTATCTATACTGGAAAGTGTCTGCAACCTGCTAATTTACACCATTCAGGAACGAAGATTTACAACAGTACCAGGATTATGTAGTAACAACAACAACAACAACAACAACAACAACAACAATACATGTTTTTAATGGCATTGAACTTGCACATTTGATCTTGAAATGAGCATAGGCATTAACAGAAACCAATGGTTGGCTCTCAGAGATATTCTGTTACATTTGGCTTGACAGTACACTTCAAGGCGTGTTTTTTCTAGTTTTCTTCCAAAATGCCATAAGCCACAAATTGATTTATGTAGAGGTCTCCAAATGTCTGCTAAATAAACAGACTGAAAATTAAAATATCTAACAGAAAAGGCAAAGGAAAATGTCTGCCCTAACGGAAGCAGTTTTTTTTTTTTTTTTCCAGACAGGCAGTTTGAACTGTATCACCTCCTTAAAGTTACTGGTAAGTACCGCCTTTTGAGCAGAGCCAGCCTATGTCCCATTCCTAACACACGATGGCGCTGTGTACTCAAAACTAAAGGATACAATGGGAACATGTTATATAACCTTTGAAAATGTAAAGGTTAGCTCTGCATACCTTGTACAGAACACATGTATTGTATCACTTATATCCTTGCAGTCTTTTGTCAAATAAGGTTATTTGGGGTTGTCACAGACCAATTAATATCCATAGAACACTGTTTTGAAAAATAATTCCTTTTACATGTGAAAAATTTCATTGCAATGCTTCGCCTTGTTTTTTGCACTTTTGCATTAATTGTGTTTTTATGTTTTCTATGTACATTCTAATATTTTGAGCCACACTATGTTGGTTCAACTCTCAATTGGCTTCGGGTTAACCTTGCTTCTTTTGGTGTGCAGTGAACTCAATATCTTAGAGACTCCTTAAGTAACTCCAAGATTACTTACAAAATACATACACTGCATCACATTTCCATTAGGCACATTCTCCCTGCTATATTTTGGTTCTTTTCTCCCAGACAAAAATATTTTGAAGCTAAAACAGAACAGATTTCCATTGGTTGTATCAGTAAAATAGGAACTGATGTTCACAAAAAATACTACCCTTTCTAAAACATGTCAATAAGCAGTAGAAGCGCCAAAAGTACAGTATTTTGTATTATCAGTCAAGCCCTTGAAGAGGAGCTTTTCTGATGCTGGGGAGGTGGAATCAATGTGGCGCTTATTAGTGGTGCTTTTTATAAACTTGGGATAAACCATGTGATAGCAGCTAGCATTTGTTCCAGCAAATTAACCTGACAAACTAAATTGCTGTGTACAACCTTTTCTTTCAAGATACTGCTGTCAGGTGTTATAATAATAATAATAATAATAATAATAATAATAATATAATAATAATAATAATAATAATAATAATAATAATAAACTATTATTTAAAAAAACAATATTGGAGATTTTTATTGAGAACTTTCTGTTTTTGTGTCTGACTACAACTTTATTCACTATAAAAAAAAAAGGATTCACACTTCCTGAACACTAAGTTATATAACACCACATTGACACACATTGCCAACTGTTTTCAACACGTCTAGCGCACAGAACTGATTTTTCAATGTGAAAACTGGAAACATGCTGAAGCAGAGAAAATGGAAATAACTTGCTGCCAGCAGCCATTGCCTTCAAGTTTGTCAAAAGGGTTTACAATGTGAAATAGACAGAAAAGCTGATGAGAGGGCGACTCTGATGCAGGTGGTGTATTGAGTTGCCTGTAACCTTAGAAACAACAGAGTACATTAAGGTAAAAGCTGCTCCACCAACAGGGACAGGAATAGATTACTTCACTCTTCAGCACAGTGTGTTGTAACTGTTTTACAGATTTTTTAAGTACAGGGAGTTCTGGAAAGTGCACAGTGATAATTTCACACCAGCTGTTAGTCACCTTTCTCCTGTGAGAGGTCCTCTTGTCTTTGATGGTGAGGTTTATAAGGAGCAGCACCGCGACCCAAAGCATCAGCCACAAATCCATCCAGAAAAGACAGTGAAGTGTCCACCTAAATAAATAAAAACAACGGGTGTGATTACCACAAAAAAAACCAATATATTCTGAAGTGTAATGGCCAAACGGTTCAGTAAACAACCTCTTACAGCAATAACATCTTCAGTGGTTTGAAAATCTGTTACACCATCCCTTGCTGCTCCTCTGCTAACTGACCAGCTCAAATGATCCATGCCCTGTGTGGTTGGATAAACTCTTGACATAACCCGCTAGAGATTATACACACTAGACTGTAATCTGACTTTGGGGGTGCAATATAAATGTGAATCCATGCTTTTAACCTAGTTGGATATATTTAGAAATTGTGATCACAAAATCTTACATTACTTACGCCTTTTTCAATATTATTTTGTATCATATGAATATGTTTAGTTAATAATCCTTTTTTTGACAGCTGCTAATACATATGGATTATATCAGAAAATACTTCATAAAACCATTTTATTATGAACCAAGAAATGTATTACTGTACCTCTATATCTTCACAACTAGCATCCAGTGGTAAAACTCTTCTGATGAGATCTCGGTCCTCATTCAGATGCTTCAGCTCAAAGGCATGTTGTCTCAGAACTGTATCCAGACATGTGCTGTATTTCTGTGCTATTTCAGCCACTGTGTTTGGACACACTGTATGAGACGAAATCTTTGTGATTGCAGCCATGATCCAGCCTTTAGTTTCAGAAGTGACAGAGCTTTGATCAAGCAATCTTCCTAGTTTATCAAGCACCACTTCTGGCTTGGTGTCTGCTTTAAGAAAAAAATACTCTCCTAGAACCTGGGGAAGACACAATTGCATTTAAATGGAAAAATAAGCAATATAACAATAAACAATGCACTTTACTTTTAATTTAAAAATGTGCAGACATTTGGCTTCAGTCAAACCCATTTTCCATAGCAGCCAACACAACTGTTATCAGATTTATTTTTTAGCATTCCCTGAAAAGATTAAAGCAAGTTATATATTTTCTGTTGCTCTGGAGAAACAAAGCAAATCTCTTTGTACTGGGTGAAGGTTGAGTGAAAACAGATGTTGTATGTGGATAACTGGGATAAGCTTTCATGTAGCTAACACTATGATAAAAGTCCAAATTCAGACTGTGTGGAATACTTTGGACCAGGATCATGGCTGTAATTAAGAGGGAGAAAAAGCCATGCTCCTTACCCAGCTTATAACCTGTAGAAAACGCTGGGGAAAATGAACATTGTCTTTCTGTAGAAGTGAAAGATAGGAGTTCACGGCATGCAGCCTTAATTGATGGTCTTCAGCTTCATTTTCAAAACCTGGAGGAAAAACAAAGTATACATATTTACTAAACTGAGCCTAAACACAGCCTAAATAATCAGTGACAAGAACACTTGTGAGAATCACATTTAACCAAATAGTAAGACAACTGAAAATGAAAAGGCACTAGATGTTCCCTGGGAAGTACATTAAGCAACAACACTTGGCTGTTGTAGCAGTGCAAGTAAAGCAAAGATATGAATATGAAAACAAGCAAGTCACTTGGGTTTGCTTACATTCTTTGGTGTACAATAGCAATATGTCCACTTATAGTTAATATGGTAATAAAACATATGTATCTCATGGTATGGAGTCAGTACAGTATGAATAATAGTGTACAGTGAATGACTGTGGTAAACGACTGTACATCAGCAAAGTGCTGCATCTTCATAACAGAAAATCACACAAACAAGGTTAAAAGAGGTTACAAGTTCAGTTAGTATTATTAACTGCACATCCACCTTAATGAAACACAATTACCATTGAAGCATAACATATGCATGCTTCTTGTTTATGACTACAAGCTAAAGATAAAATTGCTGGGGGACCAGCGTCACAAGGCAGTTGTTACTGACAACATCAATTTCATTCATGGCCGAAAACACAGACATCCTATATTATCTGCTGTGGTATCGACAGACTGAATACAAGCAGAAAATTGACGTGAACCATTTCAAATTTCTGCCAGCAAATGAGCCACTGACACAAAGTACAGCCCCAGTCTCAGGTTTTCAGGATATTGTGCATTTCTGTTTATCAAGCACATCCTTTACAAAAAACTGTAGTAATATTCCTACGCCCCAACCGCCACTGTACGCTTGTCCTGTACTATGACTTTTTGGTCTTTTTAAATGCAGCACTAACCTTCCGCAAGTAGCCTCAGGAAGTTGTTGGGGATATCGGGTTGCATCACGTCACCTCCCACTGAAAGCACAGTGTTCATGGTCTGGATGAACCACTCGTTGTCTGGGGCATACGTACAAACACTGATAGGAAAAACGGTGGCTTTTTTTTTCTAAATTGCAGTTACTTATTAATAATGAAGAAGCATTTTTTTGTAATCTATTATTCTAAATTATATAAAGCCATTATGACAAATCGCATACAAGTTTTATTAATCAAGTACAAATTATATTATCTGTTGTTCATGTACTGTAGGATGAATCATCCACTTACTGTTCTAGTTTTTATAACTGTTGGCAAGTACAATACTTATCTTTAGGTTTCTTGTTTGTATATTTGATCTCGGGATACATTAGGAGCTCTCTGTTTATTTACTGTCAGCGAAAGGATATTTCTCAGCTAGCTCTGCAACTTTTCCAGCCAGGTCAATAGTTGTGTATTCGTCTTTACTTTGCCTTAGAAAATCAAGCATCTTTTCCACAATGACCGTCACATTCTGGCCATTGGTTATTCGATACAGCAGCTCCAGTGTCTGCAAAGAAAAGAAAAGATTTGATAACAATAATTCATCAAAATGATTATAAAATAATCTCAAACATGCCACAGAAGTGTCACATCAACAGCATGGAACACAGAAACAACCCTGACACACAAACAGCTTCAGAGGAGTGAAGTACTGTATCAGCCAATAGGTATATTCTAATAAAAT
Organism: Polyodon spathula; assembly: GCF_017654505.1. Classification (NCBI taxonomy): domain Eukaryota; kingdom Metazoa; phylum Chordata; class Actinopteri; order Acipenseriformes; family Polyodontidae; genus Polyodon; species Polyodon spathula. The sequence continues at coordinate 27,251,877 of NC_054552.1, forward strand.
CTAGTAATTAAATACTGTTTACAGTATTTGTACAGTACTCCATTTACTCATGTATACTAATATTGTCTTGATAAGGTATTATCTCTATGTAATCAGTGCAACAGACATGTGAGATACATATTTACAATGTTCCTGCCTGTACTTCACCTACACATTATTTTCTTCACTCTCAAGCACTGTCACCTGAAATCTTAAATGAGCATACACATGTTGTGCAAACATTTAAGGGAAAACAAAAAACATGTTTTACCTCTCGCTTGATAATTGGGTCAGAATGATCCAAGCACTCAATAATTGTCATTTGATGCTGAAGAGCTAGGTTAGGATCCTGCTGGATTACATAGGTCAGTGCTTTTAATCCTAACAAAACAAGAGGTGATTATTATTAGTCACACAAAGAATGAGTTTCAGTATTTTTCAACAAACACGAATCCCAACAGAATCAACAATGTATTAAAAGGAACTATTTTAAATTAGGCTTTAAATGAGGAGCAAATATTACTGGATGGTTTCACAGACCCTGACTACCACTAATCTAATTGCCTAATATTAGTTTAGGAAAGGACATTGATTAATGCTAATCTTGGTCTGTAAAAACAGTCCTTAAAGTAAAATGATTTGCATACATGAACTGGAGTCCTAGGTTTATATATCTAAACTAAAATACAACTAACAACAGACTATAATTTAAAGAAATAATTGAAAAAGTAAACTTTAGAATGGACGAAAGCTTTAGGTCAATGGAATAATCTTTACTACTGTATTTTAAGTGTCAAAATAGTATCAAGATAATATAGACAGACACCTCCATACACCCCAAGATTCTCATGCTTTGAAAAACTAATATATAATAAATAGTCAAGCCATATAACTTATCTAAACATTTCAACACAAACACACTCCTTACCTAGGTACTTAAGGTTAATTTTGGGTGACAAAATAAACTTCCCAATACATTTTGCCGCTTTCTCCAGTAAATCTGATTTGGGGTAAATTGTATAGACAGTCTTCACACACTCAAATAATATAGCTGAAAAACAATCAAATAAAACAAGGTATGTAATACATATACAAACTGTGCCAAAGACATGAAACACACACATAACTTTCATCATTCCACACACAGGCCAGAACACTGCAACCTAGAATGCTGTTTCTCTTCCCATCTTTCATTACAATAGGGTTAGAGGTTAGCTAAAAAAATGTAAGCCATGGTCTGTATCCAAGTACAAGCGCTATCCCTGTTAGGGGGTATTATAGCTTGAAGGGGAACTGTATTGAAAATAACAAGGCTCTCTAAATGCTCTGTATACATAACAAATGCATCTTGCTGCACCAATTTTTGGGTTAGCTGGAAATGCAGGCCACCGCCATATTGGAACCTTTCTGGCGTCGCTGTCATGTCATATCGTTGACAGCCACCCACACCAGAGAACGCCGGCAGGTGAGTTAGGAAAAACAGTAACAAAAAGTACTTTTGTGTGCCTAAGCCTTTAAACCAACAAAGGGCCATAACAAAACAATGGCTACATAATATAGGAACGGGATATCCACTCAATAGAATACTACGTGTAACTATAGAGCGAATCAACGACAGGACGTCACACAAAGAGCGACGGAAGAGAGCTCCAATACAATGTTAATTTGTTTTAATGGTTTATATACCTTATATTGCTCAAGGAGAGGCTGAAAATGCCTCAAAAGCTTTAGTTAACATGTTTTCTATTTAAATGATTATATATTCATTTGCATTACATATCCCTTTAATAGCTTACAGTATTGTAAAGGAAGAAATTCACACATCCCCTCCTGCTTCACACCTACCATACGTCATGTTGTGACTAATTTCTGCTCTTCTTATAGATTCAACCAAAACATCAGACATGAGTTCACTTGTACTGTAAACCAAGAAGAAAAACCTGTTACACGTCCCTTCATTAAAAGTATCCACTGTCAGTATGTTGAATTCTTGGTGGTTTCCATATGGCTTTTGGTTTTGGTATTTCCAACATCCATTTCATATCATCTATAAAGAAAATGTTGACTTCAACTTACATGAAATATAAAATATTCAAAACTCAACATTTTTTAGCTTTGAATCATCAGTGCTCAAAATACCTATTGTATCTCAAAATTAATTCTAAAGATAGAAACAAAATTCAGTATGCTACTTTAAAAAGTGAGTTACCTTTGATCGTCTTTCCCTAGTAATGCCAGAATTCTAAGCAGTTGAATCTGTAACCATGGTGCTGGTACACTGTGGTAATTGAAGTCCACAGGGAGTTTTCCTCCTACAACTTGTTTTAGAATAGTTACAAAGCTTTCTGTCAAATCTTTATAGCCTTCTGGGTTTTCCTGAAACAACAAGATAATGAATAGGTCAAAATAAGTGCTTATCCTAGTCAACACAGATATCAAGATCAATTTTAACAAGTTTACAGGGTTCAAAACTCTAGTTTTTATATAAGCACACACCAAATAGATCCATGTTATTTTATTGTTTCCAAATATAAAATCTGGGAAGAAATGTACAGATTTAGTAGCAGCAATTCCCACATGTTTTTTTTTAACTTAAAAGATAAAATATGCAGAGTTAAATAACTTCCAGGATCTTTTTTGATTGTTTTGCAATGGTTTAGAGGACATTTATTGCAATGCCTTCTAACTAATCACTACGCATTAAATGACTCTTCAAATACTAAAATCTATTTTATATATGAATCTGACCTTTGTCTGACCAACGTTTTTAAAACTGTTTAGAGCACTAATGCTGAGTTTCACCTGAACCAACCTGGATCATTTGTCCGTAAATGTGCAACGAAGCAGCCATGACATCAGGGTCCTTATCGCACAGTGCTTTTCGAAACTTGTCATGTATGTGCTGGACCTGATTAGGAGCAATCAGGTAAAACTTGTACAGTGCAAGAACTGCCTTCCTTCTGATTATTTCTCTGAAGATAAATATAAAAATAAAATAAAAATAAATAAAAAACAACTATAAAATACTATATAAAAAACTAAAACAGAAAGAAAGATATCCATCTTTCATTTTCCACAAAGTCTCTTCTTAACAAACAATGGAATGACAGCCAGCAAAAGGGCATACATATCTGATTTTGGTATTAAGATCCACAGTCTTAAGATGATTAAAAAAGACCTCAATGTTTATTGGAATAGCTTAGAAAGATGCCACAGTTTTATAGTTTTGAATCACAAGCACACCTCACAACAAGCAAAGTCAATGTTTAATTTCAGTTTGTTTTTGGTCATCCTTTTTTCCCTTTTAACATATATCGTATTCCAATAATAATAATTTAAAAAATCATACTTTGAATGCTGGAGCTTGTCCTCTACTAGTGGGAGAACTGCTGGGATCATGTCTTTTGGAAAAATCTGACTGGCAACAGTTAATGCCATGCAAACATAAATAAGGTTGGTACTTTGCAAATCCTAAAACAAAACGGGAAAAAAAAAAAAAAAAAATTAATAAAAATAAAACATTGATGTTCCAAATAGTTTGACTATATCTTTCTTACTATACCTTTAATACTGTGTTCACAAGGAGAAGTAGTAGCTCATGACTTTCATTTAAAAACAAAGAAACAGCCAGATAGCCTGTCAAGAAACACAAGTTACTCTTTTTGCATTTAGTTACCAGTAAGCGAATACTATTAAGTATAAAATAACGTTTATCTACTAAGACGGTCCTGTCATGAGAAATGTAAGTGTGTAAAATAACATACCAACTCTTTTTTCCAAGAGACTCCCCTGCTGAGCAAGTTTAATGGCGTGTATATAGCCAAAGGAAGCTTCATATCCCAACATTTCACAATAGATCATTCTCACCATAACTTCTTTCATCTGTCTCTGAAATAAATAACATTGTGTCAACATTTTTTGTCAGAAATACATCACTTAGTACAATAGTACAAAAATATCCTTTCGCTGACACTACTTTTTTATATCTAGCAGATGCCATCTGGCAACAAAAAAATATATATATATAGTAGAGTATGACGCATCAGGGATGGAAATAAGATTCATATTGTATAGCACTTTGATCTGTTCCAAGTTTTACAATACTATGGGTTTAATAAGACACACCTGAGATTGTTCAAGCTTCTAATAATACCTGGAATGGATGAAACTGCTATGCAATAGAAGTCTTATTTTAATCCCTGTGCCTTAACCTGTGTTTTTATGTCAGAAATATTTTAAGTAGAGGAAAGTAAAAAGTTATAAAGACTACTGTGCCTTGGTTTCTTAAAATGTATCAGATTGTCTTACATTAATTAAACATCTATACATAAGAGGTTGAAGTCAAATAGATTATTGTTGAAAACAATGTTTCAAACTATTTCTTATTAAAGAACACACACATGTACAATTTGGACAGCCCATTTGAAAATCTAAAACAGAATGGATGGGTGGATAAACCATGATCTTACCAATGTCGTGTTAGGAGAAGAAACATGTTCTTTAATTGCAGCTAGTTCCTTCTTTATTAGTTTTTCTTCATCCTAAAATAAAATGAGCACAATAATTAGACACACGCACATATTAGATTTCGAAATGTCATTTTTCAAACTGTGTCTGTTTTTGTTAAGTATATGGCAAACTATAACGCGGTATGTAATTCAACATGTGACTGGTGATGCAAAACGTGTGGTCATAGCTGTTCTTCCATGGCACAACTAAATGGGTTATAATATCCGAATTTAACATTCTTTCATAAGAATTGTTCGCTATGTATCGTTTAACAAAATGACAAATTCAAACGAAAACTCACGCAGGTAGCTTACATGTCTAGATGTCAGTTCTGTAATATTCCGGATAAGATTTCCTAATTGTGAAGTGACAGGAAGTTTCCCTGTCCCGGGCTGCGAATCCAGCGACAGGAGATTCGGAAGGGCAGTTAGTGTCCTTTCAACAACATCACTCATTTCAACTCCGTGACATTCAAACAAATTCTCCGGAAAGCAGCTAATATTGATAAACACAAAATATAGAATCTTGTCATCATACGCCGCTGAACGCCATATTCAAAGAGGTCACTTCCTCTTAGTTTGAAATGAAAACTTTATTAAATCTGTCTGAAAATAACATTGCGCTTACAGTGCTATCGGCTGTATCATGTGATGAGCACTAGAGGGCATCAGGACGCGCTACACGTGGGAAGCAGACTTTTTGCAGTAGCCCACATACTGTGTACGTTATAAAGAAAGACAGGCTTTTCAAATATTCTTTGTCTAGGCTGACCTAAAGTACAGCGTCGTCTTCCTGATTAAATAATATTGTTGCCAAGGTTTTATTCACCCTTGTCTAAATAACTGGAAACTCACAATAATGGATCACGTTCCTAAGAATGAACCACAAAAACAAACACCATCCATACAGAATAAAACTTGGCTATTCTATTGCATACAAATAAATTGTGGAAATAATTTTGAATAACTATATTTAGAAGTCCATTTACACCTCCCAGTATCTGTAAAAAAAATTAAAAAATGGAGTTGTAACATTAAAATAAGACTCACTATATAGCATTGCAACAGCTTACTGCTTGCATTGTTGTTCTTGAATAAAACTACAATACAAAACTGCAGGTGATATTTCCTGTTGTTTCCTAACACATTAAACACCTACAGACAAGAATTCTTTCAACTTCGCCATCAGGATGTCTTGTTGATCAATAGGAAATCCGAGATCCCTTCAGCAGCGGCTAACTCCAGTGTTTGACTGACGCAGTTTGGTGGGAGCTGACGCAAATGGGCGGGTCTTTACTAGAGTCCACCTCTTCCACTGGGCTGTCACGGACACAACCAACACATCTATTTCTTCCAGATGCCATAGCCATCGGACAAACAGTAGACTCATACGGGGCTTTGAACCTGAGAGCATACTAGCTGATCTGGTTATAGCTGGCGACCTGATTTCAGCACCACTGAGACTGAACAGCTCCACACAGTGGATTTGAAATCTGCTTTGGCGCCACTGAAGCTTAACCTCTGCGAACTGGACAACTAATCTAGAAAGTCACTGACAAAGAACAAGGTTAAAAGGAGCTGTCCAACAGTTCAGCAGCTACTCGGGGTATACCCAGTTGGATTGTAAAGTATCAGAGAATCGCACAGCTGACCAGGAGCTGCCCTCACATACCACCGGCATTAACTGCGGTTTATTTAAGGATGGCGTCTAAAAGCATGGGTTTGTTTTTCTTTGTTCAGGTTTTCGCTGTAATCCTGTACCAAATCAACACATTCCCCACACCGCAGGAAGCAAGTGGTAAGTGAGAAAAACCAATTCAAAACCCAAACTTCTTTTCTCTTTAATATTTCTGTGCTATGTAAATCCGAAAGTCAACACATTGGTTTAATCTGCTTTATAGGGATTTATCCTTCACAGATACCTGTAAGATTAAAGTGTTTCTAAATACATTACTTATATAAAGGGATGAAATCTACAATTTATAATTTAGACTGTGTATTTGTGTTATTGTTTAGGTTTAAAAAAAAAAGTATGTGTCAATTTCCTTTTGTAAAGTCTAGCGCGTTCTATTTCCAATGCTGTTTAATCTCTTGATTGTCAAAATCCGATTATCATCGGTGTTGCGGACATACTGAATCGGACAACGGAGTTGCCATACATCTATATAAATATATAACTCTAGAGACATCAATATAATTCCACCTGCACCCATGTTGTTTAAAGATCTATACAGTTCAATGAAAAGCCAATTCTCATTCTCCCAATGTCCCATTTGTTTGTTTTCATTGTGTTTGTTAGGAGTGACGTACAGTACTTATTGTTAACGCATTGTAATGGTACTAGGGTCGTTTCCAAACTGACGTTATCAAGTTCCAAAACCATTTAACGTTCTTTTTTCCAGATAAAGCTGTGTACAACAGAGCACTAACCCAGGAGAGACCTTTACAAGAGCAGGTATACAAGTAAATTAGAAACATCGTATACAATGAGTTACTATGCTTATAAGACTTACATTCTGCGATATATCATGTGAGAGTTGCTGCTTGTGTCTGAAACACGAATACACTATTACACCTTAGTTCTAGATACATGTATATAACATGTCATGAAGCACAATCTGTCATAAGTATTAATATTAAAATAAAAAACAGCACTCTGCTACTGAGTGCCTGGTTAAAAAAAAGGGAAAATGCACCTTAAACTGTTTACAGAAATCTAAAGCTTTGTGCGCAGAGCATAACACTTCAGTAGCGTACAATATGCCTCGTGCATTATTTCACCATTTGTATTCAGTGTGGTTTTGACAAAATGCAACACTACAGGCATTCTGTAGATTTACACAATTTAACGTATTAATTAACCCAGACCGATCATTCAGTGTAGACAGTACAAAATAAAATGCAATTGAAAATGTGAAATATGTGGAGGACCTATTCACACCGTAACCCACCTAAGACTGTATCAGGTAAATTGAATGCATGTGAGTATGATTAGTCTAAATGGAGTCAATATTGACATAACTAACGTTTATGCTTTTGATTTATCATTGCAATAGATTGCAGAAGCAGACAGTATCAGTAAATCAGAGCCAAAAGGTAGGGACATTACTTTCTTCTTATATAATTACCCTTCGTTATGTGAATATATATATATATATATATATATATATATATATATATATATATATATATATATATATATATATATATATATATATATATATATATATATATGAAATATGTCCCTATTGCCTTTCACTCATAGATAACCAAAATGAATCGGACAGCGATGATTTCAGTCTCCTCAGATCGTTGGCAGAACAAGTTAATAAGGACGAGACCAGCGAGCCCCAAACAACCACCTCCACTGACTATCCATATTTCCTTGGTGACGCTGACTCCACAAAGAGCCGGAGACTGGCTGAAGATTATGACTCCACCAAAAATGGAATGGAATACAAATTTCAAGGTATTTCCGTTACCTGGTTTTATATTTTCGGTTAAGCTAAACCAGTATGCATTTTAGGCACTGTTCTCTTTCAGAAGCTCATTTAAGTGTGCGCACATTTTTTATTTTTGTTTTGTGAAAAATATGCTATGCCTTGAAACTTTTTTGTGTTATGTGATATTTTGTTTATAGACTGTATGTTAGGAGAAAAACACAGTCGTTTTTCAATATTCTTAGCTACAGGAGTATATGCTGTATTCATTACTCTTTTATACACATCAATAGGAACAAGGCAAATGCACATTTTTACCATTTAATGGAGTTTAATTAACCTGATTTGTCATTGATAGAGATGCTTTCTAAACGTTTATATACTACACTAAAGGCCACTGTCAGAAATACAGTGCTCACTTCAATGTGAAATTTCAATGACAGAGATTTAGAATTTAGTTTTACAGTAATTTGGTTCTAATTGAAAGATGTTGTATAATAATACTATTGCAGTTTACATGGGTAGTTAAAACAGTAAACCTGTAGTAATTACACCTTGAAATTCCATTAACTGTTTGTTATTGTTTCTAGAAACAAATATCATCACATTCACAGTGTAGTTGGCTATAGGTCATTTTAATTTAAAAGCACACTATACTGACATTGTATTAATTCCCTCTGATTCTTTATTGGGCATTTCATGTGTGAGGAGATGCCAGCAATAAACTTGAAGAATGCTATCTGATTACCTGTAGTACATGTTACAAAGATTGAAGACAATTATGGACAGGGGCAGAAAATGATGAAATTAGTCTTCAAAGGTTTACAGCATTCTTGCATATCTAGAAATGAGCAATGCTATTAAAAACATCTCATTGACATTTGGCTAAACTCAAATTGTATATAGCGTTTTTGTCCTCATCTATGCAATTTTAATATGAAAGACCCACCATGTGAATGAATCATTGTCCTCGATACATTTACATGCAGTTGAATCTCTGAAAGCATTAATTTAGGCTGCTAGTGTATCAGAAAGCCTTTTTTACAGCTTACCCAGCTGTCATTGGTGTACATCTTCTATTCAGAGAGTATCATTTTTATAGGAACACATTGGTGTTTTAATTTTAAACAGTCCCTTACTTGTTAACTGTAGTACATTATTGGAGTACTTAACACCAAATGTGTTTTTCCCATTTTTCATTTCTTAGTTGTTTAATATCCTGTAATGTGCATTATGTATGGTTTGCTATTGTTGTTTTGTCTTAGATCATTATTTGTCTTGCTTACTAATTGTTCCAGCAAAGACTGCTATTGAAAAGACTCCCAAGTGTGAAGTGAGGTTTAAATATCAGTGTTGCACAGACTTCAATGGACAGTGCATATCAGTGTTGTATATCGCTGCTATAGTTCCTCACAATCACCCTTTAGGAGTCATTTCAAAAGCAATCCATGAAGCTGGTAGATAATGCTCCGAACAGAAAGAACAATAGAGAATCATAGCAAGTGCAAATAATGTAATATGTAGTATTAGGAAAATGTGCATGCTATAAAGTTGAGATGGTAATAAAACAGAAAACTAGTATATCCTTATATTTCTGAAATGCATGTCACCTTCATATATGGAACCGTCCTGCAGGTTTTTTTTTTTTCAAGAATGACAGACCATAAAGACACTTGTTTATTTGGTAATGAGATTAGAGACCTGGTGAAGGGGTGTGTGACACCATTATATTGCAATAGATTGTGAAGGTGGCTTCTTGGCAATGGTGCAAAGCCTGTCTGATTTCTCTGAGTAACAGTTACCTTAATTATTCTGCGAAAATAAGTACCCGCTGAGAGCAAGGCAATGGAAACATGTTTCCTGAAGAAAAGAGATTATCTGAGCTCCTTCTGTCAGTGTCAAAGTCTGGCCGTTACAAATCCTGGGTTAAAGCTGCTTCTTCTTTTCTGTTTCCATCCACCTGCCCTCAGTAAAGCACAACTCCCCTTCTTTCCTTCAGCACTTCATTTACTTTACTGATAACTGCCATGCCTGACCCGATTGCCTCCGAGTACATTCTTTATGTTTTGCTTAAAAGAAAAGGCTAGTGTTGAGGAATAGTAACAGAAACTCAATACAATTACATTGAAAGGAAACAGATTCCTTTAAAGACAGTAAACTCAGTAAACATCCCTATTATATTTATATTAGCTACCAATTGCCATAAAATTAATACAGAACTTTACACTATTGAAATGAAAGAGTTAAAAGTTAGTAATAAAAAGTCATGCAACAAAGTGTACCTCTGTGAAGACAAATTTTTATTTGAATTGGATTTCCATTGGCAGGTCTATAATTAATAACTACTACAAATATGTTACAAAGTATACCTGCTATTGCAAATGTTGAAAAAGTGAATGTCAGAATCATGACCCTTACCTGAATACCTTGTCTCACAATCCACCTTGCAATGACCTGCTCTCTTCTAACACTTAGTTGCTGAGTGTGCCTTTCCACTGATGTGAGGGTGTCCACACTTACTGTTATCAGACTAACAAATACTCTACCTACTGTAACACAGAGCAGTAATACAACTGCACATTCAAGTGTTTTATGAGCTGCAAACAGACAAAATGTGTGATCATAACTGAGATTGTGTTTACTGTAAGGAAGCATATGTGTTGTAAAGACCTGTTATAAAACCATAACAGCTCTTAAAGGAGTGTCAACCAAGGTTTTAAATACATTGTCTTATCTTTTGTTAGTACTAGCAATAATAAGTGAATCTCTTTTTCTTCTGTATATTATCTTTTTTTCTGTGCTTGTATTAAATATTGTAAGCTATGCTGTGGTGTTCAGTTGATGTGACTTACCACAAAACATTCCATGCTAACTTGCATTTAAAAAGTTCTTCTAAACATTTTTACAACAGCGCAGACTATATAAAAGCACATTTTCTAAAGTTTGCTGAATTTAATTATTTTAGATGACCCTGATGGTCTTCGCCAGCTGGACGGGACACCACTGACGGCAGAAGACATTGTCCAGAAGATAGCTACAAAAATATATGAGGAGAATGACAGGGGAGTGTTTGACAGAATTGTGTACAAGCTGCTAAATCTAGGACTGGTATGTCACTTCCTTTAAGGGGCCATGCTTTTAAAAGCACAGTTTGAATTATGCATGGCTTTAGTGAAAAATGCAACATGTTGAAATCCGCTTAAGATTTCCCTAAAGGAATAAAAAAAATAAATAAATAAATAGAAAGATTGGCACAAGCACTTGAGAAACAAAAAATAACGTTTGAACTCATACAAAATGACTGGTATAAAAACAGCAGCAGTGTAATCGTAACATCTTTTTAAAACTGTATATAAAAACAAATGCAATAACGTGTAACATGTTGAAAAGCAAAGTAACAGGGGCACCCACATATGAAAACTGGCAAAACCTGTATGAATTGATTTCAATTATAATTATGGCAGCTTTATCTGTTGCAATAGTCAGTTCTAGGTGAAAAACAACAGCTATCATATATCACGGATGACAGAAGTCATAAGCACTTCTGAGACAGTTTACCTTAATGAAAGATTTATTTCAGCGGTTTGTCTACTGATAGGTTCCCCTCAGGATTCATGATTCTGTTGAAGTTGAATTGTAACATGCATTTTTGAGTTATGAAAAAAATAATGGACCAAAACACAGCTTCTAAATGTCGTCTGATAGGCGTTTCTAGACTCACATAAAGGTTTGCTTTACTGTACAAAAACAAAACTGTTATTTGTATCAGTGGTTAGGCAACAGTTAAACAATTTGAAAGTCTTATTTAAAGAAATTGTGTTACAATCAATTCTCTCTTCCAGATCACAGAAAGTCAGGCTTATACATTGGAGGATGAGGTTGCAGAAACTCTACAGAAACTAATAGCCAGTCAAGCCAAAAACAATGAGATACAGGGCGTCAACATCGACTACCCAGTTGCGAGGTCTGAGGATGATTCAGAACTGAAGATGGTGGAGCAAATGGTATGTGAAGGTCATTGCACCACTGCCTACAGATTTCTCTGTTGGTCAGTGTAATACTTTCCTAAGCTTTTGGTTGAAAATGGAAATGTTAGAATGCTTTGTGCGGAATAAATGCTGACAGTTAACCATTAACTCTGCTCCAAAGCAAAAGAGAAACAAAAATTAATATTCACAGTGAAGGCTCTATCAAAGCGCTAAGTTTATGTTGTTAAAAGCAAGCTTTTTCTAGGATTTTTAATCAGAGAGGTAACAGGGAGTGCCAAGCTAGCCCTAGCAAGGAGTGTCTGCAAATTTATTAATGACTAGCAGTAAAGGATTATCTGCAGGTGACCAATCATATTAATTGTAAGTCATATTACATTGATAACAATAATAGAGATTCATAGTGCCTCTCATTTTACGCATTGCCTGTTCATATTCATTCGTGAACAATGTGCATACTATAATAAACATCAGCAGGCATCTTTCCTAACCGCATCACATATTTACAAGCCAAATTGTATTACCGCCTGAAAACATTTAGCATAAACACATATACAAATTGAAAGTGTGACCAAAGTGCTGCCTTGTCTTAAAAGCGAACTGAGAAATCCCACGATAAGAACACGGATGAGCGTATGATTGATGATGACAAGACGGAGGTTGATGACACTGTGGGCAACACCTGGATTCCTCCCACAGAGATGGAGCGGAGGAATAAACTGTCCTCTGAGGACGGCATGGACAGCCTGGAGGACCTGCAGTACTTTCCCAACTTCTACAACCTCCTGAAAAACCTCGATTCAGGTCAGTCTCTTCATCACCCATATATATCATATCATTGAACTATCACTATAACCAAAGGCATATCAATAAATATCAATACTAACTCCAAAAGGGACACTGTCCGACAGTGCATAGGGGAACACTGATACTGCATATGCACACTAACTTAATGGAGAGAGCTGCTGTAGGGTTGAGGTGTTCAATGTTAAAAAAACTAAAGGTTCAAAGAACAAAAAAGAAGAGGAGCTAAAGAAAAAGGAATTATGAAACCTTAGTAGCAGTGCCTGGTGAAATCGTGTTAATTTAATATGAATTTCATATATACATTTAATATATAAATCCTTGCTTTGGGCTACTGGTACATTTCAAAAGAGAAGCTTTTATAGACGCAGCCATGGCATTTCCAGACTTCTCAATAGTTTAGAAGCAAAACCCCCCCAAAAGTCAACCTTCATTCATACACTCTCCCCCCAGGCAGCTCTCCCGGATCTAGGTAGCGTGTTCGTCAATAACAATGGTAATGAATGTGGCTTTTCTAATTTCACAGAACAAGATGCAAAGGAAAAAGAAACATTGATCACCATCATGAAAACACTGATCGACTTTGTAAAGATGATGGTCAAATATGGCACAATTACACCAGATGAAGGAGTGTCTTATCTGGGTAAGGATCATTTTTGTGAAACTCATGGGTTCTGTGTCATTTTTAGAAATGCATTGCTGGTCATGATTCAGTAATGTAGATCTCTCTGGCATTTTAAGTATTTCATCTTTTCTCTTTTGGGACTGACATGTTGAAGTTGACTGCTTGGTTTAGGATTCTCCTACTACCTTTGCCTGACTCTCATTGACTTGCTGAGGCTAATTGTCTTGTTCAAGGTTGAGTGGTTTCATTTGTGGCGTGCTGTTGACATTCTCTTTGAATGATTTAATTACCTAATATCTGCATTGCTATTAGATTTGTGTGTGACTATTTTAGAGGCGTCTATATATATATATATATTTTTTTATTATCTTGTTGATGTTTTGAGCAATAGCAATACCAGTGTTGGTTTAATAAATGATTGGTTTTGATAAGGGGATTGTCGGTCACATGAAAAGCTCCCTCAGTGCTTTTGATTGACTAGCATGCTCTTAATGAATGCATGTCTAATTAAAATATTGAAATGATGATTTTGATACCTGCCAGCATATTCTAATTGCTTATTCATCACCTCCACAGGCATTGCATGTATTCTACTTTGTACCATATTGCTGGTGTTAAACTGGGAGTAATGTATAATTCCTGAATTGAATCCCCACATAGGCAGTTTCAATTATTAATATCTGACTCTGAGGCATGTATACCCTACTAGTATTATACTGCAGTTTGCTATTGTCCACTTGCAATTAGTCGTTATATCTATCTTTGTGTTCCTGGGGGTTGAAGATGCAATCACACCTTGATTTAAATAATATATTTTAAAAACAAACTTTTTGATGTAATGATTTTTGCTATTTAAGTAGGTTGGGTTCTATCAAAGACAGTTGAGTGTCATTACCTCTCTATAAATCCCGACTTGTCATTATGATCAGTTTTATCTGTCTTTTTAGAAGATTTATTGATGGCAAATTATTCTGAGCCCGACCTCCATTACTCATGCAAGGGCAGGCAATAATGACGCCAATTGCAAAATAAAGAAGAGATGGATTCCATTATCGGATCAATATCATTTTCATGCCAAGTAAAATAGCTCAATCCAAAAACAGGACGTTTTAGATAACGTTAAATAGGGTGCCAATGAAAAGTCTTCATCAAATGTTACATTCCACAATGTATAGATTGCAATGCTTACAGAATATATTTTCTATTAGCAGTGGAAACATTGTCACTGCTCTTACTTTTCTTGTTTTGTTGTATTCTCTGCTTGTTTTATGCAGATATGCATATTTATAATACAGAACTCTAGATTAAAAGACAAAATTGCCATGATCCACTGGGGGTGGTCCTATAGACGTAGTACTAGAAAAAAAAATCTGCATATCCTTCATTAAAGTAAAGAGCAACAGGAAACCGTTGGTACAGCGATATTGGCACCATTGATAATTTCCCTTGTGCTAATAAGAGACAATAGATCACTCTTTTGAAATGAATTATCCACATCACAATGATAAAGAACAAAGTGATAAAACACTTGGGTTATCATTTATTGTGAAGGATAAATCAGGTTTATCGTGGTTTGACCATATTAAGCGAATAAAGAAATATATAAGGAACTGTACAACCAGAAAAATGTATGTTCACACCTGATAAGAAGGTTAATAGAGAATTGTTTCTCGACAATGGACAATGAGGTATTTACTGGCCATTTGTATATGTGTTTTGCTTTGCCCTAAACCTTTCGCTGTGTTTATGATGTGCAGCTGGATCAAGGCGTGGAGTCACAAAGATTAAAGCCCTCTTTGAATTCTTGCTGAGTAGGATGCAGGTTTCCATGGAAACCCCTATGGCAGGATGGCATGGTACTAAGGAAATCAGCAGATAGAATTGTTAGTTGCCTAGCTACTAGGTCTTTGCTTGTGCTATACTACATGGGTGACTGTCTTGGATGACTCCCTTCTATCTAAGTCTTCCGATAGGACGTAATTAGACAGCTCTGCAGTACAGACAGGCCAAAGGAAACTAATTTACTTTTGGTCCTGGCTTTAAACCAAAATAATGTAAATTAAAAGAAAGTCTAGCTCTCATTTAGTCTACTGCAGGTCATTATTTTAATTGATCTACATTACCACAAAATGCACACTATGCTGGTTGTGATATTTTAATTCCCTCATACCCATATCCATATGGTGTTCCCAATAAATATTTAGTTTAAACTGCATTTAACCTATAGCATTAAGAAAACATATGTTTTACTTTATTTCCACAGAAAATCTTGATGCAATGATTGCTCTTCAAACAAAGAATAAACTTGGAAAGTCGCTGGTTTATTCTGACATCAAACAATCAACAGGTAAATAGAGAGCTCCAGGCTGTGTGTTACTTTTAAACCCATAGGAGTCTGGCTAATGTTCAAATCTAATGTCTCTGTAGCTTGTCGAGGGTTACTATTCTATGGGTCCTTGAGCAAGTAAGTGGTGATATTGTATAGTGTGTGTGTGTGTGTGTATATATATATATATATATCCACTATTTCAAATTTAACTAAACAGTCTGTCTTCTTGTGCGATAGAGATTTAAAAAAAAAAAAAAATCACTGCATGTTTAGAGTTCAAGACTTTTTAAAACAGTAAACGTCAAAATAATCAGGAATTGTAATGCGATTCCATATAATGCTTTGTTCTGCATAGATTGCTAGTTTATTTTAATGTGTGCTGCACCGTGTCTTTGTATCAGGGAGGACCAGTGATGAGATTGACAACACCAAGGAGGAAGCTGCCAAGATGGAAAAGGAATATGAGACTCTAAAGGATTCCACCAAGAAAGAAGAGCAGCAAGAACCTGACATGGGTGAGCCTTCAGACTCTGGCTCATTAAATAAGCGGCTTCTTGTTTTGAATTGTGATGTACATACAGGATAATGAAGTACCTCGTCAATGACAAAGACAATGCTCCCAGTCACAATACAGCTTACATGACTCCAGTTGGAAACCAGTTGTCACATAATAGGTATAATTAGATGATGCATCAAGCGTTCTTGCAGACAACTGCCTACCTCACCAGTATAAAAGCCTTGACCGTTTAGTTCCATTGACTGTTTAATTCCAGTAAGCTCTTATATATCGAGTGTCCTACAGGTGGCGCAGATGTATATACTTATAGTTAGGTCTGAGTGTATCCAAGGGCTGTAGGCGGGTAGATTCTTCAAGTGGTGACAGTGAAAGACTAAAGGCCAGGAAATCTAAGTTGACAGCAGGTTTTGTGTTTAACAAGAGAATTCTGTGGAATGACATCTTCAGGGAACACATGTACAGATTAAAGTAAAGGAGCTGTGATAACAGTGTGCTTATTAATGGGGAATTGTGCGCATCTGAATGATATTTCTGACTCAAGCTGTTTTACCCAGAATGGTATGTGGGTCAGGGGAGTTTTTCTCATTTAGATCTATAATTTTAATACTGTGTAACTGTAGCTGGAGCCAGATTTTTACTGCAGAAACCAATCCTTGGGATACTCCCCAGAGAGCTTTGCTTGCAGTGTAGTGAACTAAATATATCTGCAGTAGCACCAGAGTGGAACCAGGGCATTTCAATAACATATAGAGGAAAAACAATGAGGACACCAGGTACTGCATCATGATAATACACCAGGACTCATATTCAATAATCTGCACACTCTTCCATTGAACTAGGAACTATGACAGCACTGATAAATATATAGTAGATAACATGGTATATAGTATATTTCAGGAATAATCTATATACAGCCAAGGCATTTGATTATATTATATGTAAACTGAAGATGCTCCTGTAAATGTAAGTAAAGAAATCCAAGATTAGAATAGTCTGTGAAGCCAGGCGAATAGGTCTAAATACTAATAGAAGGTGAATTAGATTATTCTTTTTGCTTAAGATCTAGATGTTCTTTGAATCTAGGTTTGTCTGACATTTTCACATAAAGTCAAATTGTCCTAATGCAAATATGTAGTGCACATGCAAACACATAGTTTAGAGGTTTAGTTACAGAACAATTACCATTAAAATACCATAGTAATACCAGTCCATTACCAGGGAATAGTAGTTCTGCAATAGATTACCAGTCTGCATTGGAACACCATTCCATTGTTATTACAGAAACGGTACCATTATACCAATGGATCATGCCATTGCTCTGTATATGCTCCGCTGTTAAACATCAGAACTGATGGTTGTCATTGTACTGTACTGCATTGCCATTCAAGATCATTTATTAAGTTGTTTATATGTTTTAATGTATACTGACATTCAAACTGCAGAAGAGAGAATAAGAGTCCTAGTTTGTTCACTAACCACTGTAATTGAACAGACATTGGAGAAAAGGGGCGCTGTCTCCTCCTGTAATTGAATTTGCTAAACACATCGATCACTGTTGACTGGAGCTCTTTGCCTTTCACAGGACCGAATGGGAAGACTGAAATCTATTTGGAAGCAATCAGAAAGAATATTGAGTGGCTGAAGAAGCATAACAAGCAAGGGAACAAGGAAGGTAAGGAACAAGTGCTATTCCAGTTCAGTGAAGGTTGAAGACACCAGGCCAGGTTTTAGCATTCGCTCCAGTGCAAAGTTTTCACCAGTGTATTCCAAAATGGTAACACGTCAAAGCAAGACATGCAGAAATACTAAAAGAAACGCAACACATTTGATGCCAGTTTCTTGTATTTCTAAATGTAACTGTTGAGTGTTTAACAGTTATTGATGGCAAAGCTAGAAATACTCATTTAAGCAGTTTTATTATATGTGCAAAATCTGCATTTGTCTTTAGATTTCTCTGCAGTTTGAATTACTGCATACTACAGCTGCAAAGCTCACCACATTCTCCCTCGATCGTTCAGTGTCACACGTTCCTTGCAAAAGCAGACATTGCTAAGATGTGCCCAAATAGGCTGTTAAAATCCCAGAATAACTACATTAAAGCCCCTTTTGTCTGCCTCTAATTTGCAATTTAAAGAAGTAGAGGGAGAACTGGGAACTGTTGGTTAATGAATATTTATCAGTTACTTGATGAGTTTGTTCTAATTACTGGGTTGCAAGCTTACAAAAGCTTGTTCATGTCTTTCTTCCCACCTGCATTTCACATTCGTGTTGGCTCTGTTTCAATGCCTTTACCAGGTTAAAATGCAATCAACCAACCTAAAGCTAATCCCATCAATAGCCTTCAGGTTCAGGGCTATCAAACATTTTGATTCCCACACTACAAGTTATAATAAAAATAATACATTTTAGTTCTCACACTAATTAACCACCTCCCCCCCACCTCATTTTTTAAAATACAAATAAACCCATGAAATGAAAATGACATAGTTTTCAGTGTAGGGACACAATGCTTTCTTGCCCCTTGAAGCCTGCTTTTCACTACGACACTACTTGAAATGTATAGCGTTCAAAGCTGCTTTGTTATGGTGTCTTGGAAAGATAACACAGATCAAAACCACACACCAGTAAACTCTAAGATGCGTTTATGTATACCTGTGTCCATTTTTTATGTATTTTCAGTACAAGACACTGAAACTATTGAATATGTTATGCTAGGATAATTTTTAGGGTAGTCACTTAGCACTAAAACAGCTAGTGCTTGAGAAAAGAAGTCAGGACCAGCACCACTCCTTCAAGGTTGTGTTAAAACACAAGGAGCACAGACAAAACTTAATTGCCAGAACAATGCTGGTATTATTAATGCTGCATATTTACTAACTTGTCTTGTTAATTGGTGTTGATCCTTCCTGCCAGAACCACACCATTATATCTCTGATGGAAATGTCTTGTGGACCTGACTGTACAAACAGATTCATTTAGTAGGGGAATGAATAGAAATTAGACAGGAGCGAGACAAGCCTTTTTACAGTGTACAGTAGCATTTCAATTAGACACATCAGTCTAGCAGTTTTTTTTCTAGTATTTTTTTTTTTATTTTCTCAGGCCTTTCTGTTTTGTTTCCTTCTTCATGTGTTTGAAGCCATTGCCATTATGCAGCATTTCCCACCAGGAGAGGCAGCTGATATTATTGCAGCTTTTCATTTCACTGTAGCTCAAGCAAAAGAGTGGTGGGAAACGGGCCAACTCCAAAAACAGATCGACATGGCCTGGAAATACAATGCATTTTTAATAAAAAGGCAATTCTTTGACCTCAAATCATTGGTATTGCTGAGTTTCAAAGTGAAAAGAAAGAAAATGCTGGCGTTGGCGATAACATGGAATTGTGTTTCCGCTCCAAAATGCTGTTTCCACAACCTTATCAAGGAGGACAAATCCCCCAATGCGATACATCAGAGGCCCTGCATCTGTGTATCCTATTTAAAATGGTTGTGAACCTCTAATGTAAATGTATTGCTAAGGGCATTGTGGAATAAGTTTTCCCTGCCACATTTAATTTATCTTTAGAAACTGCAAAAATAAATTAAATTGCACAATGATTTTTAATTTCCATTCTTATTGTTCTTGACGTTGTAACACATTACTTCTGCAACTAGTATTCTTGTTAGTCTGATCTCATACAATGGTTTGGGTTCAGTCTAAAAGTACAGTGTCTGCGTAAATTCTGCCATACATTTGCATTTTAAAAATTAGGGGGGGGGGGGGGGGGGGGGGGGGGGGGGGGGGGTTATCTAAGGCTACGTTTTTTGTGTTTTTCTAGTTAAAGTAGATGTTTTTGAGGCATTTCGTCCTGTCAGGGAGTTTGATTACAGCAATAAAGAATAGTAATGCTGGTCATGAGGGGCAGTATTTATTGATGAAATCCTTCTATTAAGCCCCATTTAAAAGGTAACTCTTTGTCATCTTTCAGATTATGATCTTTCAAAGCTGAGAGACTTCATGGACCAGCAGGTGGATTCTTACATTGACCAGGGGATCCTGCAGAAAGATGAAGGAGAAGTTATCAAGAGGCCTAAATGTCGTCGTACATCAGAAGGTCAGCCCTGTCGTTTCCAGAGTCTTTTAAAAAAAAAAAAAAAAAATACATACATATATATATATATATATATATATATATATATATATATATATATATATATATATATATATATACACACACACACACAAAATGCAAAATTTAAAATTGAATTTCAGCTCACGCTTCAACATGGTTGGCCCATGTACGCAAATTATACAAAGTCAAGCTAATTTGGGAAGTACTGCAATAATTTTATAGCTGTTTTAGTTTTGTTAATTCCCAAAAGCAATAGATTCTGAAATTGTTAGATTACATTTTTTCCACAGTGCTTCGACAATAATGCCATATTATAACAAAGAAACCCACAGCTTTTTGCTCTTGGCAAATCATTAATAGCACACAGTAAAAGTTTAATAAAATGTACACTGGAACTATACCCTGGAAGTGAGTTGCAAAGGCTTTAGTAGAAAATAAAAGGCGGCTTCTAGTTTTGCTCACTTTGAATACTTTGTATTCTTTTGTGAAAGATAACAAATGTACTGTAACATGTCAGAGGTTTGTCAAATAACAACCATATTCTGTACCATTGTGAAAACCTATGGCTTTTAAATCTAGCATGTGTTTTGTGTCTCCAGTGTCCTCTCACTCACCTTGTCATGTGATTTGTTTCAGCCAGACCTGGTAGTTCAGGCAACAGTCTACTGAGCCCAGTTTGTATCAGTCAATAGCCTCATGACTTAGGTCTTGTCCTTTTTCATTCTGCATGTAAAAAAATCAGTTGCATCCTGATGTTGTGTTGAGTAAAGCACAAACAAAGTATTTTTAAGTGTAAATATTTGTGAATTTTTCAGAACACTGTAAAAGCAATTAAAAATTATGCCTTTCTCTAAGGAAGTACTTGGTTACAGAAACACAGCAGTGTTTCTATTGTTCTAACTTCATGACCTCAAACCTGCTGCTTATCTGTAGAAAAAAAACAAACAGACTGTACAAGTGCAGTGTTATAAAGCTCTGATAGAAGCCCAATACTGGGAGCAGAATTATAATGAAGACATAGTGTATTTAACAGTTATATTAGGTTCCTTTACCTGGATAGCTTTTAATTGAATTATTTCAATACCCAGAGCATTACCTTGCTCTATAGCCAATACTTACAAAGAGGTTTGGTGGATAATGTACAGTTAATGAAGATAAATGAAGTAATAGGCAAACATTAAAAATAAAACTATATTGTCCTTTCATATGCTGTAACTGATGTCGCTAAAGGCTTAATTTTCAAACCAATTACTAATCAGTTCTAATTTAAAATCACAAGCTTTCATCATCCAGCATGCTGTTAATGATTGAGGAACTTTGATCTATTAAGATTTTATATAAGGTGCAGGCCTGTAAAAACAAAACAAACATTTATATTAATATTCCTCTAGTTAATATTGAAATATGTGGTCTCCCAAGAATAACACATTACAAATACAGTCACTCCTGGTTTTTAGAAGTGTGATGTGAAAATAGGTGGGGCAGCAATATCAAGCCACACCCAGACTGGACCCTGCATTGTGTTACTAGATCATTCAAGAGCAAACAACAAAGAGTAAATGAAAGCTAACTAAAAAATAAAAACAGAACAAAAGTACATCCTTAAGATTTAAAACCCCTGTTACTGAAAGCAGCTGGTAAGAAAGAGGTTCAGAAAAACACAAGTACATTTGTCATAGAATTGTTTAATGTATTTAAAACCATAAGTTACAATAAAAGCACAATAAAACACAATCAAAGCCATAATAGTTCAAACTTCACTCACCACACAACCGAAACATGGATGCTTCTAAACAGAATAATCCCTTTCGGAAAACATTCAGTAGCATCGAACAGGCAAACAAGAATAACACGCTTCCACGCACCCACAGCTTATGTACAGTGAGAGATTTCCATAGTTTGCATTTGTAATACAAAAGAATATAGTTATAGGAATGCTTTTATAGGCGTATCGTGATAGTCTCAGTTTCTTGACATGCGGACATATTTTGCAAGTTTATTTGAACCTCAGCTGGGTTAAAAGGTCACACAGTTGACCAACTGTAGTCTAATGAAATGAGTGTCTGTGCTTGTGTGACATGTGGGTGCAATGACAGCCATGGTTGCCTGAAGCCTCAACACACTCTCACCATTATCACTATAATAGTAAGGACCTTGGATTTAAAACAATAAATAAAATACAATCAAAAAGGCAAGGTCAATTTCCACAGTACTGTTGAAGCAAAAAGCGGTACAACAATCTGAATTAAAAATAAAGCTATTGTGGTGAAAGTGTTTAATTATTTGATGCCAATGCCTTTGGAAACAATATTTGTCCATTAAGTGATTCACACAACAACCATGTAATATCTAGTGATCAGTGCCCGCTCATTCCTGTCTTTAAAGTAAATGCACATAAAAAGAAATGAGCACTGTATGTCTTTTTTTTCCCTTGTTAAGTTAGCTGAGATCTTGATTTGTAACCATGCTGCTCTGAATAGCTTGGTTTCAGCACCAGTATTAGCATGGTAAATGACTGATGTAAAATCTCTTACCCACACTCTGGTCCAGTGTTAATATTCACATGGGTATTTGTTACCACAGTACTGTGGCAATAGACAGTTCCATAAAACAAGGCAAAGAGTAACTGTTCAGTTTTAGTGCAAATAACACAAGTCAAAAGTACCTGTTTGATGGTCTGGTAAAAGCATAAGAAAAACAACAACAAAAAATAAACTAAAAATAAAAACAAACAAAAAACTGCCAAAACAACAAAAGAAAAAAGTGTCCATGTTCTTGGAAATGTCTTTGCCTCTCCAAAAACAAAGAAAGTTTTTACAGCTTGAGGCCCCATCACGACTCCATTCAGCGGGTTCAGTGAGTATGGTATGAAGAGGATGCATGCTCATGGTCTTCCCCCTCCAGTCTGTAAAACAAATGGGATTATTTATTATAGGATGTACACGCAAAACAAAAATTCCCCTATTATACAATTTATTTGCCAAGCAATGATAAAGATCTTGGGTCAATTGATTTCACCTAAGATCTAAGTTTAGATCTTTAGAATACAGTCCTCTGTACCCAGGTGCAAGCAGGTTTCTGTTGTTAAGTCCTCTGTTAAAAAGGTAAGAGACTCATGCATTAAGAGATGTAGGCGTCCTGCCCTTAGGTCCTACAGTCAAGTACGTTGTTTTTAAAACCAGGTGTTTAACGGGACTACTGTTTCTTTTTTTTTTTTTTTTTTTTTTTTTTTTTTTTTTTAAGATGGCCATAACAATTGCATACTTTTCTTTGAATGATACCTAATAACCCCCAAAACATTTGCATCCATTTTTTTTATAACCATTTTTTTTTATTGGCATGGCTCCACATTGAAGGTATTGTGTGGATTCTTCCTAAACTTACATTTCCCTTCATAAATAATATAATCCTACTGCACTACAGCTTTCACCCTGGAGACTGATCCCTTTTCCAGTAGAAAGAAGTTTGGGAGCTCTGTGCAATATTTCTAAACCCCCAGTTTTAATCAGTCATCTTCTGCAGGTAAAGCTCAACTAAGTTGAGAGTTCATTGTGAACACATTAGCAATGATAGTTGCCAACGTAGAGGTGTTCGTTTGTGTCATCGATATTGACCCAAACTTTTACTAAGCGCTTCAAGTTAATTGGAAACACTGGAAATTCTCAAATTAATCCTCTGTGAATTCCAGCTGAAAGCTACACATAATGACACTTGTACATGGTTTCATAAACCATTATAGGCAAACACTTTACAGAAGCTAATGTACACGTCTTGTCTTTTCGCTTTATCAGTCTTCTCCTGCAGTGTGAAATCAATCTGAAATACGATAATCAAAGAACGACAGAAGCAAATGTCAGTACAATGCATTAAGCTGACTACTAGACTACTAACTAAAAGACACTGTCGTTACGAATTAATACTTTGTAGTAATAGTTTGCTGCTTTATTGTGGACAGTGAAGATGGAATTCTTTCTCTTCATAAATAGATTTTAATTTAGTCTTCAGAAAACACCAGTGCGACTACACTGACCACACACACACACACACACGTAGATGTTCTTTACTTATGTTAACAGTCACTGTTTAGACAAACTGAACGGACCCCTTTCGGATCCCTCTAAATTACCCTGGTCCTAATGTAGGGAGATCTTAAGGGTGTTCTGGTAATTATATGAACTAGTAACAAGGCAGGGAGTTTAGTGTACTATGTATTAATTAAGAAAAAATCTACATATATGACCTTGTTCAAATTCATTATTATAACAGAATTATATCATGCTAAAGAAACCAATGTTAAAAAAAAAAAAAAAAAAAACATTTTCTACTGTACAGAACTGTGTTTCTCTCCTTTGTTTTTGATGTGGTTTGATGGGGTACTGGGCTTATTTTACTCCTAATGGAGATTTCTTTAGTGAAATACAGTTTTCAGATGATTTAAAACAAAAGAATATTCAAATATTTGCTGAATTTTTAATGAACTTCTTTGTCCCAAAGCAGTGAGTGTATAAATTATTCAGGCACAATCACATGGTTTTGAGTTGAATGCAATCTTCTGTTGCTTCTCAGTCTGTCATGAGACTATATGATTTAAAAGTGTGTTTATGTGCAGTAGGGAAGTATTCTTAACATCATGATGGGTCAGCAGATGCCCAGGCTACTCGGATTAGAAATTTCCATATCAGCTGACAGTGAGAGAAAACTTACGTTAAAAATTCACAAAAGCATAAATATTTTGATTGAAGATTTGAGTGAAGATTTCATGAGCAGATTAATTTTTTCCTCTCTTCACTAAAAAAATAAATGGACTGCACTGCTCCACAGTTATGGAAGTAGACAATATGCCTTGTTGGAAATGCAGCGCAGGAATTCTTTTCTGTGCCAGAAATCCAGATGGTTCGGACTGCTTATTTGCTCGACAGAGTGCAAGAACATAAATGTGTCAATTGATTCCTTTCCCATAACCAAAATCCTGGAAAGCACTGACAGCAACAAGAAAACATAAAAAAACATTGGTGGTTTAAACTGCTCTGTGACATGCTGGAACTAGTTTCAATGCACTTTTACATTATTTCAAAGCACAGCAATCACAAAACAGCCCAAGAATGTATTTAACAATGCAATCCCCTATATCAATCAGTCCGTTTACATGAGCAAAAGAAATCCGATATTTTTTGGAAAACAAATTCCAATATCAAAAGTCATGTAAACACAGTTTTCGGAAAATGTATCGGAATATTCTGAAAGTCAGTTTTTGGAAAACAGCACCTAGAAATTTCTGAATAAATTCCAAAAACTAACAAAATGTATATCATGTAAACACACTTTTCGGAAAACTTACTGAAATAGCACACTGCGTAGGAAAGACCGATTGCACATTGTGGGGAATCTGACTAGAGGTATAGGATAGTAATCTTTGAATTTAAGACCTGACACTTCGATAATGCACTTGAGTTATTGGACTGGTCTCCTATCTGTCGTAGAAATGTCCGGTCTTCAAATTTTACTTAGGCTACTACAGTATTTTGCATCCGAAAATATCCTGCGTTTTCCGAAAACTTCAATCCATGTATACAGTTGAATTCTTAGAAGATTTTCTATTGTTAAATCATGCAAACACAGAAAAGTAACGTTTTAAAAAAATCAATTTTCAGATTCAGTTTTCGGAAAACGCTTTGTCATGTAAACATACTGAATGATGTGCACATACTACGCACTGCATGAATACAGAAATCTGCCCTTACCATGGAAATATAACAGTACATACCCTCAACCATGCAGTTATAGTGACACCAACATACAACGTTTAAAAGTACCTGGATTTTTAAGAAACCGCACCATGGAAGTGGTATGTTGTGAAAGATCAGCATCTTAGTAGTTCAATGCTGATGGGTAAGGCCCCCATATAAAACTACAACAGCAGCTTATGCTCTGATTGCCCTAAGTTAGATGCATCTTCCTCCAGGTTTCACCAATACATAGTAAATCCGACAGCAATAAAGAATGGCTGAAATAAGTTTGGCTTTCACACTTTCAGCCTTCCTGTCACTCTGGCACTCTTTGAACGAAACAGGTACAGTATTCTCCTGCTCCAACCTGTAGTAAATCCGTCAGGAGGTTATACGTGTCAGTTGCAAGGTTAGCTGTTTCCACAGAAGCAAAACCAAAATATAAACAGCGAAGTCAGCTTCTGCTTTATTATCTAGCTTCTAGATTAGAGAATGTTAATAAATCTGAACTGCAAGAGTCTGTGAGTATAAATGAATTAATACCAGGACAACATTTTAGATTTGTTTGGTTTACAAAATGTAGAAACCCTAATCATCCCATTTTTGGTATTAGACATATTTAAGGCAAAATGTGATTCTTCACTGGTCTGGTAATTTTGTAAGATTATCCATGGCCATTTCAGCATGTTTCAAAACATGTGTCCTACAATATGCCACACTCACAGGGGAAATACACTACAGGGGTTAAAAGTGTCCTGGGGGTGATCTTCCATAAACCTATTTCTTCAAGCATGAGCAACTATATGTTAAAGCTATTTTCTGGAAGCAGTGAGGTGAGGAGAAGGCATTACACAGGAAACAGCTATTCAAAGCAGTATCTAGTCTGAAACATATCAAGCTGGAATAAACAAATAACCTTGCCAACTGAAACGATCCATTAGTTACAAAAGGGTGTGCATTTTGTAAAAGCAACCTAATACTTCTGCAAACACAAATATTTTCTTGAATTACTATGAACAGTGCTATCTGTCTATGAGAACTATACTGCACACAGGAAAATCAATTCTACCATCTTACAATGAATGTTCAGCATCACTTATGTTTCACCTAGTTGTGCATCTTTAGGGATTTTCTTGACAACTTCTGCAATTTAATACAGTGCTAACTTAACAAAATCGGTCTCACTGTGTGCTTAAAACAAGCTGGAATCCAGTGTTTTTTGTTAGAGAAAGACGCCCTCCCCCTCTCAGTGTAGACGATGAGGGATACTGCTAGTCCAGTAGAGTGGAAATGTTTGCTGTTTTAAAATGCAGCCCACAGTGCATTTCAATTAAAATTGTTTCTCAAGATACATGCTTTACCAGTATAACATGTCAGTGTTTTAAACTATGGAAGGTAAATACTGCATTGTGCCAAGGGATTCTACACAGCATAGTTAAAACACATTCAGAGAACAAAACTACACAATCTACAACAGTGAAGAAAATAGTTGACTAACAAGTCTGTCTATTTAATACTGCATTAAGAGTCGTGCAAACAGACTGTTCCACAGTAATGCACAAGCTTTAAAGAAATACAAAGCAACAGACGAATCTCATAAATGGACACCAAATAAACCAGCAAAACTAAGTTACCTGTGAAAAGTTTAATTTAATCAGCATGGGAATACCTACACAACACCAACTTCCATCACTGTACTATTGTCAATAAAAATAAAGCTTCATGCTTAAGCAACACAGAATAAAAGCCTTCCAAACAGGCTGTTCATATTCAATGCAATCTGATTTGTGCACAATACTGCATTGGGGGTGAGGGCCTATCTCATCATTCCCAGCTTCCACCTTGGTCTATAGAGAAAAAAATTTAAGATTTATCTTTTTTTCACAATGCAGATACATTCCCTCATCATAGCCAATCACAATTCTTTGATCTTATCCCTGCATCGTCACTTGATAACCAAATGTATCCACTAATCTATGTCTTTTGAATTTCCTGTCACATTTCACTCTCCCGAATACAAAAAGAGCTTTCCTTTTTTTTTTTTTTTTACCTAATCATACAGGTAATGCCTGCCATACAACAGCTAGCACACCCTACCATGGTTCACTTTGGAAATACAGGAAAACCAATGTGTCTCCACAATACTTTATAATCTGTCTATTGAAAACCAGGTTTATTTTCTTATAAACCCACATAGCTTACCTCGATGCACTGATCAGACCTAGGCATTAAAACCACTTGAAGCCACTCTCACTTGCGAGGAGGTCTAATGCAATTTCATAGGTTAGTTTTGCTGTCAAAGAGGTTTCCCCCTGTAGTGTATAATCTCAGCATGGCACAGTGCTGATCCCACCAGCCAGCTGACAAGGAGAAACTGATTACCTTTCTGGGTACTTCAGTTCTGACCAGCTAAAATGTTCAAGGTCTGTCTGGCAGGCCGATTGATGGATTAAGTTAAAAGAACAACAATAATGAGAAAGAAGCACTGAAGGAGTAATGCTGTTTCTTAAAGAGTGTACATCACTGCATTCTCATAGTATCACAATGCATTTAGACATGTGGTCACCTTTAGGGGTGTTTGTCAAGGAAATTCATGGTTAAATTCATTTTAATATGCATTTTCCAGATATTTAATTCAGTCTCTTGTCTGTAGTGACATGCTGTGTGGATTGGGTTGTTAACACCGATTCCAGAACACTCTTTGCCAAATCTACTTCAAAGGTTGTAGATAAGCCACAGAACACAAACTGTGTTAACTCTTTGAAGCTTGCCTTCCAAAATGCTTTCCGATTGTCTAATCTTCTAAAGTGTCATAAAACTTGCCAAACTACGGTGCAGTTTTACTATTATTGTGTTAAAAGTTAGTTAAAATGCTTTAAGAATAATTTTTAATTGCATAACTTGTGGACACTAGTTTAATAGTTATTTTAAGTAAGTTTCCCAATAAATCTGAAGTGTTTATAGTGTTTAAAATTAATATTATAAACTAATAACTATTTTTAGATATTATCCTTTGGTTCTACTGTGATGTGTTTCAGATACTTGTAATTGTAATTTTGTATAGAGAATGAAACTTATATTTGTATGCTTCTCCAATGAATGTAACTAAAGTTATATTGAATAGAAGGTTTAAATGATAAATGTAAAATCTTTTGATAACAAAATAGGCGGATACATTCCATTTCTAACCACCCTTTTTGTGTGACATGCAACTGTCTACCCAATACTGTGAACCAATTGAAGGACCGACAAGAATTTGTTTACAGTACAAGGAAACGCCTATACATTGTGTTATTTAAAGTCAAAACAAGGATTTTCACTCTCTTCTTCTCTCTGGACTCTCTGGGCTCTCTCTGGATTCGCTCTTTCTTCAATATCATCACTCTCAAATCATCAAATGCCAAAGTTTTTCAATGAAGACGCAATGATGTATTCTTCAAAGCTGCCCTGGAGAAGATGGGCTGCCTCTGGAACGACGAAAGCTTTTGCCTACAGTGCAGTCTTCACAGAGATACTGCACTGCGTTACTGCCCAACAAACTTCTACAGAGAGGACTACCATGTTAAGAAGACTTTGTTTTAAACATCGCACCAACAGAATAAGTATCAAACTTATATTGTGCGTTTACAAGTAACTGAACTGAAGCCACGCTTTTGATAGTATCACAATACGTAACGTGCGTCTATCCAAATAGACGCTGAACATTGCACATGCGTACTTAGCCACGTGGAAGCTGGCGCATGTATACGTAATGCGTGATTGAACCAAACAATGCATGATGAACTATTCAGACTGCTTCATTATGCAGAACTATGACCAGAGAGCACATCAAGGATTTATTATGAACATTTAACAATGCATTACTTTTCATTGAATGTTTTAATTTGTTTCTTCTTTATACATATGTTTTTAACTATGAAGCCTAACCTTTAATCTTCTTCCTTTGAGAATATGAATAAATGTAATAATAATTTGGATTGTTAGGTTTATATTTGTCTTATAACAAATACACATTTATAATTGATTTGAAATACTTAAACATACATAATATTAATAGTTAATCTCTTTTCATCATGAATCTAGGGATAATTAAGCCAGAGTCGCTAGTTCTTATTAAGATATTGTGTTTATTATGGTCAATAATTACAATTATGAGCTATAATGGGTATTTTCTTTAATGGTAATTGGCGACTACACAGTTGGGGCAAAAACCCTAGATATACAACGTAAACAGACACGACATGTTTAAATGTTTTAGACATGATTAAGCATTTAGAATTTTGCCTAAATGTTTCAAATTATGCTTGCAAAACTATATTGGCAAGTATAGGTGTGTTTTTACACCTAAAAACTATATAGTGTAAGGTTATTGATTTATCATTGGTTTATTCATTATATACAATGATACGGTAGTCATTTCAAACTCTGTTGGAGTACTTCTGCTACTGCTTCCTGCAATAGTTACCTACATTCCAAAAAGTTTAAATGTTTAGGAAATTAACTAGAATCTAACAACAACACACGACTTTATTCAATCCACTTTCCTAACCACTTGTGCCTCGCAAACTATTATTTCTTCATTTGTTTACGATGTTGGCAATAAAATACTGAATATTGAGAAGCCAAGTAAATGGGACTCATTCCCATCAGGTTTATGATTAGAAGGGATTTCTTTGTTTTATTTTATTTTCAATGACAGAACTGTTACACTAACCAAGGCGATTTTCTTCAGCACACAGAGAAATCGCTTTACACATTCAAAGCAATTACCAAGTTACTTATTTTCTTAATTATTTTACACCACACCCCCACATTTCCAAACTCTGGCTGTAAGACTGGATGAGACAAGAACACTTATTAAAGTGACATTTTATATAGTCTCACAGCACGGTATTGCTGCTACCACCAGACGCAATGCGACAAGCAAAACTGTGCAGTGATGCAATAAAATGAATAGAACCTATACTTTTCAGAAGTATCTTCCACACCGCAGATGACATGACAGGCAATGCAGGAGCGACCACAGGGCGAAGAAAAATAAATAGGATTGAATCCTATTTTTTGAGATTTGTCAAGCGACAACTAGAGAATTGACCCATCAGAGAACAGATTCAATACACGTGGTTCAGCAGGGTGAAGCAGTCTCCAGAATGATGGAGGAAAAAATAACACTTGCCATTGAAAAAATACCCAGAGCTTTGTGACAAAGGTCATCACAATTATAAAGATACAGATTTGAAAGACAATATATGGGAGTTATTTCGAAGGAATGGGATAAGCCTGATGTTTTATTGCTTTATGTTGAAATATCGTCAGAGAAGACACTTATAATTCCCACATCATGTTGACGGATATGTACCAATCTGGATCATAGTTTTGTCAATAGCAATTTTGAATAGTTGTATAGATCTGGCAGTTTTCAAACCTGTCAAACGACCGCCTCTGTGCCGCTTCTGGTGTGTATGGTCATGTCACCTAGTGAAAAATGTATGGAGGTCTTTAGAGAGTTTCAAGAGATACAAAAAAACAATGCTATTTTCAATTTTGCTGTAAACAAAACTGAGCCATTTTAGTTCATTTTAGTTGAGTTCATGTTAAAAACAGAAAAAAAAATGTTGAACAGCTTCTTACTAGTGTATAAGTTAGCCTGTATGGGTGTATCTCGTTAGAAGAGATTTCATACAAGTGACTTCCTAAACACAATGTATTAACCTTTACACTGACGCATATTAAGGGTGAATTCGTAAAATCAATCTGACACTCTGAAAGAGCAATATCTTTGGAGTGCTTCAGACAGTGAATTTTCTCTTTAGTTTTCGAACGGCCTAAAACAGTTTAATACTTATAGTACTATTATTAACTATGCAGTTGTGCCATTTAATGGCTTTTTCGTAGACCGATATAATCTATTTTTACATGAGTTTTCATTTTTCTTGTGCCGAG
Source organism: Polyodon spathula (assembly GCF_017654505.1). Classification (NCBI taxonomy): domain Eukaryota; kingdom Metazoa; phylum Chordata; class Actinopteri; order Acipenseriformes; family Polyodontidae; genus Polyodon; species Polyodon spathula. The sequence goes on from NC_054552.1 coordinate 27,283,845, forward strand.
GCACTGTTTGTGGAATTTATTTATTTTTTTTTTTTTTCTGTCAAAAACACTAAAATGACAAAATATAGAAAAATAATTAAAAAAATAATTTTAAAGTGTTTAGAATATACCCGCATCCACCACAGCGAGCCATTAGCTATTTTGAAAGTGAACGCTCCGAGAATCCAGCTCCGGAGCTGGAGCGGCCAGCATGTACTCAGCGGGCTCCGAAATTCCTATTGTCTGAGTTTTCGAGCGACACCACTGAGCACTCCAAAATCTACAAATGGTCAGAGTGCGCTCTGACACTCCGAGATTGAGTTTACGAACGCATCCTCAGTCAGCTTTAAATACATTAACTTCCACATATAAATTTTCCTGGTTGAATTTTAACTTAAAAACAGAAAGCGACACTTCAGATATTTTGTGAGAATACGGACAACGGTAGCAGCACTAAACCATAACAATGGAAGCGTACAAATAATTGGAAGCGAGGAAATACAAAATCTAAGCTGTTATGCAAAAACTGAACAGGCACTATTTTTTCAATACCACAACAATTTAGTTTAAATATGGTTATGTCATCACAATCGTTGCATCTATCCTAATATTTTCAAATCCCCTTCTATGTCAGTAGTTGTCATTCCCTCTCTATATTGGTTTCTATTTGTGAACGCATTGCTCATACAGATTGCAGTCTTAAGTAAGTCAGACAATACGCAGTCTGGAAAGAAGAAGATTACACTGGCCTAAAGCAATACTTGGGATGCAGGAGTGAGGTATATTGTAAGATTGAATTTAACACCAATCCAGGAGCATGCCCAGGAATAAAAATGTGACCGCTATTGGGGGGGGGGGGGGGGGGGGGGGGGGGGGGGGGGGGGGGGGGGCACATTAAACAAAATATACAATATAAACATTAAGGGGGACACAGGTGCCAGTCCTTAACTGCAGGTTATAAGGGAATATGTTCAGTTTGTGAGTGTCAGTGTCAGAAAAGGCAAATGCAAAACACTGATAAGCAGAAATCAATATTTTGAGGATGATTACTGGATGTGGTGTTGGTTGGTGCAATGCCCCCCTCCCTGTTCACTCCCCTGCACCAACCAACACTACAGCCGACCGTTCATATTTTAATATTGATGCTGGCCAAGGGTGTATTTTTGGAATTGTCAACCAAGTATTTTTGTTCAGGAAAGTAATTTATTTGATGACCCCCAAGACAGAGATAAATGACTACGTGTGGGTGGGGTGATCAGACGCTATTCTGCATCTTCAGGTTAGAAGAGCAACCTATTCATATAATGTCACCCCTTGGCCATTTCAATCACTGCAGTAAACCTGTCTGTTTATAAGTTTATCTCAGATCTTTTACACTTTTGGATTTCATCTTTCTAACGCCTCATGAGACTAGGTACAAACTGTGTTACTTATGCAATACTAGGCTATGTGAACATAGCTGTAACGCATCAGAAATTGATATAAAGTCATATGTTTTCTATCAAATTGATATTGATATTCCTGAAATCACAGACTTCTTGAACAACAAACAGTTTCACTAATACTGTATTAATCCATAAACCAAGACAGAAATCTTTCACAGCCGTGTTAAACTCTCTGGGAATGCATAAATATTTAAATCATGCCCCATGCACTTTGCAAGTGCCTCTTACCTGATGTCCTCCTCTTTTAGTTTCCTAGCAGCCTGTTTGGAGAGTTGAATTTTCAAGTCCAGTCTCTGTAAGTAATCTTTGGCGGACAGCTCCGCTGGCTGAGTGGGCTGGCTGTCAGGTTCCTGAGTGTTGGGAGAAGGAGACGCGGTAGAAGAAGAAGGAGAAGTGTCATCCTCTGCCACGGTCACGCTGGCCTCGCTGTCTGGCGATTCTAATGAGTTTAGTCCATTAAACGATGTACATTTCTCTGAGATCACTGGAATATTTAGGCTTGTCTTCAGAAATATACAATCGTTGCTAAAGAGTTTGTTTGCCCTCTTGATGTGTTCCATCTTAAAGAAAAGAATAAAAAAAAGAAATTAGTTCACTTTGAATGAACAGGTTAATGACTATCATACCGTAACATGATGTATTACAACTGATAAAAATGAATGCAGACTGCCTCCTACTGACCATAATGCTCATTATCAGCACTATTACCAAACACATCCTTGACATAACAGGCAAAATAATTGGAGAATGTTATATAACATTAAACATTCCCCTATGCTGAAATGTAGTCCGATGATATGCCATGTGATCTGCTTGACCTACATAAGCTGTGCGAGAGTTCAGTGCAACTATTAGGCAACATATCATGGGAAAGCAGTACAATCTCAGGGACTTCACATGGGGCATGGCAGTACTGACCAACTTGTTCAATAAAACAAGTAACCTATATATAATGCTGCTCATCCAAATGTTGGTCTAATTAGCTTAAGTTTATTTTTAGTAGTACTTGTACTGCTGATACATCTATCATAATATGGGTTTTTTCATGGGGATTTGTAATAAATAATTCTATATCTATAATATATATAATCTATATATTATATAATATATATATAGATATTGTGTGGGTGTGGTGTGCCGAATAAACGTAGCACTCGGTAAGGTTTTTTATTTATTTTATTTTGTAAAATTTTTTCAATCTTATGGTGTCATCACTACAGTTTTTTCACTATTTAAGGAGATTTATATGAACCTGAACCTGGTAAGCTGAGGAAAGTTAAGTTTGTGTTGTACAAAAAGTAATAGTTAGTGACTTCAATCACTCGACAACACCCACAGTACAGAAATGTTCATCAATGATCAACAAAATGAGAATGCGTAAAAAAAAAAAAAAAAAAAAAAAAAGTAAAGCTGGTACATTCGTATCTCAGAGAAACGGATAATGACACAGAGCGTCTGTACAGCACTGAAACACTACGTTTAAAAAAAAAAAAACTGTACTGCTGAACATCGGCTTCTTTAATATTAGCATCACACGGGTATTATAAAAAATAATAGATTGGCCTCTTCAGTGAGTTACAGGTAAACAATTCCACCTCGGGTTTCTGTGACAGTTTATAAATTACTCGTCCTTCGGGCTCGTTAATTATGACGTCACAGAAACCCTAGAAGAAATTATTTTTCTGCAACTCACTGAAGCCCATCTATTATTCACACACACACACACTGTACTGAATATTAAGTTTTACTCAATCTCTAATTCAATCTGCGTTTAACTGGAATTTCAGTTCATTTAATGCTACTGTTGATTTCTCAGTAATATGTATTTAATTTCCTCATTCCAAAATAATATACAGTGAAATTTAAATATTTGTTTTGCCATTTTCAGAATACGTGTGTGCGACCTTGTAGAACGCAATGGAAACACGTTCAATATCGATGTGCAACACTGTTGTCTCACTCCTCTTCCCCTCTCCCTCCCTATGCATTCCCCGCAGCCCTTCTATTTTTCACTTACCCAGTGCACAAGTTTTGTCAGATGTAATACTAGGAAAATAGGTAACGTGTTTTATTTATTAGCATACTGCATAGTGTTATTAACTTGTGTCGTCACATTTTCACAGTCAACATTGTTGCTACCGAGAGCTCAAAAGTACACAGAAGTACTTCCGGGAATCCTGGTGGTCTAGGTTCCTCAATGGATGCTTTATTGTGCAGCGTTTGTGTGTTTAACGGTGCCTGCTTTCCCCTGTTCCCCCACGTCATTGGCAAACAAGTGCATCTGAATCCCAATTAAAAATTTCCATTGCTAATATAAGTACCATATGAGTGTATTGGCTACATTATAACTGCGCTCACAGTCGTTAAGAATGAAACATGAGGGTGTACCTGGCCTTAGGCTACACATTTTCAGAAGATAAGTTAATGGTTTAGGTATTTGCGACTGCTTCCGTCAGAGGGAATCTCCCAGGTTTATGTCTTATAGATTTATACATTCACATAAAAAGACAGGCTTGCATTTTGTATAGTTTCTTACCGTGACTCCGTATTTGAGAGCGATTCCCTGCAGAGTATCACTCGCACTGACCCGGTGCTCGATGTATTTCTCTGTCAGCGGTGCGGTTACACTGGCGGTGCTGCCGTACGAGCGGGTCTTGGTCAGGGCCAGGCTCTGGGACAGTTCGGCTTCAGACTCCGAACCGGAGCGGGACCTGGGGAAGACTGGTTGTCCGAACCGACCGCCTCCATCCCTTAGTGGCAGCACTGGGGAGAACTCCGCCATCTTCTTTTTAAATAATGAAACAGGAGGCTTCTCTAGGATACTGCAGCACTGTAGTACAAGGTTCAAGGTTTCGCCCGTAAATTCAAACTAGCAAAAGGTGGACAGAATTGCGTGTTTGTTTAGCAGTAGGGCTATTCAAATATCCTAACTACGTATCCCTATAGTTTTCAAAGGCCTGTAAAACAACCCACACTAAATATAACGGAGCTGTAATAAGCAAACAACGTGGCACCAGTGTGTTGTAACTTGATACCGCAGCTCCAGTGAATGGTTCTTTTTGACAAGGGAGCAATGGGCCAATTAGGTTAAACACATGATTAAAACTTTTAGAAATGTTCATACATTTAACTATTTTAAACAAAAGCGCATTTCAATACGTTCGAAGAATACATGAGGAACGCACAACTGTCAGAAGTTGACCTAAGCCTGACAATAATAATGCATACTATAGTAAACTAACTCTAAGCAGCAGTCAAAACGTTTCTACTGTACAGTGCTGCTGTTAGTTTGACTTCCTGTGCTGTAAAACAGAAACAGAAACGTAGTGATTAGAGTTGTTAGGAAAACTGAAGTGAAACCTGAGATTACTAATAAAAAAAAAAAAAAAAAAAAAAAAAAAAAAAAAAAACAGCAGCTTGGAACTTTGGAATTTTTTTATTATTATTTTTTTTAACCCACAGTAGTATCTGCATGGTCCAACGATTTTATTCATATAAGTACTTGTGTCAATGAATGTCCTTACCAAGTTCCAACACAACTGCATTAGTGGTTTTCTTGGCACAGTAAATAGGTGTGAAATATGCAAACCATGATCAGTATGGAAGCAATATACAGTTATTTTTGTTTGTTTGTTTTGTTTTGTTTGTTAAACAGGCCTTCTCAACAAGTAATAGTTTGAAAATAGTTCCCAAAACCGAGGATGTAAATATGTTTGCAAATAAAATGCCTCTATATTTTACAAATTAAATCAAATCAGTCAGTTAAAATTGAGATACAAATACCCACATAAATTCCAAGGAACACTTTTATACCTTTCAATGTCAAATTTGTGATTAATATATTTCTCAATTGATTATTGTAAAAATGTTTTTTTTTTTTTTTTTTTTTTTTTTAAAGAATTAATAATTCTCAATGGAACCCAAATTAATTGGCTGATAATTAATGTACATTTATAGATACTGTGAAACAACAATTCCAGGACATAAGTTTGCATGTTCTAAATTACTTGATATATGCCAGCTATTCTTTAATTATTTTACATATTGTATTTTAAATAATGAACTTTAAATCAGGAGATTAAAACAATGTATTCCATTTCATGCAACTTTACCATTCTCTTACAAAGAGGTCTAAATGACTTTGATCACAGACAGCCTATAAAACACATTTTGTCATTAGGAATAGCATACACTTCTTCAAAGAAAGCAATGTAATTATTTCGCAAAGGTAAAGTATTCAGTATCATGCTACACTCCACATATTTATTTGAATTTATAATGCAATTACTGTGCATAGGAATATCACAATCATTAAATCTAATTGAAGTTTGAATGGTGTAACTGTATCCCTAATTTAACTTTCGCATTATGTGATACAAAGGCTGTTATTAAATAAAAATATGTATAGTGTCTAGAATATTTATACATTAACCAGCTGCTTAAAATAATTGCTTTTTTTGTACTGTAGATAAGGACTGTTCAGCACAGGTGATCTTTACTGCAACAGGTGTTTCACGTCCAATAATTTAATAAACTGACATTTTAAACAATTAGAATATGAAAGGTTCCTAGTTTAAGCCATTCTAATATTTTTACATTATGATGAATATTTATCAGTTGTGTGCTCTTTCACCAGTTTGAAAGGTCAGCTTTAAAATGATTGCTTTCCCAGCCTCTTTGTCAATAATGGAAAAATAAATTGCCTATGAAAATAAGTAAGTGTTATCTTTTGACATCTGCTCTGTTTACGCAGAAACTCAATTGTAGCTGAAAATGGGTTACCACTTTAGTTTAGGTATCCATTATAAGTAATTATAAACAATAGCAAAAAACCCTATGGAAAAAGTATATAATAACTGTATTGCAAAATCAAAACAGCTCTATATAGTTGGTGAGGCAGACCTATGAAGGCATATAAACAGACTGAGAGACAGGCAGACAGGTTTAGAAAGACAAACAGACCTGAAAAGACAGGCAGACAGACTATATGTGTATTATTATTTTTAGTCATATTCTATAATTGTTAATAGCATAATTAATAAGATGTTTATTGATTGTTTATAATTGCTTAGTTATAACATGTATCTAAACTAGTATTACCCAAAGTGGTTGTCTAAAATGGTAAAGTGGTTACACAGCACAACATATATGAGAGATAGAATTCTCAAACTGAACGCAGTTGGGATTCAAGGAAACACATGTACATGGATTAGGGAGTGGTTAACATGTAGAAAACAGAAAGTACTGATTAGAGGAGAAACCTCAGAATGGAGTGTGGTAACCAGTGGTGTACCACGGGGATCAGTATTAGGTCCTCTGCTATTCCTAATCTACATTAATGATTTAGATTCTGGTATAGTAAGTAAACTTGTTAAATTTGCAGACAACACAAAAGTAGGAGGAGTGGCAAACACTGTTGTAGCAGCAAAGGTCATTCAAAATGATCTAGACAAGATTCAGAACTGGGCAGACACATGGCAAATGACATTTAATAGAGAAAAGTGTAAGGTACTGCACGCAGAAAATAAAAATGTACATTATAAATATCATATGGGAGATACTGAAATCAGAGAAGGAATCTATGAAAAAGACCTAGGAGTTTTTGTTGACTCAGAAATGTCTTCATCTAGACAATGTGGGGAAGCTATAAAAAAGGCTAACAAGATTCTCGGATACATTGTAAAAAGTGTTGAATTTAAATCAAGGGAAGTAATGTTAAAACTGTACAATGCACTAGTAAGACCTCATCTTGAATATTGTGTGCAGTTCTGGTCACCTCGCTATAAAAAAGATATTGCTGCTCTAGAAAGAGTGCAAAGAAGAGCGACCAGAATTATTCCGGGCTTAAGAGGCATGTCATATGCAGACAGGTTAAAAGAATTGAATCTGTTCAGTCTTGAACAAAGAAGACTACGTGGCGACCTAATTCAAGCATTCAAAATTCTAAAAGGTATTGACAGTGTCGACCGAAGGGACTTTTTCAGCCTGAAAAAAGAAACAAGGACCAGGGGTCACAAATGAAGATTAGACAAAGGCGCATTCAGAACAGAAAATAGGAGGCACTTTTTTACACAGAGAATTGTGAGGGTCTGGAATCAACTCCCCAGTAATGTTGTTGAAGCTGACACCCTGGGATCCTTCAAGAAGCTGCTTGATGAGATTCTGGGATCAATAAGCTACTAACAACCAAACGAGCAAGATGGGCCGAATGGCCTCCTCTCATTTGTAAACTTTCTTATGTTCTTATGTTCTAATTGTGAAATACATTTAATTTGCTTAAAATAGTTTTTATTATTTTTTAATTACACCAGAGCATATTTTACATTTAATCCTTTAATCACTGGAGTCCATTCTAATGAGGGTTTTAATGGATTTTATTTTAATTTATGGCGATATATAATGTGATTTGTGAGCTCTTCTTTGATATGAATTCATAATTCAGTGAACTATGGAGCATCACCTGGGATAAGCCTCTAAGAATTCTATAGAGTGAAAGACATCTTAGACCTGCTGCTTAAAGGTGCCCTCTACTTTCTGAACAGAGCTCCAAAAAGTTCATTCCGAAATGGTGTAGAAGAATTCTAAAACAGAACCAATTATTTCTATAAGGCAATACAGTTTTCCATCTTACAAATCCATTATAGCTATGTTCTTGCCTTGTCCTATCAATCAACAAAACCACAGTTACAAAATGTTACTAAAACATCTTATTAATACATATTTAAACATGCAGAAAACACCCGATATCAATTGCATACTGTAAGTGTTGAAAGCCACTGTGGATGGGTTAGACGACTCTCAATATCAGTGAATTGTAATTTCTAGTCAAATAGAGATTATTCAGGTTAATCCATGCATAAACCTGTTTCGACATTTGATTTCACAGTGACATCTCATTAAATGATTTATTAAAGATTAAGTAGTTTTAAAATACATTTTCATATTTAATTTTGCTCCTCTCTTACCCCACTCTATATCCTCTATATCACTATGTGTGCTTCAAATTGCAATTACCCACTTATTGTATTGGATACCATTTTTTATATATTTAGTGTTAAGGCACTTTGACCTGAATCCAGGATAAGCGCAAAGGCTGTTGTTGCCAGATTGTCTTTCACCATAGACATCGTCTTGTAGTCCAGATCAGCAAAGTGTCTGTATAGTTGTAAGAGCCAGCGCCATCTAGTGAGCAGACATTGTGTACAGGCACAGCAACAATAAAAGGAAACCAGATTCACTAGACTAGGCTCATAATTCTAAACAGAGACGTTACTGGTATATCATGTTGTATGTGAATGGAGAAATGCAATTTGACACAATATTTAAGTAGTTGCCATGGGAACCACTCAGGATAATTGGAAACACCTTAATAAGGGTAAGAGGACAGTAAATACGCTTAGCCCAGGATGTTAAAGGGTTAATGGTGGAGTCATAGCAAGAAAATAGCACCTGAGTTATACAGTAGCTGTGTGAGTTCACAGGGATTGGAAGAATTTTCCAGCTCAGTGTGTCCTGCATAGGAACACATCATGTGAAAAACAGCACAGTATCACCAGTTAATATCACTTTTTTTGTTATAAGGCTAAAAAAAAAAAAAAAAACCTTTTGAATTTAAAAACGTGTGGGTAGCTTTGGTTCAGATGCTTTTGAAAACAAAATTCGTCATCTCAAGAGGTTTATTTTCCTAGTAAAAGATTTCAAGTAAGTACAATAAATTATAGTTAAAATGATTAAGATAACATAATCCACCCCTTTAAGACCTTTACATGTTTTGCAGCTGTATGAGTCATACAGTGTATGTTCAGATACACACTGTATTGTTAATTGTTGTTAGTGTGCGTGTGTCTTTGTGAAGTGCACAGGTATAGGTTTGCTATGTGTGTGATGTCCCAGTGGGAGCTCTTGAAAACGCCAGGCTTAATCTGGTGAAATATTTTTCAAATGAATAAATGCATAACTGAATAAATCTACAAGCATTTGCATTGGCATAAATAATGGGCCATCACTCAGCTACGGTTCAGTACCTGCGCCTTCTTAATTTGACTGATACAGTCAAAACTTCACAGCATTAAAAGCAACTGATCTTCTTTGACCTTCCTTTGGATAAGCTGCCCTAGCAATTGTATTGCTTGAGAGAAGCACAGGATTTTTGCTTGTGGAGTAGGACCAGTTTTCCCCTCGGGCTATTGTGTGTTAATAAGCCATGCTGCTTTTCAGAAAAGGGGCCCTGATATTCTTTCCCAGTGTGGCATGCTGTTTAAATCTACCCTTCTTAGTGATTCATCATTAAGCCTAATGCCATCTTAGCCTGACTGCAAACTACATGATTATTTCTTTGTATCGGAAGATCTTTCCAGTAACTGCTGCCTGGTTCAAGTACTGCTTTGCTGTCTCTGTGACATCTGGTTCAATTTATTTGTTGCAACACTTCAGCTACAGGTTAAAACCTGTTTTGTCAAAGATTCAGTGAATTGTTTCATTTACTAGAACTAAAAACGTGTTGCTTCTATATATTTTAGTAGTGTTTTTTTTTTTTTTTAATGCAGATCTAAAGCTAATTCGCAGGGTTTGCATGGTTTATATAACTGTGCATTAGTAACCTCTTAATAATTTCTGGAATTCTTATGACAATCAAATGCTTTGATATAAGTTTGTGAAAAGCTGTGAATTAATAACCTGTACACAACAAAAAATAAAATTAATTAAAAACAATTGCTGTATTTCTACTGTGTGGAGAAGAGAGGCTGAGGAGCAGGTTAGCATGCTAATAAAAATTAGATATTTACGGTAACTAATTTTCTGTCATGCCTGGCTTTTGACAGATACAGGGGATAATTTTCCACATTTGCTGCATGCTGGTTACTTACATTAATGAATAAGTGACTCACTCCTTGAAGTAAAAGGGATCCCATAGCAACCACATGTCCTAAGTCGGCTAACCAGGCTTATCAGGTAAACATGAACCCCATTTTATATTCACTAGAGTAAACAGACCTTTAATTGCTACAGAAAAGGAAAGGTAAAAGCATTCGTAAATGGTTGTGTAATGGCAACGTACAGTGTTATAATAACTTGCTTGTCAGATATTTTTTTTTCTGATTGTATACATAAATCTGAAGAAGAATTGTCTCAATGATTTTTAGCATGGAGTCAAAATAAATTGACAGCTGGAGATCAGTAAGTAGTCTTATGGAGAAACGCTTTTTAAGGTAAATAGTTTTCAAAAAAAAGGTGTAGAAACCTCCTTAGGTTTTTACATGGCTCAGATACACTTCTCATGGATTGGTTAGCTTAGCCAGACCCCTAGTGGAGCTTCTAGATATTACAGGTAAGTTTAGAGTGTTGTCAAAGGCAGGAGATTCCAACCAATTTCAGCTCCATATGTACTATATGTTTTATATTAAGTGTTAGGGAGTGTAGAAGGCAACCCCCACTCAAAACTGGTACTTAACTATAGCGAGTAGATAAATCAAACCAACCCATAAGGCCCACATGGCCCCCTTCCAGCACCATCCATCTTACAGGCTAGCAGTTTGCAGTCATGCAGGTATTGATTGGTCTCAGAAACTAAGTGTTCCCTGAGGTGCACAGCAACAGTAAATCAGTTGTTTTCTTGAGAACAAAAAGCCTAATTCCAGTTGCAGTTATTGCAAGCCTTTCAAATCAACAGAGGAGGAGGAGGGTCAGACCCAGAGGTCTGAAAGGGACCCCTCTGCCAGTTTATATGCACTAAAATGAGTCAATTCACTGTGTAATTTCTTTATATGTAGTTACAATCCAGGATTTCAAAGCTGCCCTGCTTGGAAGCCTCAGCATCCTCAAGTGCAACTGCAATGCAAAAAGCTGTGCAGTTTAGCATGTACATGTTCAGCTAGCCAGCTAACAAAATACATGAGCACATTTCAAGCTTTCCTGTCCACTGTGAAGCATTAGAGATAAGTATAGTCAATATATTTTTATAGTCTTAAAGTGAATGAGAACGATGCAATCCTAACTCCAGTTTTTGGTCATCAACACATATGTTTTGAATCTTATTGAAAAGGACTTGTTTTCAACCAGATGGCTCTTTGCGTACCAGGTGCACCCAAAAGCAGTCAAGAAAGGGCTGCCTGCAGTGAGCAGAGAGAGCTGCCTCAGTAAAGGTCCTGTTCTATTGAATTATGCTCGCTGAGGATCACATTACAGTCCCATGGCCCTGGAGAGTCCAGCAAGGCCTGTAAACAGGTTATTGTGACATCGCTCTCGAAACAGAGTCACTGCTTAAGTTCTTCTGCAACTACATCTCCTCATGAAAGATAAGCTAGCTTAGTCTCAAAAATCTACAAGAGAATATCTCATAGATATTTTACATTGAAATGTTTGAATGAGCGCAGAGCCTTGCTTGAGCGTGCCTTAGAAACGTTCCTTTCGTAATTAATTGAACAGGTTTTTTAGTCTCAGAAAATAAAAATAAAAGATACATGCATTGATTTGCCTTAGTAGGCAAAATTAATGTATTAATTACATCAATAAAATGACATCAGTGCAAGTTGTTAAAAACTGGCAAATAGGGTTTTAGGCATTAAGCTAGTCTATCGTGACACACGATAGACAGATACACTGCCACTAATGTTGATTTTATAGAGATTGTTATAGGCGCAGCACTGCATGTCCAGATGGGCAATAAAAATATACATAACAATTATAGTAGTAATATCACCTGCCACAGTTGAGTATCAGTAATATGGAAAGATGTATCCCAAGACTTTTACTCAAAAGGCACCAAAAGAACAACATTCCTGGTGCAATATGTATAAAACATTCAAAACAGTCACTTAAAAACAACAGCAAAGAGTCATCACAGGTTCACAGTAAATAACAGATATGTGAATGCTGTCGACTTTAAAAGAATAAAAACACAGTAAAATGCTATTCATTGTATATGCCATGTCTTTTATCTTCATAACATCCTAAAACGTTGCTTTATATAAGGATTATCCACTCTGTGCAAGGTTCACTGAAGTGCACTTAGCAGCTGCAGAGCATTTCATGTCCTTTCCTTGCCCCAGTAAAACGATACAAAAAGATAATTAATGAAATGTCACTCTGATGAATAAGCACTAACTGCAACACACACAATAATTAAGTTGCTCTGAATCTAAAAGGGCTGTTGTTATGACAGTTCCACCCACAGTAATGCATGAATCATCGCCTTTGTACCGGTGTCTTGTCCTGGTCTGTTTGTTCTCTAAAGCCAGTGAGCAAATGTACATGAAATCGAATCCCCGGTCTCTCTGACCTTTACAAGCAGGCTCACCAGACTGTAGGTGCTGTGATAAAGTAACCAGTTCCTGACTGGCCTCATATTAATATGGAATCTCAGCTACTCTATCTGAAATCAATAGAAACTTGAAGGCTGTTCTTCAGACATGTTCCTGACAATCTGGGAAATGGAATCAGCATTTGCATGGCTTAAACCACCAGGGTAATGCTATATACATTGACTACAGCTCATCAGCAGTCATTTAAACTGAGTCACAGCAGTCATGGCAACAGAACAAACAAACAAACAAAATGATAGGAACAGGTGGGTCTGAAAATATATATTTCTCTCTTTTATTTTGATGGCCTTTATTTAGCAGTTTTGATTGCAACAAGCACCTGATTCAATTAACCAGGAATTCGAGTGTATCCGTTGTACAATTCGCTTTTGTAGTTATTTCAAAGCTGCTGGAAATCTTTTGTGGTAATTACCATTGTTGTATGTATATTGTGTTTGTTCTTCGATCCTAATTAATCTAATATTTTCATACCTCCAGTGTGTCTTCATATGCCTGGCTCTTAACTGTGTGTTTGTGATTCTCCCCTCCAGACACTCTAAACCCTTCTAACTGATTCATACCTGCCAACACCTGAAAACATGTGGAAGCCAAGATGGATGCATTCGAGGTTAAGAATATCATTACAGTGTATATTCACCTGTACTAGCAGTGACTGTCTCAATGAACACATACATAAATTATTTAGAGAGATTCATTTAGGGAGAATTTAACTGCGGGAAACACTTGTGCCTAGAAGTGTGAAGTACATTAACCAGGCTATCAAGTTGAAGCTCACTTTGGTGAGGTATAGGACAGTTCCGTCACTCGTCGCTTCTGAAAATAAAACTGATTACATTTAAAAGCAAACCAATGTAATGAATACGTTGAAGACGAGGGGAAAAAAAGGTTTCTGCTGCCCTCTGCTGGAAACACGTAGCACTTCTACTGGTTTGTTTTGTTACTCTCACCATATGACAAACGTTTGACAAGATGTGTTCCTCAGAGAGTCTTCACTTTAAAAACAAATGTTATAAGGATAAATTACAGTAGTGTTAGCCTTTAACTGTTAACAGGCATCTTTGTCTGGGATATAGGCAGTTAAGCATAACTAAGCACGTGAATGTGCACAGTCGCCCTCATTACTTTAGTTCATTCAGATTGCTGATGGTAGGACGAGAAGAACGTCTCTTGAGCCGCGCCTATGCTGGGAAGTTTGAATGGACTTACCCAACGTTATGTGCATCTGTTGGCTTTCTAAGTGTTTCGTGAGCTTTAAAGGACGCTTTTAAGTAGTCACTGTACTTTTTTTAACTGTTGAGAATTGCTGTACCGAGGTACTTAAATGTAATCTTTATCATATTTGACTCATTTCTTTTTAACCAGCAAATTGACTTGCTTATCCTCAGTTCTTCATCGTTTAATACAATTTGGCTCATTCCCAACGCGTTGTGGGTTTCTCTCCACACACTGGTGAGACCACACTGTCCCGTTGTGTTCCTAATATGTTTACCTCATTTAAAACAAAACAAAAAAGAAACTAAAATGCATCTAGGTTAGTTAACATTTTACCATCAAACAAGTCACACCTCCTCCGGTCAATTTCCAGATACGTTTTTGTTTTTTTTGTTTGTTTTTTTCCTGTTTTAAACAAACAATTATTCTGCATAGATGTGTTCTTCCTTTTATAAAAAAATATATATATATATATATATTTTACCAAAAACAAAAATCTTGTTGAACGAAGCGTCTTTAATTTGATTGGCTCTGATCTTATGTTATAAAACTACCAGAAAACTATGTAAGTTTAGGTAGAAGCACTTACATATCAAAGTTAATAAACATGTAGGCTAATCAAATGTCTCATTAGTGTTCAATAGAAAGACTGCAATTCTATCCTATGCCACATGGTGGTGCTCCAGAATACATGTACTGTATTTCCTGCTTGGCCATCTATCCCCAAGACTACCTCATTTAGGCTTGGGCCCTACAGTATGTTTTTGTAAATTGTGATGAATGTTATAAAATCTCAAGCCTTGCTTTAGCAGTCCCTACACATGCATTGTATGCCAACAGGCTTAAGCACAGACATAATTACCAGGGAATTATATTTAAACATTCAAAATTTGCTCACACTGACTAAGAACAGGGGTCTATATTTTCCATAGGAAATCTATTATGTGCAATTTGACCACAGCGGAAAATCACCTTGAAAACTCTTTATTGAGCAGTGTGCAGTGCAGCATAACTGACTACAGCGACAACCTCACTCAGACACTGCTTCAGGAGTTAAATGTGGTGTATTTTAACATCAGTTTCACTTTATTTTCACAGTGCTTTCAGTCTTTTCAAACCAATTACAAACCTTCAATGGGAGACTTCAAAAGAGCCACATATGACTCAAGACCTATTCGCTGGACAGCCCTAGTACAGATTATAGGGGTGCATTAAAGTATCATTGCTAGTCTGCACTGCCTCATTGCCACAAAATACAAATTAATATAGCTAGTGTATTTGAGTTATGAATAGACAAACTGTGATCTTCAATGTTACTACTATACGCTTTGCCTGTACTTAACATTAGATGTACAGGTTTATAGAGGACATGTTGCTGAACAGAACTTTGATTATCCACCTAGAGCAAAGCAGGTTTTAATTAAATGCAGCCACATGATGCAACTACCATATGTCACACTGTATTCCTGCTTCCAAGACATTCTGGCCAGAACAGTAAAAATCTCAAGCTAATAATACACATCTCAGTATTACTCTGTATGTAGTTGAAGTTATTCTACAGCTTTTCTTGTTGCACATCTTGCTAGAGTAAGGTATATTCCCTTTGGATAAAGGCAGTTCGGTTACCCTTAAAAGTAAAATATGAAACAC
The DNA here is from genome assembly GCF_017654505.1 of Polyodon spathula. NCBI lineage: Eukaryota > Metazoa > Chordata > Actinopteri > Acipenseriformes > Polyodontidae > Polyodon > Polyodon spathula. Next base: position 27,299,452 of record NC_054552.1, read on the forward strand.
TGACAGAGAAGAGGAAAGTCTGTTTTGGGTTAAGCTTAAAATCCATGCAGAATAACCATCTTGGACAAAGCTGGAGTTGCCAAGCAGAGTTTTAGAACAGATAGACTTACTCAGCTTTCACAAGTCTGGATTTAATTATTCCATAGCATTAAAAGCAAGGAGTTAAGCAACATAATGTTTGCTTTTTGAAGTCAGGATTTTAGTTCTGTTGCTCCAGGACTACACTAACCCCACATAGGCATAATTATATATTATATATATATATATTTTCCCCCATATCTTTAAAGACTGAATCTTAAATGGTGGGGGGAGGGAGGAGGTGAATCTTGTTCAAAATCTTCTTCATGAATACTTGAAAGTAGATCGATCCCCCGTGGCCTCTGCTACTTTATAGAAATGTCATCACCATAGTATAGTAGGACTGTCTCCCTAAACATTGTATACGAGTTAAATACATTTTTTTTAACGTAATAATAAAGAAAAAAAAAAAACACTTTTAGTTTACATGCCAATGTTCTGACAATAAAAATGTGGCTGGATACAAGTCCCATGAGGTATTGCAATTACATCACCCAGCAGACATCTGAAAACAATAAATACAGAAACTGGAGACCGTCTGGAAACTCACAGTACATACTGGGAGTTGATTTTTTAACCTATAGTTATTGACAATGTAGGAGGAACCCTCCTATTCTCTGAACTCAGAGTATGCTGAACGATGATACAGAATAACTAACGATATGTCCAACAGTTGTAGACTGGCAAGATATCAAAGAGTGCATTGTTTTCTTTAGTAGTTGCTTCTGATAAACCAGATTCTGGGATCTATACAATTGATCTCAACTGTAGCAGATCTAAATACTATCCTCTGTTAAAAAAATAAAGGGTTCAAGGTTATAACAATCAGTTAACATATTGCATTAATCTCTTTAGTTTATTTATGCCTGTACAATAAGAAGAAAAAAAAAAAAAACTCAGGAAAGATATTATAATGATTTAAATGACAGATCATTACATTAAGATCTATATCTGTTTAAATCAACTGCATAGACGACACTACATTTTAAATCCTACTGTATTATTACAATACACAATTGTATTTGAACCTTCATATTACCAGAAACAGAACTAGTTACACCTACATGTTTGTAATAAGAGATCTGTTCATCTGCTGGTCCTTCTATGTCATATGTAGACTAGACAAAATTCAGACTTCAATACAGATATTCCTCTAACACAGAGTTCTCAGAAAGGATTCTTTATTTCCATGTTCTATGCCATTTCACATTTTATACATAACAAGTGTACCACAGTCTTGTATTGCACAAAACAGGAGATACAAATACATCTTTTAAAAGCTGAAAGCAGAGCACAACATCAGTACTGTATATTTAATAGAATTACATTCTTTTGGGGCAAAAAGTAAACTTTTTAGCTTTGTAAAATCCCAAAGGCAGGCAGGCATTGCATTCCAAGTTAAAAACACAAACACAGCGTAAAGAGGAAAGGTGAATTCCAGTTTTGCATACAGGTAATACAGTACACTGTCAACTTTTATAAACATGCTTTAACACGATCCAAATGTGGAGAGTCACAAAGGGATATATAAAAAACATGTTCAGCGGGTTTTATACTGTGTCGTGCCATTAAGCTGGTAAATAACAGCACATAAAATATTTTCCTCGTCTTCAGTTTAAAACCTGTGGCATAAACGTAAATGATAATTTCAGCAGTTTGTAACTTAAAGACATTTAGTACTATACAGAAATGTTTGTATGAATGAGGGGAAGAAGGGGCACATATATATATATTACACTATAATAACACAGGTGATTATTCACAAGGTTAAAGGGAGGGCAACATTCCTTTTCCAAAAGTTTTTTTTTTTTTTTTTTTTATGTCCAATTTTCATATTGCAATTGGACACACAATCAACAAATTCAGATAATGAATATACCGACAAGGACATTTATACCTAAGATTACTATAATGCATACGTTCACAAACCAAAAATACACAAACCTCAGGACTTTTTTTTTTTTTTTTTTTAAATGAGTGTTCAACAACGCTAACTTTCCACAAGATTTTTATTACAGACATAATTACATGGGACTGATCCCAGCACCTTTCACATATTTTGCTGCAGCATGCAAATGTACTTGGTCTGTGCCATCCAGTTGGTCTTGCAAACAGCCACGCTTATACAATAAGGAAACATCCCTTTTTAAAATTACAAAGCTCAAACAAAGTGCCATACAAATTGGGTAAATATTTGATTATGCAGAAATCTGAGGATTGTTTCTGATAACTGGTCATGCTCTGGTATATATCTGGTTGTTGTTTTTATGCTTGTTTATTTATCAAACTAGCATGCTTCATTGTTCACAGTTTCAGTATTTGCACATTGACATAGGGAGTATAATTGCTATATATGATAGAGTTAGTACAAGGTTTCTAAAGACAAATTAGAAATTAAAATGTATATTTATTAGCAATCTTTGGCATAATCTTTACCAAAAACTGTACTGAGTTAAAAAAAACAAACAAAAAAAAAACAACTTAAATCAGGGGAATTTGTATGGATCTAGAAAAGTGAAATATTTAGAAATTATTTAAGAGGGAAGTAAATTACTGGCAATGATAAACATTCTGTTTCTATAGGACAAAATAATACATTCTCAATGATAAGATGCTTGAGATGCATAATTTTGTTTAATTTCTATTATTGTAAAAATATAAAATTAGGGCTCGATAGACAAACTGCTTTGGCATTAACTTACAGATTATAATATAGCTTCCAAAGCTACTGCACCATCAGTATCACCGTAGCAATGATTGATACAGAGATATTTAACGGCAAGGTGTGACATTGAAACAATGCTGTGCAGTTCTGTAGAACTTGTTTGTAATTACATTACAGAACATGACAGTTCTTAGAACAGCTTTCCACAACTCAGTTACATAATCATTCCTACAGCCAAGGTCATGCAAAACAATCACCTGTGACACAGCCTGAAGGTTTAGCTACACAAAAAAAAAAAAAAATCTACACAGTCAAACTTGTCAACCTTAATACAAGTACTAACAAAGGGAGTGCCTGTTAACGACTTGGAATGAAAGACTTATTTTAAACACACACACACACACACACACATATATATATATATACATATATATATATATATATATATGTGTATAAACAGCATCCCTAACACAAAAATAATCCCAATAATCATATAAAAAATGTAAAAAGCCAAGAAACATCCAATACCTTCAATCAGTTTGAACCGTTCTCTGTTGTGACGCGAAGCTGAATCGTCACCAGGGTGCACTTATCAGTTAAACAACGCTCTCAATATTTAGAAAATAAAAGTTGTGCAAATACTGAGATGCTACTCTTTATGGTGTAGTTAAGCTGTCATGTTATTGTTTTACTCTATAAAAAACACTTGGTAATATTTAAGAGGTTTTATGTTTTAAAAAACAAAACAAAATGGATGCTATTCAAATGAATTACTAGACTAAACTACATTTACTGCTAAATTATTGGAGAAGGCTATTCCAGTCATTTCCCTTCTACCCAGATAGCTGAAGTTTGAGGATGCCTTGTCCTGGGTTTGGCACAAGACTGTTGTAGAGGAATTATTCCACAAGATGTAACACAGCATTTGGCAGGCAAACACGCCAGGTCTACACATCGCCCTCCACTCGTCTTCTGCGAACTGCACACAAAAAAAACCAAAGACAAAGACAATATTGGTTTATATAAGCTGTATGCTTAACTTGATTAGAATCGCAGGAGAAATATTTGTGTGAGGAAGGTTGTGTAAATGATGGGACTCATTTGTACATTGCGTTTATTTTCAAATCAATGTTCAATTAATGTTTTTTTAATATAAAAGTACAAAAAGACAACCCCATTTGGTATGGTTCACATGAAACAATATGAAGTTTAATACTACTTAAAACATACCAGTGTATGGTATTCTGTTTCATCTGCAGTTTTACAAAATGAAATTCAGATTCAAAAACTCAAGCTCAGACTAGAGTGTAATGTCCATTAAAATCAGAATTACTGTACCAAGACTTCTTAAAAATTAGACAAAAAAAAAAGTGCATAACATTGCTTGTGATTACAGGTTTTACTAGACGCTTCAGTAGTCAGTATGTGATCAGTAGGATATGTCTAAACTCAGGTATAAAGTCTAAAATGTGTAATATTGCTGTGCAATGATAACAAGTCTCATCTGTTACATCCTTTCCTATTGAACCTTGCTTATCTGAATAGTGTGAGTCACCAGGCAAGTGGATAGATGCAGTCTTATTTGCATTCGACAAGTTTCAAACAAAACACACTCCTATAAAAGCTAGATGTTTGCCGTACAAACAGCAAACACGTGGTGTGTTACTGGGTTTCTTTTGCATGCAAATAAACACAAATCTTCAGAACGCAATAAAACTAGAGGGTTAATGAAACATGCTCAGAAGCACATCACAAAAGGAAGATGCATAATCCAAGATCTTAGACCTTGGAAAGCAGCTCTGCAGTTTTGACTACCCAACATGGCACAACTAACACCATGTCTGTGTCCTGTAGAGTCAACAGGTGAACAGGTGGAAAGGGTTCTGTACAATTACATACTCGAACACTCCAGACTGAAGAAAGGAAAGAAAAAATTAAAACAGAGCAGTCAAAAGAAAGATCTAAAAAAAAAAAAAAAAAAATAATAATAATAATAATAACAATAAAGTGGTAAAAATTAAAAAAGAACACACATAATGCAAACTAAAAGTAGAGGGCCAACGTTTATGGAATACTGAAAGCACAGAGCTGTACTGTAGTACTTTGGGTTTTGAAAGAGATTAAAAGAGATTTTTTTTTTTTTTTTTTTTTTTTTTTTTTTTTAAAAACAGCCAATATAGTATCCTACCAGCTGCCGAGTTCTGTTTAAAGAATATTTACAAATTATATGCAAGTGCTTGGAAAATGGTGAGGACAACATGAGGATGAGCATTTAAAAGAAATACAGCAAATCTTATGCATTACAGCTGAAGACTAGTTGCAATATGTTTTTACTTGCATTCATGTTTATGGGCCTTTCCAAAATACTGTAGATCAATGCACTGCTGCATTCAGCAACAGTAAAATACACTAGCAATAAATATTATTAGATCAGGTAAAAGTGAAGCATATTATATTATAGCAGTTGTTACCACTGTTTGAATATATGCAGCCAGATGTTGTCATTAAAAGGCTTAAATGATTTATAGGTTGCCATTTGATAAGGATCAAAAGGGGAACATTCCATTTGACTGCACAGAACATTTAAACTCGCATACTCCACATAGAGTCATTGCACTGGAGCTGGCTGTACCTGTGCAGAACAACAAATCTCAGTAAACATCTGGGATTCTGGCTCTGTGCTCTTACCTAGATCATTGTTCTTTGTGATTGCTGCCGCAGCTCTTGCTCTTGGTCCCTGTTGTGTGAAGTGGTATCCAAATTTCAGGACACCTGTGTTCTCTTCCAACATTTTGGCTATTTGCATTTCCACTGTAGCACCCAGCTGCTGCCTCTGTTTTGGGATAGTTAGACATTGGGAAGTCAGACATTGTCATTTATCTGGAATGCAGTTTTTTGGCGTAGGAGTCAAGTGGAAAAGTACGCAGAGCAGCTTTGAAAATGTTCTTACTGTACACGAGAATAATCCAAAAGGTGTGGTTTACTGTCAAGCGAGAAATCATACAAACTGAATCAAATTGGTTGTCTCCAACGATCTTCATACAACAGCACAAATGATGCCGACTCAACACTCTATCCTTGTTTGAACACATTAAGTATAATGCTTTGGAGGGCAGACAGTTTGCATATTTCAGTGAAGAAATCTATTGTTGCCTTGTTATCAGATGGTACAGACCTCAAAATTTACATGTTACATTAAATCATTAACCAAATTACCCCCCCAGTAACAGACCTTTTGAACTGCACAATGGACAGGCTCAATGCTCTGCCTAATGTCCGTTTTGAATCTATACACAGCAACTGCCACTTTTCTCCAATAGGGAAATCTAAAAAGCCACCTCAATTAAACATTTTTAGTCTCTCTTAATCCATACATATATAGAACATTTGGAATAATCCCTCTGCCTGCAGCTAAATCGCAAATATATTTTGACTTTAGACTGAAAAAATACCTCTGCTTATGAAGGTATGCAAAAAAATGATTTGGCAATGAAAAAGGTGCTTTCTTACTTGGTTATCAATCTTCATCTCTGATAGCGTGTCATTCTCTTTCATGGCATGGACTATAGCCTGGATACCAACTCCAGTAATGAAGTTGGATTCCAGATTAAGACTCTTTAGTGCCTTGTTTTCTCTTAGCATGTCTGCAAAAGCCTTTGAGAGAGACAGACAGAGAGAAACAAATGCTACTATAACATACAAAAATATCTCCTATAAAAAAAAGACAAAATACAACAATGCAAAATATAAAGACATTTAGTAAAAATAAATAAAAAGTTAACTATTTACGAGCGATTGAAAATAAAACAAGAAATCTTTGAAGCCACTTTTGTTCTTAGTATACTTAGCAATTAAAAAACCACACAAACACAGGAATAAATATATTTTTTTAAACACTTACAACAGCTATAGGGTCATTGCTTCGAGTTGCTGCCAGGCTGAATTTCTTTACATGTGTGTTCTTTTCCATCGCCTTTGCAAAATCTTTCAATGTTGGAATGGGAATGTTCTAAAATACATAAGATTACATTTATATCACAAAAGTAAAACATTAGGAAAATATTAATGCATTACTCACTTTTGGGGCACATTCAGAGCAATACATTCACAGAACAGCAACACATTTTCAAGCATGCTAATGCTTTATGTATAATCCTTGGTGCATGACTTAACATTTAAACGAGGCAATTAGCCTGCCTTTGTTTACATGTTTGAAAGTCCTTTAAAAAAACAGCTCTGACTGCAGCCTGTTCGGCAGATTTAATAATCAGGCTTCAATGAGAACCAAAATCATAGATGCTACAACACTGTGCTCTCTTTAGGTTAGACCTCCTCAGTTGTTATATAACCGGGACACGTTGCACAAGCACACCTTTATGTTGTTTAAATTGACTTCCACCAGCGCAGGATCATTTCCCTTTATCCTCTGCAAAGTCTCTTCAACATTGGTAGGGTTAGGTGGCTCATCGAAAACTGGACGGATTTGTTCACCTTTGACCACACCAGCTAAGGAATTGTTAGAAAGAAAAAGAAAAAACCATCAACATGCACATGCCATTACTCTATCTTAACTACATATGTGTTACTGAGAGTGGATATTACGGTACTCGACATTATAAAATCAAGGACCCAAATACAACCACTTTTAGGTAGAGGCACAAAAATGACGATTCCTGGTAACTCTGTATACTCTTACTCGCTCTCAGATATCAGCAAATGCAGAACTTGTTAGTTGTTGCAAAAAGTCCTCAAGTCAACTGGAGCCAGAGCTTTTTGCTGTTGTGTGTCTTGTTTGTGGAACTCTAGTCCATTTCATTACCATTAGGCAGGTTGAAACACTGGATTCTTTCAAGTATAAAAACAAAAAAAAAAATTAAATGTGCTTTGATATAATTGGGTGTAACTGGAGGGTATTGTATATTGAGCTATTTTGCCATGGTGTAAGGGGCACTATATATAAAAAAACACTATTGTGTTGTAAAATACACACTTGATACATTTACACACTTACTGTTGCAGCCCTCTTTATTGCCACTGCTGTCATAGCTATGTTTACTGGTCACCAGCGTATGAACACCAAGAATAGCTTTTTAGAAAGAAAAAAAAAAGAATTAATGATTCTACAGAACAGGAATTCAATTTTACTTACGACACTGCTAAACATTCATCCAGTTAGTTATAAAGTTACCAGTCTAAATATACACACGTAACTAGAACAGTATGAAGAAATTAAACAAAATGAGCAACACAGGAATGCACGTATTTTACAGCTCACCCCAGGACACCAGTGTAAAGAAGTCTGATGGCTCAACTGCTTAAGAATATAAAACACCAGTCTCATGGGAAAGGAGGAGAGACACAGTGCAAAACTTTAACTAACAGGGCACACTTTAATGCAGTACTGCACAACCCATACTTGAGCTATTAGTTTGAAAGTATGGCCCTAATGTTTAGCAGTGCTGAATGTGGGAACTGGGAACAAAGACACAGTATTAAATTAAGAGCACCAGACAGAAGAGACAATGTACAGCCGGGATCTAGTGTCCTGGATTGTATTGTAATTTCTAAATTGTTTAAAAGGGTTTTAAAAACTTAAATTTCAAAGCCAACCTGTGTACCTCCAAACATATGTGTTTTCTGTTTCGGCTTTATTGAAAAGGCACATTCTAGGATTTGTTCTGTTTGTTTAAATGTTAGATTAGCTGTTCCACTTCCCACAGATGACACAATGCAGTATCTGAGGGAAAAGTTACCTGCTAGATCACAGAGTTCAGTATCAGTTGCACTAGAAAGTGCTTCTTCCAGTTCTGGATCAAGGGTGGTCACCTCCTCTTGTCGTGTTTCTATGGGTCTTTGTTTGGGCACCCATGCTTTGCCTGTAAAAACATAATTCAAATTAAGACTTTGCAGAACCATTACAAAATAATCTCTTTATATATATATAAAGCTGTTCCTTTGGCAAATTCTACACATACAGATCTGCTGAATGACCACATTCATTTCAGAACAAGGCTACAGACACAGTGGTTGTGTAACACAGGTAAAATTAATTTACAGCAACTGGAAAAAGTTAACCTTGAGCCAAGGACACACTGCTTGCACAGAGTTTTAATTTTACTGTTTGAACCTTCCCTAGATGTACAACACACCACCACCATCAGCATGTTTAAACACCACTGTAGCAATAAATACGTTTGTACTGGTAGAAATCTAACAGTCAGTTAGTGCTTAATGCTTTGTGTATTTGTTTAAAGAAGGTGAAAAACACCTATAAGGATAAGAAGCATATAAAAAATCAACTTTTAAAAAGGTAACTAAAAGAGAAGTTAAACATTCTACACTACTGGAGCCGGCTATTCTTTTCGGGTTAGGTTATTCATTAGAGCTGCTGTGGTTTTGAACTGCTAGCCACAGTTTGTCAAAGACTGACACTAAGGAAGACTCGTAGAAACAAAGCATTCTAGAGACCCTCCTGAGAGAGATTCAAGGCTCTCGCTGCCTGAAAGGTTACATCTGCAGCAGCAATCAATATTTCCAAGAGCAGCTGATTATAACCTATGCTCACTGATCCACTCAGTCTGTTAGATTTTCCACTGATAGCTCCAAAATGACTATCAAATTAAAACGTTTTGTGTGAATATAAACATCCCCAGGATGTAAGAGGACTTGAGGGAAATTGGTTCGTTAACATGAAATTGAGAAAAAGCATGCGTTACAGTACGTACAACACTGGCAGTGGAACAGTTCATTGCTACTGGACAACACAGTTACGGAACTGAGAAATCAGACTACAGCTGTGTACCAAACATTAACATAATAATTCAAAGTGTACTGGTTCACAAGGCAGCCATATTACAGCAGGAAAAATGTGACACAGTATGGACAGATTGTTTATATACCCAGATTACTTTCAATAAAAAAAAAAAATAAGTCCTCTAGATGCATCTACTGTAAAACTAGTTTTACTTGCAGTACATGTGCTCATATACAAACCACCCCTCCAATAATTTCCTTACAGGGGACAATAAAGCTCGCTCGCAGTCTGTTTAAAACAATCTGCTGAATTCCCCCTTAAAGCACCCCCTCCTGGAATTCTTCTGAACTCACGCCAGCTAATAAATTAACTAATGTCATTATCATTCCCACACTTACAAGACTTTCAAGAAGATCTTCCCAAACATACATTAGTGAGACAAAAAGCTGATTTAACCTCAAACAAATATCCTGGTTCCTTTATAAGGAAATGCTAACTACTATCACAATGTCCAGTTTCCTCAATGCAAATACAGTCAAAACTACTGGCTTCACTGCCTTCCTGAAGAATATGTTGCCAAAGTACAGTATAGCAAAAACCATTCAGAAATCTTAAACACACCACATTTATGTTGCCATCAATTTGAAGACCTCCAAGTGATCTAGGCCTATAAAAGAACAAATAATGCACACACTCACACAAAAGTTTTGTCCTTTTTCTTAAGAAAAGCTTACTTTTCTCATTAAAAAAACACATTTGACAATGTAGATAAAAGGCTTGCGAGAAAACCTCTAATCTCCAGATCAAGCCCTTCAGGCAAGGGTATGAAGAGGAGTCAATGACAGCAGGATGAATTTCCTAAAGTCTAGTACTGGTGATAAATACAGGACAGCTGCCTGATCTACATGGATCTGTAAGCACTGTATACATTCCTGCTGTGCTGATCCCAAATACCTGACAAACAGGATTGTATTTGTATTGTATTACCTCTAAAAGATCAAAAAAGGTAACAAAGGGGTTGAAAAAAATGTGGTTGGAACTGGCACACAAGTACTGTAGGCAGTCACTGACTCAAATTCTAGTTCTGCCAGTTAAACAGAGATACTAATTTAGAACAGACACACAGCCCTATTCAATTGCAACAGGCAGGGGCTGGGCAGACGCCAGCTGTACAATCAGATCTGGCTATTTTTAGAAATCTGTCTACATCAGACAGCACCCTAAAATCAGAAACCTTACTAAAACTACTGCCTTGTCTCAGATGGATCAGTATAATTTGCAAGAGAACAGCGTTCCACAACACAGCCTTGCCTATTTCACATAGATTGTGGGAGTCAGTGGTCAGTTTCCTTGGTAATGATAACAAGAGTTTTGTACTGGAGATCGCTCTCAGCCAACAACACAGTTTGGTTTCTGATTTAGCCTGGGAACTGGTAGGCACTGGTTGAAGACCTACTACTGCCCTTGCAAACGTATACTGTATTTTATTATTACATAAAATGGGGTTGACTAGCAAGTGTATTGCATGAAACAGATGACAGATGCATAAAAAAATCAAAAGATACTACCTGTATAAATAGTTACTGGTACATATTAAACACTGCTTTTTTCACTTTATTAATGTGTGTCATTCACAGTTATGCTTTACATATTTAGCCTCTAGAGCAAGACACAGAAGACAGAACAGAAACAAAATGCTTTTAGACGCCTCGATATTTCATGACAAGCTCAAGAGGCACTCCCTGTTGATAGTATACAACATTCAAATAAAACAAAAACAACCATATTGCAGACAAATGCAAATCGACTTGAATGCAGATCCACTACAAAACTTGAAGAAGCTGCCATGGAGCCTGACAGTACGAAAGAAACAGTTATGGGACACGAATACTTTGAAGCCTTCTTTTGCAACAAACTTGGCTAGCATATGAAACTCTTGGAATGTGGTGGAGTCACCATGGGACCTTCTACTTCCCGATGGTCTCCAACCCAGCAATTAGATTTAATCAGTAGTATTCCTGTGAGAGTTTGAAACATGCAAACCAAAACTAAGATAACAGCAAATGCATTACGCTGTTACAGTACCATATTTTGCAATAGTTTAATGTATCAGGGTTCAAACGTAGTGCTCCCTCAGATCCAGGACAGCTCCTAATGTACTGAAGAGCAAATGGGGAAACAATTTTTAATTCAGGACTTGGATGTTAAAATACAAGCATTTGTTTACTCGTCTGCAGTTAATACTGGAGAAATCATAGACAGAGTTAAAGAAGGACTGGCAACATACAAAATGGACCACAATGTAATCCCAGTGCAAACAATATGACAGTACACATATTGCTTTGCTGAAATATTGCAATAACCTGGGAAGTTGTACCAAGCAAGTTGATTAAAGGAGTTACTATAGTCACTGGAATGACACCTAGGAAAATGTAATTATAATTGAACACACAGTACAGGTTCCCTGGCAGCTCGCTAAAAGCTAGCTTAGCAATACAGTCAGTCAACCTTGTAGTTGCACTTCTTGCTGGGACAAATATCTGAATATTCAAACAAATATTTTTTGACATGTATTTAGACACAAAAATCAGATGTTCTTATTCATTAGAAATAACAAAATACCTTGCACTTATTTACCACCTCACCAGAAATAGCGCGGCAGATTCAAAAACGGCAAATAAAAAAGAAGCGCCGTGTGATATGTGATCCAAATATATATATATATATATATATATATATATATATATATATAATTTTTTTTTTTTTTTTTTATGTATTTTTTTTAAAAAAGAAACACACGGGAGCAATGCAGCAGCTCTTGGGCCTCTATTTAAAAAAGTTTTAGACAGCAAGCCCGCCCAGTGATCTCTATGGAACACCATCTGGGTCAAAAATGCATTGTGCTGCTTTAGAGAGAGTCAGAATCTCTTGGGACAAAAAAAGGCAAGCAAGTCGTTTTGAAATGCCTCACTTAAACATTTGCCAACTTGCTGGAAATGTTGTGTAGTGATTTTTTTTAATAGATTTTATATACCATTGTGGCAGGCTGGCGAGTGGATAGAGGCCCAGAGAAAGACTGCAATTCAAAAAAATAACTATTTTATTATAAATAAACACAAAAATGGAAGGGCACAAAGGCCAAAACAAAGCAATTTAAACACAAAAAGACAAAAAGCAAAACTTACAAAAATAACAATTTCCAGGCTGGGCAATGCCTTCACTGGATTCAAACTTTCAAAACAACCAAAAAACCAACTTGCTTCCTCAGCTCCCTCCTCTTTAATGGGAAGCAGAGGCCTCCTTTTATGTCAGGTGGCTGGGCGCTGATTGATCGTTAATTAAACTAATCATCTAATCAACCCCAGCCACCTGAACACAACGAACCCAGGCAGGTAGGGAAATTTAACCCCATCCCTGCCAATTTCTAAAGAGCAGAGCTGTGCTCTGCCACAATCATATTTTTTGACTTTATGTGGAATGTAATAAACAAGAAACAAAACAGTGAGGTTTTTTTTCCCCTTCATTTTACAACGCCATTTCCACGTTTGTTTTATTTGAAGTGTTTAAAGTTAAATTTCAGTTTTCGTTTGCTTGTTCAGCTACAAAAAGGCACAAGTAAACCTGATGTTATTACTTTATGAAGATGTGTCGATCATCACTGTTTACTGCGAAGAAACGGCAATGGCAAGGAATGAAAAAAAAGTACACAATAAAATGTGGTGTCAACTTTATGTACTATTTACTTCGGGAATAAACACTTAACTTGAACTGCTATGTGGCATCCTTTGTTCTGCAGTTAATGCACTACATTGTAGCAAGTCCTACACAACTTATTCTTTACTTCTGGGATACATTTCTACTTTAACAAGTTACATACATATTAATGCCTCGCTGTAAAATAAAGACACACAAACAGGGACCATACCCCTGCTGCTATGCTGTCTCTGCCTGCGTTCTGAGCAATGTAACGGCTTTCATTACTTTTTGAAAATAGGTGAGCGATTTTTTTAACATAAAAATCCTGGTGTTCGTCCCAGCACTAGTTACTCTACAATAAGTAGAAGCTAACATTGTAAGGCATTGTTAACCTTTGACATGATGAATCCTCTGTTAGAGGTTAATATTTGGCACTGGATAAATTGCAGACAACCCTAATACAGCTCTTGCATCTCTTTAAATGCGACTAGAATTAGTTAAAAACAGTACCACTGTGTATATTCAAATCAGTCCAAACTGTGGTTATTTTTATTATAAATTCGGATCTCGGTCACATGAAAAGTCAACTTGTCATGACTCACAGTTCTAGTTATAAATAACTGATAATCCTAGATAATTCTCTTTGCCTGACACTGTACATAGATTGCCCTGTTGTAATTTAAAGTTTGTCTTGCTCTTATTCTATACTTAATGTATGCAGGATGTTCAATGCACAGCTTGACAATTACTTCTGTGAATTTTCTTAACCCTTTTACTACCCTAGTAAAAGTCAAAATCCCAGAATTCTCTTCCTTCTAGAGTATTTAACTCTTCCTCTAGTCTGACCCCTTCAGGGTTTTATTAATGGCTTAGGAATTTATTTGGCTAAAGTGCAACCTAATAAAAAACACATGTTTTTCTCAACACTACAGAATGCATTTAAAAGAAAAAAAAAGATATACACACAGACACACACACACACACATATATATATATATATATATATATATATATATATATATATATATATATATATATATATATATTTTTTTTTTTTTTTGTTTGCGAGTACAATGTATGGAACTTAAACCATGTCTATATTTTTTTGGTACTTAATCTTAATAAGGCATGGAAAAATGTATCTGATGATTGTCTATTATAAAAAGTACAGTACTTGCCTTATTAAAATCAGCAAGCATGACACACCTTATTAAAATCAGGCAGTGCAGACCAGGATGATACCAATGGAAAATGCAAAAAAGGTATTCCTGCTGTAATACATATGCATGTGCACATGCAGTTGCATAGAAACAAAGAATGATGTTCTTTAGGAGAGTTCGCAACAGTATTTGTAATGTTACTAATAATGAATCACAGTATACCCTGCAATGCGTAATCTGTTTTGAAACGGTGGTTACTTCAGCACTTTCGATCCACCCCAACCACACCACACCCCACACACTGTTTACAGAACTGATATATGACCTAATAACTCTGAGCAACGTCGTAAGCAGGAAACACACTCCCTGAACCAAGCTTGCATCCGCCCTTTTACTGAATCTACCCCACCAGACTCAGCCCTTATCTTGATAATACACCACAGAGCTGGAATATCTTATTCATTGGATTATACTGCTTCCACGTTTGACCCTTAAACCAGCATGTAAAATAAATTAATAAACAAACAAACAAACAAACAAACAATAGCCTCCATTGCATTGAGTCCAAGTCTGTGGGATACCCATGAGTAATAAACTGTGTGAGCTTTATCAGATTAAAATAGAGCCCCCAAGTGTTTTGGAGTTTCGTGTTTAATGATACAATCTTCATGACTACATTTTTGTGTCCTGGTTTAATGCAATAAGCTGAGCATGCCTCAACATCTGTTTGATTGAGCAGAATAACAAGCAAAGCATTTGCTGATCTCTAGTTGCTCACATTATACAGTAAAGAGATGACACAGTCCATCGTCCATAACTTTTCCATACCTGTGCACATAACTGTGCAAGAGCTGCAGTTTCCTTGTAATAAATCTTCAGAAGACAAGGCGAAGATACAGATCATAATAAAATGACTACAGGAGTTCATTTTAAATAACTAGTTTATAAAATCACTAGTCAAGCGTCGGAGTAGGACCGATGCACAAATTAATAAAACATACAGTAGCAACATGTATTCAAAATAGCTAACTCATTATTTTCTGACCAATAGCCCAATGACTGCTGAGATTATTGTGCATCGTATGTAGCAGCAATAAATAAACTGTGTGTACAGTATAGTTGTTTTAACACATTGCATCTCCAAAGATCTGTTTCTCTCCTTGCTGGAGATCTCCCAAGTACATTCCTTAGCATTCCAAATTGATTTGTTATTCATTAAAAAAAAAAAAAAATTTGCATAGTAAATAGAAACATTGCATTAACATGCATCCTCTGTAAATACAAAATTCGATCTACCAGTATAAGTAAATCACAACACCCTACAGTGCATCCACTGTACACACATGCAAAAAATGAAAGTTTGACAGACAGATGGAGTGATGCCTCCATATACCCCCAGATTCTGATACTTTTGTTTGTTCTAAACTAGTTTTCATCATAACTAAATCAGCAATTCTCTATGTAAAAAATACATGCATGCTTCCACTATATCCCTGTCAAACAGAGAATTTAATCCCTAGCGATCATTTCTACGGATACGAAAAAGTAGGGAAGGTAAATAACTTTTAAAACTAATGGACTACGTTTGATTTGTCAACAGAACAAGCAATGTTATGTAATGTTATGTAACATTTCCATATATTTTCACTGTAAAAAAAAAAAAAAAAAAAAAAAAAAAAAAAAACAGCAAAAGGGCTTTAAAACATGTAATCAGGAATCAATATAGAGTATAGGATTAGTCAAGCAACTTCAAAAATCACCATATGTCATTATAATCTTCTTTAGCCCTCTAAGCTCCTAATCCTTACATTATGCAGTGCACTTCTAAAAGGCAATTTAATGGAAGCCTGAAAGCAGACTAATGATTCTAACTTTTAACTGCAGTTGTCACAAATATAATTCTATGAAACTCCTCCCCACAAGCAGACAGGCAAAAAGATAGCTCTTCTCACAGGGATAATGCAGGCAACAGTACCTTTCCTCTCGCCAGTGAAAGGCAGTGTATCTTCCCTGTCTTTGTATTCCAAGGCTTCTTTCTCAAGGAAGGAAAGCAGCTGTTCCCGGTTAAAGGGACCAGTGTCTGGCTTAACGGTCTGATCCTTCTGACGGAGGCCAGCTGGCAAAAGTGCATTCTGAAATTAAAAATTACATTTGTGTAATTAGAGGTATAAATCAGAGCCTGTAGATATCATCCTATCCTGTCCCCCTGTCCCACTGTTAAAACTCTGAAGGCCACGAAACGCAACATAACTTGTGAAGCAACTAATTGCAGGTGACATTTTCAAGGACAAGAACTTGATTGATTTTTCAAAAAGTTAAAAGATGAAGAAGTTTTCATTTACTGAAAATGACCTTCAACAAGTCAGTTCAAGAAAAAGAAAAGTTACCTGAATGCTACTGGAGAACAATTGAGATTCCTTTCCCCTTCCTCCTTTGAAAATAACTGACATTGAAATGCGGGTCAAGTTGTTCCCAATTCACTTCCTTACATCAAAATTGAGGCTTAGCTATTCCCAGTTGTGTCTTGTTTCACATTTTTATTTCACATCTAGGCCTATACTGATCAACCCCTTTTTTGTACAACCGAAATGTTCTGGTCAGACTCCTGTAGGCCAGGTTTCACCTCAAGAATATTGTGTATCACTTTCGCCTCGTCAGCAGCAGGTCCTGCAAACTCAGCTGGTTATTGTATAGATTCTTGTCAGGTACAGCTCATGCATGGCCAATTTCAACCAATCACTACTGATAAAATCTCAACTATTGCAACAATTAAGCTTTTAAACCAGTAATTATCTACAGCTCTTCAGCCCTGTTTTCTTTTCCTATTCAATTTCCATCCAGACCCTGAAGTAGTTAATTATATAATTTTACCTGTTAAGCCTGGTGTAGACACCCCTGATCTACAGCATAAACATTCATGGTTATATATTACATTCCACAAATTTTTTTCTCTTTTCGTCACTCTTTACACTCACCTCTGGGTCAAGATCTTCGAGAGCGGCTTCCAGTTGTTTCAGTTCTTCCGCTGATAACTTGTTGAGAATTTCGTCCTCATCAATATCCTTGTACTTTTCCGAGTCCTTTTTGAATGGCAGAGCCATGACTGCAGTGACTGTCTGCTAAAGAATTCTTTTTAAACCTTGTCACCGTTAACGTCTCCAGCCAGGCTCAGATTTCCTGTTGAAAGAAGCAAATGCAAGAAAACCATTAACAAATGATGAAATAAAACTAGTGAGACATACTCCAGACAGTATCCACTGTACAACACTGTACAGCAGAACTCTTACTGTGTATTCTATGAAATTTTGAGGACTTGCATACATTGCATCACACCCTGGTACACTAGTTAGTCAATCCCCCCCAATCAGAGATTACCACTTCAGAAGAGAATCAACAGTGAGGAATAGAGGAGTATATGACTTATATCCCAACCACTGACACAGGAAGAAAGGTTTAATGTATTACTGTACACACACTGCAGATAAAAACCATCAATAATGTAAAACTTACAATTATATCGATAGTCAGTTTTTGGCAGTTGTACTGAGTTTTATTGAAAAATAAAACAAAACAGTAATTCTGTCTCCTGGTAAATTGTCACGGTCACAACCCAATTAAGCACCAGCATTGAGTGACTACAAAAAATACAACTGGAGCTCAATGTAAATTGTTTATGTGCAGCATAATATTATTTAAAAACTGAACTTTATAACAAAAACATCCATTAATTCCCAGGCAGAATAGTTTATAAAAGCCTCCATATTTTAGCCCAGACACTAGCATCGTTTCCAAATGGTCTTCCGATGCTTCAGGCTCTTCCCAGCTTATGATTATTGTGTAATTTAACTCTCCTTCCAGGGAGTTTGGCACAAATTCATAAAATGTGACAATAACAGTACTGTGTGACAGCTGCTCTAATATGCTGTGCAGCCCACTGCAAGGGCTAAATAACACTTGTACACTCTATTTTATCCACAAGAAGGTCATGTTAAATGGACATCTTGTTAAAGGAATCAACCAGATTGAATCAATGATACGATATGCAAGCAAGTATTTTATGGATTGACAACTTGGCTTATAAATTAATTATTACCATAATCATACAACGTTCAGTCCACACCTTTCATCGGATGACATTAAAAAGTAAAATGTACTGTATATTTCATTTATAAATGTCTTTTCTAAAACATAAAAGGGAAAAAGATCCAAACAAACAAACACCTGGCGTCGACTCTGCAGTTTACAGGTCAATGGCAGGGGAGGTTATTTATCCAAACCCCACACTGCTCTGATAAATTACTACCATATGTACAGCTTTTCGATGTTCCACCGTAAACCGCACTAAATAGGAAAGAAAATAATACACAATTCAAGAAATACTAACCCAAACCTCAAATGGCTTGGTACTTTACTTGGAATTCAAAGTAAATAATATTCTTTATTTTTACACAGCGCCTTTCATAGTGAACCACCATCACAAAGAGCTTTACAAGATACGAGACTAGGGTGTGTGAACTATGCATCAGCTGCAGAGTCACTTACAACAACGTCTCACCCGAAAGATGGAGCACAAGGAGGTTAAGTGACTTGCTCAGAGTCACACAATGAGTCAGTGGATGAGCTGGGATTTGAACTGGGGACCTCCTGGTTATAAACCTGTTTCTTTACTGGATGACACAGTCTCCTATATGGCCACAATTACAATACAGCAAATCCAGCCTTCTATCTGAAAGCCAGTGCTGAGGTCTTGCACCCCATGAATACTTTTAATAGGAAATCTCTGGCAGTATTAAGGGGTATTAGCAGGAAAGAGAGGTAAAATCAATGGAAAACGAATGATGAAATAGCAAAAATATACAGCACCTGGAAAAAAGGTCTTGTGCCACCCCTGCAGTTTGTCGTGCTTGGGGGTTGAACATTTATTGTCAGTTTAACTCAGACAGCTTGTTTACTAAATATCTCTGGACCCTTGATAAGATATCCCTAGAGGTTCAGTGGTACCCCAAAATGTGATCCATTAACTGAGTATGACAAACAATTGGGAGTTGGACTTTCAATGGCTTTTATCCCACTCAGACCCCTCGTTTCCTAAACATCTTGGTAGCCTTGTTTACTATTTTAGTACAATGTTGGAAAAAGGCGTAAGGGTTTGCATGCAGTGAACTGATCAGCGGTCAACATTCCACAGCAGTCTATAAACATCTCCCAGGGAGATGCTGTTTACAGTATTTGTTTCACAACATTTGATGGTTGACAGAAATATTAGGCCATTACACATGTCAATAATATGGAGAAACTAAGGCAGCGCAAGACCATGCGATGCTTAGATACAATAGCTGCCAACAATGGATTAGGCTAATCTATTTAAATAAACATAATGTTCTTACAAATAAATGAATAAACGTCAATTTAATCAAACTAATGACATCTGTAATACATTTATAATCCTATGGATCCATAGAGCCAAAGTTTTAAAGTTTATATATAAAAAACATTTAAACAGTTCCTGGTGCACGCTGTGGATAATGACTTTAGAATTTTAAAACGTGTTTCCACTGACCAAAACCTGCACTGCTGTTACCTTAGTGATTGTCCTCCCCACCCTCTGCAAGCAGGTCTTGGTGAGAATGATTTGAGCAGAGCGGTCAGATTAAACTGGGAAAAAAAAGATCATCCAGTAGTTTGGGCTGGAGGCTCAAAGATCTTAAACTCCTTACCCCTCCATGTTCCCTTTCCGATCACGTGTTTCTACTTAAATATTTAGGTCGGCAACTTGCTGCAGGTGGAAATTATTATTTTTTTTTTTTTTTATCCTGGGATCAACAAGACCAAGTCCGAGTGAGTCTGAAAACACTGGTCAGTAAAAACAAACTGTAGCTCCACAGTTAGGTGTTTAGGGCAGTGATACTTACTCTGAGAAACCTTCTTTAACCTGCTTCACTACAAGCCACATGCCATTATAAAGTTAGTGGCACAAAAGTATTACAGTAGTTACAGTGAGTGTTAAGTACCCTTACTGTAACTATAGTACTATAATGATTTACTTCAAATATCATTCTATTAATTGAAGCCCAGCAGGCATGGGTCCTTAAACCTCCAACTATTTCTTGCCTAACTGTGGCATACCAAACTATTTTTCAATTCTCTGCAATCGTTTTTTGTTGTATTCCCGCCCCCCTCCCCCACTAAAAATGTAAAAAAAAAAATGATATATAATTGTTATATTTTACTTCTGTTTTTCACTTGAATGTGTTGCAGTCCAGTATAAAACTCATATCCCCAGAGGTTCTTACAGCTGATTGTATTCAGTTCATGAACATACAAGCATACCTCTTAACTTGGTTTTCCTAAAACAAAAAAACCTGTAGTTGTTACCCTTCTAAGCAAAGATGTATTCCAAATGCCCAATGAAGGATTGAGTGTTCCTCCTGTCAGCTATCCAGTGGTGCCCATTTATCAGTAACCCTAGTGTTCATTAGGACTTGCAGTCAGGAAACACTTAGCAATTCTCTGTGTACTCTTAAATCTACAGCCTGTACAGATTACTGTTCGTCAGGTCTTCATTTTTTGCTTGAGCATTTGTTTTCTGTAATATAAAAATTAATGCGTCTGTTGTGTTTTTAGATTTATGAGAGACTGTTAAACATCCTAAAGGATCATTAACAATTTACTTATTTAAATAATAAACAGTGATAAATATTTTCAAGAGGTTAGGCTACTCATAATGCAATACACAGCACAGTACCTCCGTTATAAATACTAAGAGAAACTTAAGAAATTAATTCTGGTTTGCCTGTAGGGGTTGCCTTTCTCTCTCACAGCGGAAGTAAAAAATAAAAGAACCCAGTCACAGAATCGCAGCAGTTCATGGTAGTTCCCACTTGACTCTTAATTAAAACCCTTAGCAACACACTTTTTTGGGAAGCAACATAATAATGATGCCAGTCTTTAAAATACCTCGGATTTCACAAGGCGTGACAGTCAGGCCTCCCTTTCTCCTGTGACAGTACCTCACAACTCACCGATTCCAGACTCTGAACGGGCGATACAGAAAGCACCCCTGCTCTGCTGCACAGTACACAGAGAGGCCCTCAGCAAACCAAGAGAAGTAGGGCAATTAAACAGACAGCTATTAAAACTCAAAAATCTAATGGCAAAGACTTCTGCCAAAATATGCCTTATTCCCTTTTCACTCCCTGAAGGGAGCAGAACATCTTCAAAACGAATGGACAACGAGGTGGGCGTTTAGGGTTCACTTAATTTTGTTATTTATGTTAAGATTACCACTGGTGTAAATTATAGGAAGATGGGAAAGTCATTTTTAGGATCTACTTATTCACCTCCTTTGCATATAAATTATTCAAGGCCTTAGGGTCTGCCAACTTCGGTTTATCTGAATGCAGGCATTAATCAAAAACGCAGAAGGCATAGAAACTGTTCCAGCTGCTTAATACCAGTAACCCTGGGCTTTCAAATCACCAGATTCATGAAGAGAGCCTAAGAAAGAGCGTGCCTGGGTGAAACAGGGTTGTGAACTACGAATTGAATTGTAGGTGAATATTGTGCCACAACAGAGAAGTTAAAGGGTGCCAAGTACACAATTTTATTTTCTACTTTATTTTTACTCTTATTCTCAAAACTTTAAAACCTACACTAAAAACACTTCATGTTTAAAAGATTTTTAAGAACTGTTTATGTTAAAAAAAAATTTAAAAAGTTACATTTAAACAATCAAAACAGGCTTTAAATAAAAACATTCCTTGAATTGGACAAATCTTCAAAATACTGTCTACATTAGTTCATATTTAACATTCTTAATAATAGCACTTTCAGAGTGCTCATTGTTGCAAATCAGACAGTTTCACAGGAATCCAAAACAATTAAGTTGCTAAATCACTATGCTTATTTAGATAAAGCCATGATACCAGACACACTCCAATGCACAGAAATACTACTCTGTTGTGTCATGAGGTAAGAATTTCAGTAAGACAGGAAGATTGTTCAAATCTAAATACTGCAGCACTTGACTAAACACTGCGCAACATAAAAAAAGGTATCTCAACATTTAAAAAACTACTTTTTGGAAATGTAGGAGGGACACTGCATCATTAAAATTACCCAGGACCCTGGAGCTACAATTACAATCCTTTGCGTTCAGCTTAAAGGATATTTTGACACAATCCCTGATACAGTATATACCTTCAAAGAAATTTAAAAAGGTTTTATCACATTATTAAGGTCTCAGTTTCTCGTTTTTTTAAACCACAGAACAATATCCAAATGTAACTCAAAACAGACAGCTGTATGGCATTAGTATTTTCAGCTTCATGCAGCTTGCCTAATGTATCTACTGACTAACTCAGTGCAAACAAAAGGGGTTTCCTTATAGTATGTTCACACCATGACAACAACTACCCTTAGTGTACTGCAAAGACACCTCTCATTAGAAAATAAATGTTACAGCATTTAGTCTTCTCCCTTGTTAAATATTAAAACACTGCAGTACCATTGTACAAATCTCAAAAAAAAAAAAAAAAAACACAATAATGTAAGATATTACAGCACAGTTAATTGACTAGATCCAGATTTCTTAATCTTTACCACCACTAATATTTAATTTAAAAAGATAAATAAATAAACGATATAATAATGGTTGTTGCACTGTCTGGCTGCAGAAGCTTGGTTTGGTTTGATATCAACCTGCATGCATGTATGTATGTATACATACATGTGTGATATATATATATATATATATATATATATATATATATATATATATATATATATATATATATATATATAGCCAAGTACAAGGTTGTCCTGGAAGAAAACTTGCTTCCTTCTGCTCTGACAATGTTCCCCAACTCTGAGGATTGTTTTTTCCAGCAGGACAATGCTCCATGCCACACAGCCAGGTCAATCAAGGTGTGGATGGAGGACCACCAGATCAAGACCCTGTCATGGCCAGCCCAATCTCCAGACCTGAACCCCATTGAAAACCTCTGGAATGTGATCAAGAGGAAGATGGATGGTCACAAGCCATCAAACAAAGCTGAGCTGCTTGAATTTTTGCGCCAGGAGTGGCATAAAGTCACCCAACATCAATGTGAAAGACTGGTGGAGAGCATGCCAAGACGCATGAAAGCTGTGCTTGAAAATCAGGGTTATTCCACCAAATATTGATTTCTGAACTCTTCCTAAGTTAAAACATTAGTATTGTGTTGTTTAAAAATGAATCTGAACTTATTTTCTTTGCATTATTCGAGGTCTGACAACACTGCATCTTTTTTGTTATTTTGACCAGTTGTCATTTTCTGCAAATAAATGCTCTAAATGACAATATTTTTATTTGGAATTTGGGAGAAATGTTGTCAGTAGTTTATAGAATAAAACAAAAATATTCATTTTACCCAAACACATACCTATAAATAGTAAAACCAGAGAAACTGATAATTTTGCAGTGGTCTCTTAATTTTTTCATAGACCGAGCTAGGTGAGGTTGTGTGTGTTAATATAAATATATATAATATATAATATATATATATTATATATATTATATATATATATATTATATATATATTATATAACTTAATAAACAATTGGTGTGGACGTGTTAAAATAACTAATTGTACTACAAACATGTTTTGAACTTGTACATGATTTATTATTATTATTATTATTATTATTATTATTATTATTATTATTATTTATTATTATCATCCACAGGATATAAAAACACTGCTTTAGACACAAGCCTATACATTTTAGCGTGTTGCCAGTAGAGAACACTTCTGCATTTAATGTCACAACAAGTGTGTTTAGACTTCTGGTGAAACGCCATCGATGAAATCACTCCCACTAACTCCGTACAGAGAGAGTGAATCAACTCCCTGCTTTTTCAGGCTGCCCATTTACTGTCTCGTCGTTCTCTTTCACCACCTAGAAGACCGCGAAGTAAAGTAGAAAACAGATGATTTAAAGTCTTTACATACAACAGCAGTGGTTGATTTATTAACAGAAATAAGCATTCCTTTACTGCTCCAATATTTTTCAGTATCTCTGCAGTCTAGGCTACTGTAATATGCTACTCGTGCCTGCAACTAATGCAGCCAACCCTTCTTTCTTCCAAAAAACACCAGTTTTCCCAAATTAGACCAAATGCGCTACTCACCGACAGTGCAGGGTGCTGAGGTTGTTATGCTCCAGTGATAGGAATGGTTCTTGGAACAGAAGTCCTGTGTATTTCTATTACGCGATGTCAAATTATTTCCTATATGACAAGCTTCAGTCCCTTCCTCACTTCAAGGGCGGTAACACAGGAAGACAGAAAAAAAAAAATCTGGCCGCACTGCCGTATCATATAGCGGATAATCTCATGACAAAATACACCAATGAACGAACAGGGGCACCCTAATTTATTATTTTTTTTAGACCAATCATATTCTGAAAAACTTGAAATACAGGCGTAAAGCAGTTTGGTAACACGTGCCCAGTTACAAGGCCGTCTGGGACTTTCAGTTTTTATGAGTACAGTTTTTATTCGAGTTACAGCGCCATCTACCCATTGTTTCGGGCACTGCTAATATAGTAACTGTTTTGGTCTGTCAGGAAGTATATTGTAAAAGCATACCAAAAGGGCTTTGTAATACCTCTACTTGTAAAATGATCCAAATTGACATGTTTTATCATTTCAATGTCTATTAATTTACTCTTTACATGCATTGTCTGGACTTTTTAATGTGTTCTTTTTGCATTGTCTAGTCTGAGTGGTAATCTAGATTTGAAAAGCATATATATATATATATATATATATATATATATATATATATATATATATATACGTATAAACACTAGCGATAACCACTAGCTAATTGTCATTGAACTTTGTGACCAATGCAGCAGTTTCTTTAAAAATATGATAAATACAGTATAAACTTTTATGAATTTCCATTCAACAACATGGTTGAAACCTAATCCATAATTACTATATTTACATTTTTTTTGTTTGTTTGTTTGTTTTTTGCCAACTAAATACACTTTTGTTTCCTTATGTGGATTTATTAAAATGTAGCTGCATAGTCCTCAAAAATCTGACCGTTTAAAAAAGCTAAATAAAATATTGAAAGTTATAAGCGTGTTAGGTAAGGAAGCATTTCAGACTTTAACAAGCAAATGGAAGAATGTAATGAGCATTACATTAGAGAGCTCTTCGCAGTATCTGGAAACAATCTGAGTTGGATGACACACCAGAGAGCTATTTTGTTGTTTTCATTTAAGATTTTTTTTTTTTTTTTTCGTGTGCCTTATCCTGATATGGGGGGTTTCTATGCCTTGGCCAACAGAGGAAATTATATTCTTTGTAACCGTTTCTGACAGTCAGCATTTGACCGTTACATAACATTGAATGGTCAAAGTTCATGCAGTCTTCACTTTTGCAGTTAGGAAACTGTTTTCAATTAATCAAGAGGATACTTTTCAAATGGTTTCAAAGTTAAACAAAGGGCTAGAACAATAACTTTGTGCTTGAACCCCACAGTCTATACAGTCTGGTAAATAATGACAGTGTTAACTTATGGAGCCAGTGTAAAACTAGCCAAAATTAAATTACAGTAGTTGCCTTGACCTACTGTATTTTTGGCTTGTGACTTGTGGAGCCAATGAAGGCTATATATTGAGAACAAAGGTGTTAGTTAAAATACTATCACTGCACGTTTCTGTGATATGTGTGCAAATCTTTACAAAATTATTAGTGAACATCCCAAGCAAACTCTTGTAGCAATATTGTTATCAGTACAGGAATCCTCTTTGCTCAGAGTAAATCTATTGGTCACTTCATGTGTCAGATATCAAAATACCCATGTAAGTAATTATGATTAAGAAGGCCGATCAAGGGATGATAAACAGATTTTAAAATATTATATACATTCAAGAGTATTCATTAAGATCACACTTCCATGAACACCAACACCAAGTAATCCTTGTCATTTAATTCTTTCAAATTGGTGGGATGTTCCAGTCAAGTGTAAGTACACAGCTGTGTAATTACACAGACTGTTGAAGAACACAAACGTTTCTTTAGTTTACAATGAGTGAAATGGGATCTGCTCTAAGCATTGCTCGAAAAATAGACTGCTGTCTCCAGAGAAGGGTTGCTAGGCGTCTTTTTCACAGCAACAAAACTGGATTTATCGTAGAGCATTGCGCTAAAACGACCAACAAAAATAGGATCCTGCAGGTAATTTTATCTTTTTTTTAATACTAGAAACAGAGGTAGGTTATACTCTATCCTGCTTTGATATGGCACATATTGAATTGTGTATTAAGCCCCATAGGTCACATTCAACTGTGAGATAATATGTGGAATTTGAATACGATTGTGAATCTATTGTATCTGAAAACGAGCTTTTTCTTATCAAGAAAAAAAACAAAAAAACTTTCCTTTACCAGTACTGTATCATGTACTAAAGATTACAGGTACTTATTCAAGTTATATTGTTATGCCTTGATTGTCTTTTGACAGCAGTATTACCAATATAAAAATGTATTTTAGATTTGCACTTTGGTAAATTTAACCACAGCTTGATATGTGTCTGCAACCCATATACATTTGATATGTCTTTCTCTAGACCTGAATTAACAGCATGCATTTTGGTTGCTGATCTCTTAATGCATTTCCACTGTGACATTTGTGTCTGAAAAACACACGCTGTTTGGCAATAAAACTGTAAATTACATTGACAACAATACTGTAGCCTCAAATACACAAAATACTGCAACTTAGTTGTTTGCTATTTGATTTCTTGTAGATTGCGTATAACCAGGACAAACCATTTGTGTCACAAACTAAATATTAAACATTTGTGTCCGTGATTTTTTATTTGATTGTTGGAAGAAAAAATAAATACTTTGAAGTAATCACAACATGGAAACTGCACAGGAGATGGAACCAATTCTGAAATCACTAAAGGATCTGAAAAGGTAATGTTTCACATATACTAAAAATGTCTATGATACAATACCTGGATTTCAGCTGAATCTATTAAATATATGAAGTTTTCAAGTTTCAAGTTTCATTTTCTCAAATCAGCATCCCTTCATATATACAAGGATTTGGTGAAGATACTGGTGATTTAACACTGTACATACATTACTCGTGCACAGCTGCACTAGTACATTCATCCTATCTCTAGGCATGCTCAAATGCTTGATGGAGGGCAGCACTGAATATCCCAATCTTGTACAAGGGAATCGTTTCAAACGCCTTCACTACAAGGATGGTCTTTAATACATATTTGACTGCCTTGGCAATTGTTTTACAATCCTTGTTATTTATAGCTTTTTACTCCCAAATTTCATTGTCAGATTTTTTTTCTGGAAAGAGATAAACAACTGTTCATGTTACATGTTACCCCATTAATTAGTTATTTATTTCAGGTTATGCCTCTTCAAAGGGTGCATGTTTTTTGTCAGTACAATGTTGCTGCTTTGTGAATTGTGCCCTTGCCTAAGTATTTCTTCCTACTTGCTTTCTCAGCTATGACAATGAAGAAGCCCTTGGACTTCTTAAGCAGCTGTGTCAGCTCTATTTTAAATACAAAGCTGATCAGGATCGCTGTACACTTGGAGAGCTTCTGGTCAAAGAAGGCGGGGCAGGTACCTTTAATAATACCCAGTGAATTTATATACTGAAGCCTACATGTACCTTTATTTTGATTGGGGAGCCTTCATTTGTGAATAAGTTAAGCAAATGTATAGCAATATTAATTTAAATGAATACGTGTGTCTGAGATATATTAATCTAAATATCCTCCCACATTGACTCAGTTCACTGCATGCATGTCACTGCTGTTTTTTTCAGCCACAAATTGATTTGAAGAGGCCTAAATTAAATAGGGGTTATACATGAAACCAAAGTCGAGACATGTTTGGCAAATGACTTAATCAGTTACTAAATGAGCAAAAAAGGGTATTTTCAATATCAGTTCCCTGTCAGTGACACACTACATCACTGGGCTTATGCGACCTTCTTGGTGATCTTATGAGTTTACAGTTTTTGTTTGTGTCTCTTTTCCTTCTTGTAGAATTGCTTGTTCGGCTCTTGATTCATTTCTCCAACGCTGGCTTCTTCAGTAGCAATGCTGTTTGGTTCCCTGCTTACTACACATTAAGTGCAATATGGAACTTCAGTGATGCAAGTCTAATTTTTGGTAAGTGAATGGTATAAAAAAAAAACCTGCAAATATGTGCTTCAAAAATTACATTAATAAAATACCAATATCACTAAATGTCCTTACTTTGCAGGACAAGAGCTTGGTAATCTTGGACTAATACAACATCTGGTAGCAATTCTTGATCATACACCCTACAAGGAAAAACTGGATCAGAAGGTTGGTATAATTACTGGTATTGCCTTTTGTAAACCTAAAGAAAAAAGTGTTGCCACTGTATACTCTAGAACACCGGACATTCACTCAACAGAACTTACAAGAAGCCTTGGGAACTTTTCAATAGTATTTGAGAAATCCTAGAAACAGTTCATTGCAGTATGTTTTTTGTTAGTACAGCTATATGCAGAATGACCTTGTAGGTGACATGTTTATTTTTTAAACAAAGTCAATATAAGCAGTACTTTTTTATGGAAAGATTAAGGTTCGTGCATCGATCTCGCTAACAGATTTGCATTTGTGTGACAGAATGTCTACTATTTAGTAAAGGCTTCCCTCTGCATACTGCATAACGTTGCCAAGGTGCACGAGAACAGACCCCTTCTTCGTCAAGCAAATACTGTGCAGAAAGTCTCGAGCTACACCAAAGTAGAGGATGAGCTCTTAAAGGTGGTGTCTATCATGCTGTTGGGCTACATTATCGACGAGGATGAATCTGATCTTATCATGGACGAATCAGGTACTGAATAAGGTTCTTTAAATGTGTGCCCCTCAAGTTGACTATTGTTCAATGTTTAGTCATTACCTGAGTTTAAACTAAACATAGATACAACTAAACCAGTAAAGCAAGTATAATCTGTTTGTATTGATCCAGACACACTGATTGTATTTGTCTGAAACTGGTATTTTAAAGCTACTGTGTACTATTATTTCATTACTGGTATGCTTCTTTTTGAAGGTGCCATAGAGAACATGCTTAGGCTGCTCCAGGGAGCTTTAACCGCGCCAAATCGCCGTTGTCGTGGTTACAGGTCTGAAGAAATTGCTGAAGGGTTGGGTCTCATTGCAACTTGTGAGAAAAATAAAATCAAGGTATGAAGGGTAATAACTACTATTGTCAATTACATGTGAAGGGCTCCGTCCTTAGGATAAGACATAAAACCCAGGTTCTATTGCAAGTGACTCTGCAGTAGCAGTTGTTGATGCATAGTTCAACCTGATGCATAGTCTCTGTAAATCGCTTTGGATAATGCCCACTCACATTATTGATGTTATTTTAGATGTTTCAAGCTGGAGCGATTCCAAAATTAATGCTGATGATGGAAAGTGGCAGCAGCCGAGAGAAGATATTTGCTGTCAAGGTTGTTTGGCAGCTTGCCTTTCATCAAACAACACGGGAAAAGCTAAAAGAAAGTATGGTTCAAGTAAAAACAAACAGAGCACTAGACAAGACTTCAGTTATTTTTTTTTAGGCACTTGCTAAATAAGCCTGGCCTCCACAAGCACATAATGCTCGCTTCTAAGATATGGAGAAGGCCTATAATTGAGTTCTAGACCCTACGTCAAGAAGTCTTAAATCATAGTTGTCATCACATCAAGACTTTGCAAATGCAGTTTTCAAAAGCACATAAAAATAATAGGCAAGAGATAAAAAAATCTAACCTATTCCTTTAATAGAAGTCCTTTTGTTACAGCTTTTTCCAGGATATCTGTGAGGAAACAAGGGTAGCATATTAGTAGTATGCTCTGCACTGAAGCCAATAGGAGAAACGAGGTGTAGTTTGTGCTCCTTTAATATGGAAGGGACACTTGTCACCAAGATTGATTATTGTAGTAGGGGCAAAATTCAAAGACAAAATGTAAAAAAAAAAGATATTTTTAAACCTGCAACCAGAGTAATATACAGTCAGTATCTATGATTACATCACAGACAGCGATCTGATGAAGCTCCTGGAAGAACTGTCCAAAGACAGCGACAGTGGCGTTTCTAACACAGCCCAGGGAGCAAGATGGGTGATAGAAAAGCAAGCTGAGGAAAAATCAAAGACAAAGAGGGAGAGCTCACAACCAGGTACATTCAAATAAAAAAGGGGTTTGTGCAATGCTACTGTGAAAACAACATTACCTGTTTAAAGGGTGGCACCCATCAAGATACTTTTTATGGGTAAATGATGCATATGGTAGTGCCATAGACTTTGATTTAATTCAGTGCTCTATATGCAAATATGATGAAGTGCCATTACCAATTATTCATAATATTGTATGGGTTATATGACAACCAGAGACAACAGGACATGTGATGATCAGCTACCAATGGGAAAACCAGAAAGTTATGTTGGAGGTGAATAAAAGACTACAGGTTAGTCAACCATTTTACATTTGTTTTTATCTATCTATCGATCGATCAATCACATCTTGGTAAGAGCCCAATAAAATTGCATTTATCTGTTTTTTTTTCTTTCATGGATTTTCTCCACACTAAATAGCAATGTCTTCTTTTATACACTTTTTGTACTCCTTTTCTTTCTGGATACTGATACGTCAAAAACTGAAAAAATCCTGATTAATGGTTTTTGTTTCTAAATATTTCTGTCTTGGCTTGCTATGTCAACACTACTTTGAATGTAAGACTTGAAGGTTTGTATTGCAGAGTGTGGGGATCAAGGTGTGGATGGATGTGGAGAACATGGCCGGATCCACACTGCAGGCCATGGCTGAGGCAGTGGAGCAGGCCTATGTTGTTATTATATGTATCTCTCCTAAATACAAAGAAAGCCCTAATTGCAGAACAGGTACAGTATTTCACTTCCACCCCCATTCTGTATGGGGCCCAACCTTTCCATGGTAATGATATAGCTTGTTATTTGTCCATGGTATTCTATAAACAAGATACAGTATATCACAACAGAAAGACCCCCATGCAAATGAGATATCCCAAGGGTAATACCCTGGTTAAATAAAAAATAATTTAGACATTTGAAATTCATAAATAAATGTTTCTAGTAGATTGAAAAGACTTCTGATGAAACCCTACCTCTCAACCCGTCTTCCTTGTAGAGGCTGAGTACAGTTTCCAATTACGAAAAGAGATGATCCCACTCATGATGCAAAGAAACTATAAGCCAGACGGGTGGCTGGGAGCTGTTTTAGGGACCAAACTTTGGGTTGATTTCACCCAAAAAAGTATATTTGAGGAGAGCATGAACCAGCTGATAAAGCTTATTGGGGGCTATGCACCACTAAGTAATGATGCAGCTAAAGGTAAACTTTCTTTCTTTCTTTCTTTCTTTCTTTCTTTCTTGCATGTTTTTGTTAGCTATCCATTACATTACAATGCTTCTAATCATTTTCGAGACTTGATTATAACTTTTTGACAATATAATTATATTGCTGGTCATATGACAATATAATTATAACACACAGATGCAGAAATACATTCAAAATCTAAATTCTACTAGAAACCTTATGTCTTTACATATTAGTACTGTGCAAGTTCATAATGAATAAACAGGGGGTTTTATATGAGCAACTGATTGATGTTTCTATATTCAACTGGAATGACTGAGACTTGTAGCCTGGTTGTATTGTTTAGAGACACATTTCAGGCACAGTGCGCATATTCCCAGCTGAAATTAGTCCAATACAACAAGGAAGTGACTTGTTTTTCTTGTTCTTGTGAATTTACTAGACCTTTAAGGGCTGCTTTTGAAAGTCACAGGATATCAGAATTGTTATGAGGCCAAGAAAACCCAATTCCCTAATTTATCTTACAACCGGCAGTTGCATTACACAGTCTGAAGGCACTATGCTTTTACCCGGCTGCATTTATACGTGTTCTTAGATAATCCAGATGGCATTGCTAAAAGGAGGGCAAGTACATTATTCATTTAAACACAAACAACTACCTAAACACTACTGTATATAACGAGGGTCAAAATCAGTAGTTCATATTTATATAACGACATCATTCTTCGGGGCAGATCCCTTGTTTAGCATGCTAAAGAGAACCAAAATTGTCATAATGCAGTATAGTTTCAGTGGTTAAAGAAGGAGGTCCCCGGTTCAAATCCCGGCTCACTCACTGGCTCACTGCGTAACCCTGAGAAAGTCACTTAGCCTCCTTGTGTTCCGTCTTTCAGGTGAGATGTGGTTGTAAGTGACTCTGCAGCTGATGCATAGTTCACACACCCTAGTCTCTGTAAGCTTCCTTGGATAAAGGCTTCTGCTAAATGAACAAATAACAATAATCTGTTAAACTGGATCATGGTTGG
This sequence comes from Polyodon spathula, assembly GCF_017654505.1. Taxonomy (NCBI): domain Eukaryota; kingdom Metazoa; phylum Chordata; class Actinopteri; order Acipenseriformes; family Polyodontidae; genus Polyodon; species Polyodon spathula. Next base: position 27,332,241 of record NC_054552.1, read on the forward strand.
TCTAACTGAATGGGAAAAAATGTTTTTCTTGTAAAGATGGGAAGGCAGTAATTTTGAACATAACTGCAAAACTAATGAAAAAAATCTAAATGACTTGTATTTATTTGTGTGAGGGACCAAATAAACAAAAAACTAACAGGCTGCAGTAAAGTTCAAAGTTCAAAGAGAGCTTGCCTTAGCTGAGGTGAAAGCTTCTTATGATATGAACCAGCTGTGGGTGCATTATAATACCCCTTACAGAAAAGATAAGAAAAAATATCAATAGGTTACCATCAAAATACAAGCGGCCCCTCATAAGAGAACACTGCATTACCAGCAGCACACATCCACTGAGGTGGAACAAGTATTGCACAGCAATGAATTTCACATGTGTAATATTTCAAAAAGGTATGAATACACAGGTAAATATTACCACTGTGGCCCCATTCTACCAATGGGTGAAATTATTAATCTTATATTATAAATTATTATTATATTATAAATTATTATATATTCTCTTGTGTTACCATATGATTGGTACAGAACCATTGCATTATCATGTAATTATAATATCACTATTTATTTATTTTTATTTTTTTACAAGGTCCGATTATACCTTCAAATGCAAACCAGCAGATGGCCAGTAAAAGTGTCTCAGTTGTGAGCACCTGGACAAAGGAAGATGTTGCCGTGTGGTTAAAAGAAAATAAACTTGACTTCTGTCTCAACCTGTTTGCAGCGTATGATGGACCATTGATGCACCAGCTACAGCAATTACGCAAGGAGGTAAGACTGACTGTAATATAAAGGTTGTGGTCTCAAGAGACAAATAAGAAATGAGACTTTTGTGATATGCTGCTGACTGAGATTAAAAAGAATAAAAGAACCCTACATGACTTTATTAGTTGCACTACCTGGTTTTATCCAGTAGATGTCACTATAGGGTGAACTAACTAAAGATTACCTGTAATAAACAACAGCCAATGTTCATAAAAATGTCACAATGACAGACTGTTGAGGTATTAAGGATTTTTTAAACTAAAGCCTTAATCTGTGAGTTTGAAAACAGACAGGTGAAATAGAACTGTCCCCTGTAAGACTTTCACTGTTGTTTCTCACAATCTTTTCTTTTTTCTTCTCCCATTTAGGCTCCAGATTTTTTCTTCAAGAGTCTCAGAAAGGATATAGGTTTCAGCTCACTGACTGAAATCCTACAGTTTATTGATGCCCTGGATAAACTACATGATTAAAAGTCCCAGTCACACAGTGCATTTGTGTGTATATGAATCCACATGACAACAGAATTCAGCTACCTCCAATTAAGTCTCGAGCTGAATGCATTTTATATTACATAAAATACAAAAATAATTACAAAAAATACTATAAAATTGTTCACATTTTTATTGTGCTTTATAAGAAAAACGAAATATTGTGGTGAATGTATTTTCACAGTTCAAAAGACAGGAAACATTCGAGATACAAAGCAGTTTAGTACAAACTAATATAGTAAAAAAAAAAAAGAGAGAGAGAGAGATTTATATGCTGTCTTTATGGCTTTGCTTATAATTTTGTTATTTTATCGCCACATTTTAATTGCAAAGGCTATATCAATCAATCTTTTTTTTTTTTATCACCATCACAAAACGCGTTACAAGATGCAGCGATATAATGTAATTGATACTTAACAAAAACATGTATATCACTTAATGGTGAGCCTGACATTTTTGTAAATTGGACTGTTTTGTACCTACTGTACTTTTATTACAGGACGGATCCTGTTTTTTTCTTTGTATGTGATACATTATTTATTTTTTATGTTTTATGTTTTAAATCTTAAATAAAAAATATTACCATTAACAGCCTTGACTGGAACACTGTTGAATATTCATTCCTGCATTTCCTGGGAAGTGAATTAGCTTTTTCCCCCAAACCAATATGGTCATGGTAGAAAAGCATTTAAATTGAAACATGCTACAAACTATGTAAAAGAACATCATTACATGAAAATCAATAATCACCTGTTTTTCCATGTAGCAGCAATAAGCTTCGGTCAAAGTATTTCTTTGCAGTTTTTTTTCTACCAAAGACATTCCAGAGGCAAACCCTTGCGTCCTGCAGCGCTATCTCCTGGTCAAACATTTTAGCGCAGTCATTTTTTACGACAGCGACAGGAAGCAAATACGATCTGTTTTACTTCCAGTCTCGGTGACTCTGAAAAATGGCGGACATGGAGGATTTGTTTGGGAGCGACGGTGACAGCGAGAATGAACACAAAGGTAACCCTTTCCTTTTGGAGGAATAGTTATTCCATACATAATTTCTTTGTACATTTAACGGTTTTACTTATGAGTTTAGTTTAATTGTGTTTGCTTAATTTTTTTTTTGTTTAAACACATTCTCGTCACGTAACGTGGTGTAATAACGTGGTATGTGATGTAGTAATCATGGTAAATTATTATTATTATTATTATTATTATTATTATTATTATTATTATTATTATTATTGTTCATTTGGTTAAAGCGTTTAGTGGGAAAAGTTTAGAGTGTAAACGACGTGTATTATCAGCAGCAGTCTTGTCCCATTAAGTGCTGGAAAAAAAAAATACATAGTTTCATTGAAATCACCAATCGTGATATGGTAGAAAATGTATGTTTGCAATCTCATAGTGCATAAAATACGAATATTAAACTTTAAATTTTACTGCAGCCCGTTAGTACAGTACTTTGCCTTGTATGGAACATGTTGCTTATTTTAGCATAGAATCAGAATGCAGTACAGTAGGTTTCTCAAGAACTGTGTTATAGACAATAAAAATTGATTCTAAGATATGATTGTTTTTTGTTTTGCACATTGAGCTTAATGACCTTACCAACTAGCTGAATTGTGTTCATTTCACGGGATCTGTAAAACATAATGTCTTATTATATTAAATTGACAATCTTTCAATAGACTCAGTAATTTGAATATGTTGGTGTATTCAAGTATACCAATGTTAGCAATATTAAAGTAACTGGAGTTAAAAAAATTAAATAAAAAAAAAAGACGAAGATAAAAGCGCTTTCTCTTTAATGATTGAGTGTTTAAAATAGTGAATCAACATTCAGCTGTTCTGTTTGCCTATTATCTGTAATTCAGAATAGATCCACAGTGACAGAACATCCCTCTCTTGTTAGATTCTGGATCGGGGTCTGGCTCTGACTCTGAGCAAGAACAGCCCAGGTCTGTGAGTAATGCATCAGGGAGTGACAGTGAAAGGGAAGGTCACCGTGATGATGATGATGATGACGACGACGACAGAGATGCAGGACAGCCCAGTAACAAGGAGCTGTTTGGCGATGATAGTGAGGACGAGCATGGCTCCCAACACAGTGGAAGTGACAACAGGTCAGAGAAGTCAGACAACCAGTCGGAGGCCAGTGTGCATTCTGAGCAGGAAGACAGTGAGCATTCAGACATGGAGCACCACAGTGGTTCAGAAGGGCACCACGATGAGGAAGATGGCGGTCACAGGTCTCACGCGGGCAGTCCGCAGTCTGAGGCGGGCAGTCCGCAGTCTGAAGGGGGCAGTCCGCAGTCTGAAGGGGGCAGTCCGCAGTCTGAAGGGGGCAGTCCGCAGTCTGAGGCAGGCAGTCCTCATTCTGAGGCACCCAGTCCCCGGTCTGAGGCGGCTAGCGCCCATTCAGAGGCAGGCAGCCCACGGTCCGAGGCAGCTAGTCCCCGGTCTGAAGTCGCGAGCCCCAGGTCTGAGGTTGTAAGCCCCAGGTCCCACACTGCAAGTCCCCACTCTGAGGCTGAGGGCTCAGGAAAAGAGGCCCATTCGGAGGATGAGAAGTGGGCCAAAAGTGATCAGTCAGACGACGAGGCAAAACCACAGCACTCGGATGAAGAGCACAGGCGCTCTGATGATGATGAAGAAGAACATCATCAGGAGCGCAAGTCAGGTAGGGGGCAAAAAACAAACCTGTTCTTAACTTCCTGAAGCATCGTTTTCTTACACCTTCATTGCGTCAACAGGAGTCGCCTGTTTGGCATTGTCGCAGTTCTACAGTAGAAGATATCTTCTTGAGAGACAGTCGGCAGTTCTGTAAAACACATTAAAATTCAGTTTCAGAGTAATAGTGATACCCAATAACACATTTAATGCACATCATTAAAATGAATTTAAATATATCTTTTTTTCTTCTTTTTTTTAATTTATTCAAGCATCACTTAAGGTCTGAAAAAAATCATTGCTTAACCCCATAATCAAAATAAGAAGTCCATTATACATTTTCTTCTAATTTTTTCTTACAGAATCTCCTAAAGGCAGTGACAGTGAAGATGACTTTGTGAGACAAAAGCACAAGAAGACAGTAGCATCAGATTCTGATTCTGACAGTGATGCTGGAGGACACAAAGGTAAATTGCATCCATTTAGTTGATTAATTTTAAATGAAGCGGACTCCTTGCTATATTGCTTGTGTATAGGCTTGCAATTCAGAGCAAAATTTGTTTGATGTTGCACGTCATATCGGTAGCACAGCTAACAAGTTGTTGAATTCTATTCATCCTTAATGAATGAAAAAGTTATTTGTCGGATACAAGGTTTGAGTGAGAAATACTTTACAGACCTGTATGCAGCCTTGTTGTCTGAATGCATGATGTTGAGATTGTGTTACTGTTTCTTATAGAAAATAAACCTGCGGCAGATGACCTCTTTGGAGAAGCTGATGATATTTCCTCAGACAGCGATACTGAAAAGCCCACCACCCCAGGACAGCCACTTGTGAGTGTAGTGCTCTGAAGTATTTTGATTTTTATCTCAGTATCTGTTCCCAGCCAGTAACTATGTATGTTTAGTTTTACACATCTAGAGAACAGATTATCCTTTTGGGTAACTTGGTGTGACGTTCTTCAGCACATATCGTCAAGAGTTTCATATGTGGATAAGTGTTGGCGGTGACTGTCTGTCTGTGTTTTGTGTCAGCTGATTGCATCACAAGCTAATTTATCTGTATATCCTACAGGTTTAAAACCAGATTAAAATGTTAAGGAATATTTTGACTTTGGCTGCTTTGGGTCCAAGGTGATTAATTCATGTTTGGTATCCCAGGACAATGAGGATGGAATGGAAGCTGATCATCCAGAGGAAGAACCTGTTCCAGAAACAAGGATAGAAGTAGAGATTCCCAAAGTCAACACTGACCTGGGAAGCGACCTCTACTTTGTCAAACTGCCTAACTTTCTCAGTGTGGAACCAAGGTAACTGTTTATTCAGTCCTGCTAATAATAAAATCAAAACTGTCAAATGGTGTTAGATGATTTTCTACTTCTGTTTTTCAGGCCATTTGACCCTCAGTATTATGAGGATGAGTTTGAAGATGAGGAAATGTTGGATGAAGAAGGAAGAACCAGACTTAAATTGAAGGTAAGTGAAGAAACTGCAAACAAATGCACAGGGCTATTTGTATATCATCAACAGGTACTGCACTATCTGTATGATGAGAGAACTGCTACTTTCCAATAAGTAGCAAATTACTGTTTCTTCCAGGTATCCGTGTCCCACATTATTGATAAGTACCTACAAGTGTACCGACGGCGAGGCAATCTGAAGCTCTACTGTCTCCCTTGTGAAAGCAATGCACGGATTGTGAAGTGGTCCGATGGAAGCTACCCTTGGAGATTTATGTATTAGGCAGTCCGATTTATATATATATATATATATATATATATATATATATATATATATATATATAATATATATATATATTTATTGGAATCGCAGAACAATGGCAATTTAGTGTCGTGCTTCAAGATAAGTATGTCTTACTACCTAATCGTCAGTAGCACTGTAAATATTTCAGTATCATGAAAAAGGAGATCACTATGACCAATATCCACTGTAGATGTAACAGTGTGGACAAGTACATCCATTTATATATACATTTTGATAATCATCAATGAAACAAGCCCAGGGAACTCACAACTGTGGCTTTAGTCAAGAGGTCATGATTTTAGTACACAAGGCAATGTTTTGCAGCAGTGGGTATAAACTGCAGCCACAGTTGTGTGTGTGTGTCAAAATAATCTCTGTTGCATCCAAGTAGACAAAATAGATTGCATATTGTGATTGCAGTTATGGCTGCTAATGGCCCAGTTCGCACCGCATTTAGCTAGGTTAAATGAGTTTCAGGAAAATTGACTAAAAGTAAATGTGACCCATAGGTTCATCTGCTAATCAGAAAACATTGGGTTTTTTTATCATTGTTTTTTGTTTTGGGGGGGGGGGGGGGATATTGCCATACTGTACCTACTCATAATTAGTTATTGTAGATCTAACTACAGTAGTACACCAGGGGAGCCATCTTGCTTTGAGCTAAATAAATCGTACCTAATGATCTGTGATCTGTAAAATGCTAAAATGTTTAGTCCATTATAAGCAAAAAGCATGCAGGATAATGGGATGTATGTATTTATTTCTTGATATCCACGCTGACTGTTGTCTGCTCTTTATAAGCAAGTCAGGAAGAAAACTGAGCAGAAGCCTTGAGAATGTTGCTAGTTTTAAAGTTGCAGGTTATTTTTGGACATGCTGACGAGGGGGAGAGATGTACACTCCTGGTACTGGTTTGGTTCACGGTGAGTGTGTGTTCTTCCGTTCCAGCATGTCCTTGCACTTGGGAAATGAAGTGTTTGATGTCTACAAGGCTCCACTGCAAGGAGATCACAACCATCTCTTCATCAGACAGGGTACTGGTCTCCAGGGACAGGCTGTGTTTAAGACCAAATTGACATTCAGGTGAGTACCCTGCCAGTGTACACAATATGGAGGTATTAAGTGCAAGGCGTTAGTATCACAATTCATTCTAGCAATGCTTTACCTGAAATTTTTCAGAGGTGACACTTGATAAAATGTGGCTAGGGAGTGGATTCTTAATGTTTTTATTAGCTTAGAACAGTGTGTTTGTGTTCTACCAAGTTAATTTGGATTAAAAATGTGTTAATTCCCATGATTCTGAAATTGGAACGTCCCCTTGTAGATTACTGTTTCATTTTGTTGGAAAAAGTACTAAAGAATTGAACTTGACCCTTCTTAGTCTGTTAATTGCCGAGTCCCCCTCATTGTAGTGTTTTGAAGAAGTGCTTTAGGGATATTGTTTTTTTTTTTAAGAGACTGGAGAGTGAGAACCCTTTCTTGTTCTGTGCAGGCCACATTCCACAGACAGTGCCACTCACAGGAAGATGACGCTGTCCTTAGCAGACAGGTGTTCTAAGACCCAGAAAATTCGAATATTGCCAATGGCAGGCCGGGACCCAGAGTCTCAGCGCAATGAGATGATAAAGGTAAGGATGCTGTGAATAAGGAGGTCTGGTGTGTCCCGGCTGCTGTTAGTATTCTTGACAGTGAATATCCATCTATCAGTAGCTCATCTGATGTGTTGATGTTAAAACATTCCCACAGTACTAAAAACAGACATTTATTTTTTAACAGGGCTTTTCAATGTTTATTTAATTATGAGTGCCGAAAATACCGTAATCAATCTAAAATGGCCTTTTAGAGGGCTGCATTTGTTTTGAGCTTTGCCACGATTGTTAGCAACACATTTTGTAGCAGAAGATCCGCGTCTGAGAATGGGGAGGTAATATACAGATTAAGCAAATGGGGACATACAAACTTCTTGAATTGCTGTGAAGGTGTAATAGTGGAAACAATGAAGACCAGTCCCAGTCCACAAGTTGGATTTGGTTATTTTATTATGAGCCAGTGACCATCATGGTCCTTTCTGATCAGCCGAACCCTCAGAAGCTAAAATTGTGATTCTGTTGAGTTCAGAAAGAGGAGGAGAGGCTGCGTGCCTCGATTCGCAGGGAGTCCCAGCAGCGCAGAATGAGGGAGAAGCAGCACCAGCGAGGACTCAGCGCCAACTACCTTGAGCCTGACCGCTACGAGGAGGAGGAAGAGGGAGAGGAATCTATCAGCCTGGCTGCCATCAAGAGCAAATATAGGGGCGGCAGCGGAGTGAGAGGTACCCCTGAGATCACACTTGCCTGTCTGTTCACTTTTACATATTTAAAAAAAACAAAAAAAAGATTGCATCTGGTACAATAGTTGGCTAAAAGCTTGGATTACTTGTAGATAGTCTTGAGCTTCCTTGGTCTTTTCGTCTGGGGAGTGGTACCAGATCTTTTTTTTTTTTTTTTTTTAAACAAATGAATAAATGTTGATTTGTAACTTGTGCTTCTTTTCACAACTACACAAAGTATCTGCAGAGTGAATGAAAGTTCACAAAAGGTAATATTTCTGGAACTTAATTCTGCAATCTGTCAGGCGCAATAGGTCCAATTTATTTTTACACACACTGTTTATTTTTTTTTTTTTTTTCAGAGTAAAACAGGTTTAAAAGGCATTGAATCGCAAAAGGACACTCAGTACTTTATCTCCAGCCAAGCCCCACCCCTTGTTCGCTGTATTTTTCACATACCTCTTTATAGATATGATAAATCCTCTCCTGATGACGCGTTTTATAACACTAACTATCTGCTTTGTTTATGTCCTTGGTATCTGTGGTGCATGGATAGATCCGATACGCCCCTTTTTTTGTTTTCCGGCTTCAGTCGGCTGCTGTCGGTCTCACTCGGCCATTGAAAGGTTATCTGCTTTTTCTGGAGAAAAAACGACTAGAGACCTGTGCTTTACGTCTTTTTGATGATATTGGACTGGAAAGGGAAAATTCTAATGTCGGACCTGGTCCGACATAGGACCACAAAGGGTTAAAATCCCAGGCTGGGCCTTACATCCTCAACTGGAAAACCATATGTGATTTGAAAGTTATTCCACTTAAACTCACTATTGGGTTGCTTGCTTAAGAATTGTAATTCATTTAACACTGCTTGTTTTTTTTGTTTTTCTTACAGAGGAACGTGCCAGAATTTACTCCTCTGACAGTGATGAGGGGTCTGATGAGGATCGAGCACAGAGACTGTTGAAGGCTAAGAAACTCGACAGTGATGAGGTGTGTATGCAGTAGCTCTTTATAAAACCAGTGTGTTCTTTACAAAGTGAATAGGTTATTTTTAAGTCATAGCAACACCCTATCCTGATTTAATACTGTTTTATTCTAATGTGCAATTTGCATTTTTTGTGAATACATAATTAAACTGCCAAGATAATGTAACTTCTGCAAACAGAATAAAAAAGGCAAATTTTAGAACATATTGCATTCAGAGGTTTTATTTTGCCACAATACTTTAATTGACTTAAGATCACGCCTGCTTTACTGCAAGTTACTTGTACAGCAGGGAGTTCTCTTGCAGTGACTACATAATGCTTTGTTTAAAGCTGATTTGAATATTTCAGTTTAGCCCAGATTCAGTTGCTCCCCACTGATGTGAAATTAGAGTTAATAACTCTGGAGAGTAATTTTAGCCACCAGCTGCACTGAAAGCAGAGAAAGCTTGCTCTTGTCCGAACTAGAGGACTTGTAAAGCAGGCCTGTCACAGCTGGTAAGATTGATGCACTATAGGTAACACTATCTTGCTGCAAAGTTTGGCTACAAATACAATATTTTTTTTTTATATATATCTATATATATATATAATTTTTTTGATATATATATTTTTTTATATAATATAGGTCATTTTAAATGTCATTGAGAGTTCATCATACTGTTGTCAGGTTTTACTATGGGTGTCATATTAGTATTTTTTTGGTTTGGAGTGATTTATTTTTTTTATTTTTTAATTTCCCAGTGTGACTTTTGTGCTACTACTTGTCCTATAATGCAGATTCAGTCCCATATCTCACCTGTAGATGGGACCTAAGGTTTATTTTTAGATTTGTTAAACTTAAAGTGCTTTAAAATATGTCATAAATAATATATATATTTTATTTTTTTTAATATTTGGTAAAACTATATATATTTTTAAAGTATTATTGGTTTAGTAACTGTCCCTTTGAAATAATTCTATATACCAACACTTCATGCAGTCCAAGCCAAGTTGGCTTAAGCACTGGAGACAGTGTCTTGCAATTTGTAAGGGCATACAAATAACATGTTCATGTGTATTAACTCTGTAGTCAGAGTTTGCTGTTGCTGCTCTGTTTTTCAGGGTTGAAATGACTTTTGTAAAGAGCCGTTGGGTTTTGTTCAACTTTTCAGGAAGGTGAAAGTTCTGGGAAGAGGAAAGCTGACGATGACGACGACGACGACCATGAGAAATCCACGAAAAAACCCAAGAAGTACGTCATCAGTGACGAAGAGGATGAAGAGGATGAGTAGGTTTAGAATGTGTAATTCTCATCGCAAATGCATCCTCCGTTTCTTTCCACCTGGTTTCTGTCATCCACGTAGATAATGTTCTAGAATATTTTGATAATCGTTGTTTAAATCTTTTTGAACCAATTGTTTGTACAGCTAGTAAATAATAAAAAACAATGTACAAAGCAAAACACCCAGCATTTTTTATTTCTTTATTTTTAGTCAGTTTAAAAAAAAAAATCTTTAATTCAAATACAGCAAAAAAATAGTGACAATTCTTCAAACAAAGGCAAGTTTTATGTTTCTGTGTTCAAGAAACTATACAGAAACCAATTCACTTTTTAGAAGTAAAAGGAAACATTCTACAGATTTGTTGTAAAGCAGAGTATTTCTTCATTTGAAATTGGGAAGCAGACCACTTTTAAATTGGTCATTGTGTAACATGTAAAAGCAGCCTTGTATTGTTGTGATCTTTTACAGGATGCATTCTTCATTTCAAAAGCTTGTTTGCTGAGCTAAGTTGTGTATATACTTGATGTTGCTACAGAGTACACAGGGACACATTACAGTGCATAAATCTTGAATGGCAGTAGTTAAGAATCCACTGTCATTTTGTAAGTAGATAAGGCAATTTATATGTTAACTTGACTGACAGAACCAGCAGCCATGTTATATACGATTAAAAAGATATTGGAGTGATTGAAAAACATTCTTAACAAAATGGCTCAATGTTCATTTAAACCCTGTTTTTCAGTTTGAAGTACCTGGGACCCAATGCATTTGTCTGCAAGCCATTGGTAGACCAACAAAAATGAGAAATGTTGCCATTGAAAGATGCTCATGACAGTCGCGTAATAACATTTAAGTTCCACTTCGGTAACTAAAATATGCAGACCCATGAAATAAACAGTGTAACTGTAAGACAACCAGCAATTTACTAACATCCTTATACTTTCCCAATGAGTGGCTACTACATCAGTTGGGGTCTTGGTGAATTGGTAGTCTTAGCTTCATGACATTAGTGAACATTCATTTTCAATTATCCTGCTGTGGTTTTGCTTAACTTGCTGAATTCCTTTTGAAACACTCTAATAAAGCAGCTGCATTTTTAATATAGGCTCTTGTGTGCCAGTTCCTTACTCAAGGAACTGATGTCAGATAAACAAATCTTCACAAAGGTGATTTCTAAAATATAGTACAGTTTTTAGTTCTGGACTGTGTATATATTTTGGTCAAATATTTTTTAAACTGAACAAGCTTGAAAATGCTGCTGTTCTTTCAATCTGGTCCACAGCCATTAGACTGCGGCTTGAGGCAGAAAATAGATATCTATTTGAGCTCTTGAGTTTGACAAGTAAAATCAAAGTACCAACACTTATGTAATGCAATGACATTGGAAAGGATCGCTTTTCAACACTTGAGTCTGGAGATACAGATTAGATATTAGAGGGATCTGGAAGTCCATCTTTCATTGCAGTTTTTAAATCATTGTGTAGTTTTTTTGTAACCTTTAAGTGTTATTCGGGGAGCAGGTGCAGGGGCTACTCCCTAGTTAATCAAGCCGATCTGTCAATTAACCTGCCTTTTTAAGCCCTGGGTTCAAACACACTTTCTCTGTCTGTTCTTTTTGCATTTTCCACCTTTCTCCCCTCCTCCAAATGCAGCGCCACCTCTGCAATGGTCTCCCTCTGGGGGCAAGTGATGTCACTTCCCAACCTTAGGCCTTGAACCGCTGAGAGGAAGGTTCTCCGAGAGGCAGAGGGGACCCCTGGACAAATCTTAACAATCCCTCTATTTTTCCAGGTTCCCCCTGGGGGCAGCATACATGCTCCTCATCCTTGGAGCCCCAATCATTTTGGTCTCACCTCCGTGAAAGCATATCAACTTCTAAAGCATGTCACCTTCCAAAAGTCACAAGCACATAATTTCTGTTTCAAATCCCAAGGTTTATTCCTTGCAACCCTTGCTCCTGTTGCATGAATTTCCAGGTTAAGATTAAAACACAGCAGGAACTGAAAGGTGGCTTCGTTTCCTCAGAAGTTTCACTTTCTTCATTTTTTTTTTTTTTTAAATGCATTAAATTGTAAGTCACTGGTTATGTGCTTTCTAAAAGACTATTTAGAACTCCACACATAGCCTGCAAAATGCAAAACTAAACTAATAAAATGCAAGCTGCCCAGTTCTGTTTGGAATTTAAGAACTGCACCACTAAAAGTGACCATTAATCAAAAGCTTGTAAAGTAAATCTTGTAAAGTTTTGTCCTTCGAAATCGTGCACTGAATTCTGGCCGCTGAACGACATGCATGACTAATGAGCTTGTTTGAGATCTCTGCTTCCGCTCTGTAGATGATTGATACTTTCTGCTGTGTACTGACGAAGTTCAAGCCATTTCACACAGTATCTGTTTATACTAGCCTAGGCATGCTTGGATTACAGAAGCGCTCTTCTGTAATGCCATAGAAACAAGAGTCTGGGCTATTTATCATAGCAGATTTGCTATCTATTTTCGTTGAAAATGTGTTGAAAGGAAAGAATCGTAGCTGCTGTGCTACACTTTGTATTGTGTGAAAATACAGTGCAATCCTACTACCTACACTGCACATATGCTTGGCCATAGAAACAAGAGTCTGGGCTATTTATCATAGCAGATTTGCTATCTATTTTCGTTGAAAATGTGTTGAAAGGAAAGAATCGTAGCTGCTGTGCTACACTTTGTATTGTGTGAAAATACAGTGCAATCCTACTACCTACACTGCACATATGCTTGGAGCTTTATGTCTGTCAAAGACTTTGTCTTATGTAGAGTGGTAGAGAGGTAAGAAGGCGAATGTCCATCAGAAACACATAAAGTAGCATAGATGAATAGGAAAGATATGAGCTGAAACCTTGACCTTGAAAATGTCATCATTATGATGAAGGCTTTAAACAGGAGCAGCAGCACAGAAATAGACGAGCCAATCAAAAATAATTGTCTCATGTTTGGCTTGGAAATCACGTGGCCAGTGAAAAGCACATGGGGACTCATTGAAACCATCTTTAATGACTATATACTGATGTTGTCTCCACTCAGAGGTATTCAACTTAGATTTCTTGTGCTAATGATGTTCCCTGCACATGTTTAAAGCCTCTAGTGCTGGTTTTAATATGATCTTACGTAACTAGCACACGGTCCTCTGTTATGCGCCTTGCTTCTTACATATGGCAAATAATCAGAAATGAAATTTAATACTTAAAAGCTCCAAATTGCCTTGTTGCTTTGGCACAATGGATGTCATTGGATTCACATAAAAGAACAACACTCCCCCACGAAGTATCGTGTTACATGACTAATTAGTTTGGTACATTGTCAATGACCAACCTCTTAAATAGTCTGTTATTACCATTAGCTATTTCTTTTGTTTTTTTTAGTAATGGTATAATTTAGGTCAGCCTGTACCAGAACCGCACAGCTTAATCCTCGAAATAAGGATCTGCTTTTGATTTAGGCATCAGGATTACAGATTTCTGTTTAAAATACTCTAGTCCAGTCCAGGCATGCAAAATATGTTTAAATCCTACCACTGTGACATGGCCTCTTGTTTCTAAATCTTTTTTTTATTTTAGCTTTTTCTCTCACACACACACTAGACCAGGGGCTGGAAACCCTGGTCCTGGAGAGCCACAATCCTGCAGGTTTTGTAGGTATCTCTTAATCATCAATTGCTGAATACCTGGAGCAAATGGTAATTCTGACCAATTAAGCCCAATCATTGAGTCAATTAACTCATTAAGAGGCTCGGGTAAAATAAAAACCAGCAGACCCTGAGGCTCTCCAGGACCAGTGTTGCCTACCCCTGCACTAGACTGTATATTGTTCACAAAGTGAATTGATTAAATTGTCCCATTAGTATGCCAATAATAGCCTAATCCTGACAGATTATGTAAGGGGTAAACAGTGAAAAGGAGAGTTTAGGTCAGGCAGGGTTTCCTCAACTGAGCCTACAAATAATTGGGCATTCTAAATTGGGAGAAAGTAAAAAAATAATCGGCGACTACTAAATTAAAAAAATAAATAAATAAATAAATAAATAAATAAAAAATAGATTTAAACCATGTGTTCTTGTTCAGGCACTAACAGTGTGCCCCTTTCCTGATCACGCAATGGAAATTCTTCCTGCCTTCGCAATAACTATCAAAGCCACTAGGTGTCCCCCCCTCTCAGTGGCAGATATAAATTCATTATGAAACACAGCTGACCCTTTAGCAGGTTTAAATATTTGCTTGTGATGTTTCAAGGAATTACATTTTGAAAATAGAACATTATCTGCCATAATCACATGTAAAGTAATATAACATAACTTATATATGGTTTAAGATTATATTGCTACTGTAACACTGCTTTGGCATACTATAGTGGCATAAATAAATGTCTTTTACTGTTTTACTAAGGGGGACATATTAACACAATAACACAATTACACAACAGACAACTGCACTAAGAGATTTTAAGTGAGTGACCAACACCTTGAATAAAGTGCCACCTGTCTTAAGCAGACAAAGTTAACAAATGTTCAGTCCCTGTGAGACCAGTTACTCTGCTTTTTAAAATCATTTTGGTGCAAACTGGAGCAAGAGCTGACTAAACGACTGTAAAGTAAATTCTAGTGAAGCAAAAACAACATCCTTGTTACATCCAAAACTTACTCTAATACGTGCATTACTTGTTCTGTCATGGGAAATTCAGTGTTTATGTATTTATGTCTAATGTATGTCTAATACAGTTGTATCATGAGAACTGCTCATACAATGCAGATGTGTGCAGGGAACATCGTTAGCATTAAAAAGGCTTAGCTGAATACAACAAACTCAGTATGGACATTGCATAATACAAGAAGGTCATCATTTTGACTGCCTGAGTATGCTTGAATTTGATTAAACTTTGAGGAGCATCAAAGTTGATGAAAGTGTCGGTACTGTCTAAACGTGCACTGTCTTTGCAAAAAAAAACTGGAGGTGTTGAAAGCAGTGGACAATGCACCACTACACAAGACAAAGAAAGGGTTTTGCTACAGATTTCATTATTCTAAAAACACAGGATACAATAAGAGAGCCTGTGATCAGAATGGGACATGTAGATTTCAAGTGCAGTTCATTTGCGATGTATACTTTTTTAAAGTTCACTTGCAGCCATATTTTCAATAAAACACACTTTTAAACGTATAATACTTTTCATTGTTCTGTAATTGAAATGTGATGTCAGTGTTACTGTAACTTCAATGCATTTGGATTTAGATTCCTGATAATAAGAATTACTGGCAACACTTTTTTTGATGGTTCATTGAAATTCGTATTAACGAGAATTGATGGCATTTAAAAATGATCCTGAGAAATGAATGTTGCGGAAGGATCTAAGGGAGGACTAAAGTATAAGTTTACCTGAGGGCTTTTATGATCTTAACAAATAATGGCTGGCCTGCTCAGCAATAATGAGTCACCAACAGGTTTTACAAGTTCACACAGTATCGCTATACTGTATGCAGGTGTTCAACAAACCTCTCCCCTGGCAGCTCAAACTAACATGCACATGCAGTGTTTCACATACACATTTCACATAGTTTAGAGGATTAAACATTTACTATAGGTAATTCTGACCCACACCTCTACATTGACAACACCCTTGAGGCCCACTACAGTAACTGCTGCATGAAAGCACTGTGCTCTAGCACTGGGGGCAATGCCTAGGAGCACATTACATACTGCTTGCATGAGTTATTGCAAGTCTTGTAGAAAGACATTGTTTGTTTTTTAGTAGGAATAATTTCATAACAATGGGACACAGAGCTATATTGCTGATTTTGTTTCTTTTCATTCGTTTGTGAATAGTACTTGTTTATATTAAAGACGGTCTGCAAGAAAATGTCAGAATACATTATTGATACCGTAGGTATTTATATCTTTCTATGAGATAGGAATGTATTGCTCTTGCACCATCCTATGAAATGTTCTTTCTCATCTTAATGTGAGATGTTTGAACTCGGGTGCCTGCTTTCAGTGCTTGTTGCAGGTCACGGTGCTACTTTTAAGCAGAGCTGCTCAAGCTGGGTCAGTTCTAGGTTAAAGCAAAACTGTACATTTCTGCATACCATGAACTTACAGAAGATATTTTGCCCTAATAGAGGTGTTACCTTAAATTATATTATAAGTAGAATCTCTCAGCCATTCACTTTCATTGAGATTCCAAATCCTGTCATCCTGCAGTAAATGATACAGTCCGTTTACAGCATAGAGCCGGATGACTGATTGAAGTCAAACTCACGTCAGAAAAAAAAAAAGAAACAGGACCTTAGAATAAGAAAAGACTATAATAGCTATAACTAGAGAACACATCCAGTGCATGTGGAAGATAAGATACCATTAATAAGGCTAGGACATTACCAAGATTATTGGTATCTTGAAACTGATTGTAAAATAGCAATTTAGCTTGGTTATTTAATTTATAAAATAATTATATTATGAAAAAGGATACAAAAAAAAAAAGGAATTGCTCTTTAAAAGAGTATAAATTATTCAAGATTTTATTTGGATTCTTTCACACAGAAAGCCATGTTCCAATAATGTGAGCTTCATAATAACCGTCGGGAGTAATGTGAAAATCTATACAGCTTGGCTTATTAAAAGGACGTCATCAACATTGACATAATGCTATGGCAATCTTGGTCTAGGGTTGCAATGGCATCCCCTCTTCTGTTTCTAGATGGCGCAGTGGTGTTGCACCCTGCCAAGTTTCTGTTAGTTGATGACAGCGCTGGTGACTGTCCTCTGTTCCACAGAAGAGCGTAGGGACTGAACAGAGAGCTCTTATTGCCATGGTGATCTCTGCAGGTCAGGTTTGCTTTACTTGCCATATGGACAGGCAGGCAGTGTAACCCAGTGTACTCACTAAAGAATAAACAACGCCTGTGAAAAAAAAAACCTACCCTTTAGGTACAAGGAACTGTTCCGATTTCATTAAATCAAATATTTGTTTATCCTGTTACTGAGTTTGTTAGTTTTTGACCATTCGAGAGTTTTCAGTTCAGTCCTACCTCATACCGTATTCCATGTTAAGATAAAAGGATGACGTCATGGAAATGTTTAATTAAAGGATAAGGAGAACCTGGCTGGGGATTAACCTTTAAATGAAGCTGGTATTATGTGAAACTACACTAAACCATTTACACAGTTCTGTTATTCAATTTGACTTCAAGAATCTGGTAAATATTTAATAGAGCTTTTCATAAAATTAAAGGGTACATAAGCACCTTTTTATTTTATTGTGTTACATGTCCACATGTGTTGCTACAACTGTTTATGTAAGGTGTGTGTATTGTTTTAATTTAATTTTTATTTTTTTACATTTTGACCACTTTTTTAAACTCTTAAATTGCATTCCCTGCCTCAAGATGGCTCCCCATGTACCCACATGGACCTCTCAGAACTGCATTTCCCATCAGCCTCCAT
The DNA here is from genome assembly GCF_017654505.1 of Polyodon spathula. Classification (NCBI taxonomy): domain Eukaryota; kingdom Metazoa; phylum Chordata; class Actinopteri; order Acipenseriformes; family Polyodontidae; genus Polyodon; species Polyodon spathula. The sequence continues at coordinate 27,349,940 of NC_054552.1, forward strand.
CTCACTGCGTAACTCCATCTCAGTTACATGTGAGCAGGAGGATGATGGGAAATGTAGTTCTGACAGGTCCATGCGGATACATGGGAAGCCATCTTGAGGCAGGGAATGCAATTTAAGTTTAAAAAAATGCAAAATAAAAATGGTCAAAATGTAAAAAAAATGAAAACAATACACACACCTTACGTAAACAGTTGTAGCAACACATGGAAACATGTAACACAATAAAATAAAAAGGTCTGTACGTACTCTTTAACTTGACTTTCTATTTAAGAAACCACAACCCCTTAAAGGGAAAGCAACCTCAACCCAATACTGTAGTAAAAGTCTCTCTCTCTTTGTCACCGCACCCATTCACTAAGAGTTTTACAATGTTCCTAGCCTTTGCTGTATACAGCTATAACAGGGCAGAGTTCCTTTTCCGTCAGCCCCAATAATGCGAGTGATCTTGTTTGATGACTTTCATTAATCCACTGAGCTCTCACATTCTGAGGCATCTTTCTTGAAAACCTACACTGCAGCTAATAATAATCCTGTAGTAAACATTAATAGCAAGCCTGTCACTGGAAATAATTCAGCATACCACTTATTTGTCCACACAGCTTATACTTTACACGTCTGAGAGCCTATACCGGAGAAGGAAGGATGGCTTCCTAAAATGCCTACCAGAGGATATATTTAGACCAGTTGGAATATGGAGGCCAGGCTCTCTACTCGCTCCCTAAGAATCATGTTACTTAAATCGACAGGGACCCTCAGAAATATGGTATTGTACTAACCTGTGGGATTGTATGAACCTCGGGAAAAAATGTATGTCTGTGGACTGGCAAGTGAATCACTCATATTGAGTCAAATTTAACTGCAGGGGGTTAGAATTACTGTAGCTACAAATTAGGGAAAAGGGGTGAGTCCTTTGTAACTGGGGAAACAGATGTGAAAATGTAATTTTATATTTTATTTCCAACCAAGGTGAATTTTTTTTGACTACATGCAAAGGCAACTTTTCTCAGATTTATAGTTGCAACTTCAGTGTAGAATTAAGGAATGCAGAGAGTGTAAGTTATCATAGTGTACAGTTTGCAGCTGTCTGTCAACACTGTAGGTCAAAAAGCATACGTCCTTGCTGACCCCATTATATGTTAGGTATATAATATGCAGTGCATGGATGATTTTCTGTAGAATATCACTGGGTTCCGCAATGCTGTAATAGTCAGCCATGCAGCCAGCATTTGGTTTGTATTTACACTTGATACACTTATCTGTATGCCATTCTTGAAGAAACTAGCTTATATTGTTTTATATAATTTCATCACAGGAGAATAATTCTGCAAGGCAAAGTCTATCTGACAGTCCGGCATTCCTTATGATCCCTTGTAGAAGAAGCCTGGATCTTTTAAGAACAGGCTGTAAGTATATATAAGGGGTTTTGAAAGTATATATAAAGGGTGGCACTGTATTGCCCTATTTACATATTTTAATAACATCCTGGTCTTGTTTGATAACAGCAATATGATGATGGATTTCAAATCCTGTGATCATTCAATTCTGCTCACCCCACTTACTCTGCTACATTAGTAGAACTGAAAGATCACACTGTCACTTGACTCGAATGGAACGAGAAAGGGTGTTCAAGATTCAGTATAAAAATATAGCGCCTAGGTTTTTTTCCCTGTTTTCTTTTTCTTTTGTCAACATTCAATCCCACTTTCCAGAGGAACCGTGTATATGTGTTTTAAATGGAAAACATGTATGTTTATGCAATGGCATGTTTGGAACATGTCCACCTATGTCTGGAAGACTGAACAGGAAAGAAACCCTTTAGTGTGTACACATGTGTATCTATTGTGTCCACCTGGGTGTATATTTCCATTTATATATGTGTGTGGATAAGAGAATTTAGGAATAAGCGGGAGGATTTACAAGTACAAGCAATGCATGAGGTGTGCAAAAACACTTCCAGTTTGCTGTTTGTTAAGCCTTGATGCAGTCTCTCCAGACCATTCTGCAGCACGACATTTCCATTGTAATCAGCATGCCTTCCTCCCCAGGAACAGCTTATTCTCAAGCAACCTCTGAGAGTGTCTAGAGGCCCTTCCTGCAGTAAGTTTGAGAAATTCCCTTTCCACTCCATGTCTTCCTGTAGACACCCAGGTATAAAGCCATCTGTCTTGCTTGTCAACAGTGAGATGTGCTGCTGAGCCATTGTGCTTTTGCAGGCAGACAACCCCACTGACAAGCCTGGAATTTTTACATCACAGTGGTGTCTGATGTGGAAAACAGACAAACAGAATTAAAAAATACCATTCTCATTTACTGTGCACTGAAATTACATGTAGCTCATCTATTGTTAAATATTCTTAAAAGGACTAGTACTGATGCCTTTCCCAAGATCTTTAAGGGATGCAGACTTCCAAGTGAAACAGGAAACAAAACTCAGATTCTATATATGGTACATTGATATGGTAATCTTACTTTCTTTTCACTAGCTGGGCCATTTTGAAAATAGCTTTGAAACAGACTTTAAAGTTATAAGTGTAAAAAGCTGTCAGGATGTTAACAATGAAAAGAAAAATTACAGGTGCGTTATTGAAATATGCAGCAACACCTGGGGATGATGCTAAATTTTTTAGAACCCTTGCTGCTTACTCTTTAAATTTGAATTTAAAGTTAACCCATCTAGGATTTATTTAAATGACAAATTTAGAATCAGTTTAAACGAATAGGAAATCTACTTCACACAGTCAGTAGACGTCACTGTGCAATACCTGGTTTACTAATTAACAGAGTGTGAGATTTGATTAGATATTCCAATGTTACCCATAACCCAGTTTTAAACAGCTTGGAGAATTTAGCAATGTCTGATCATCTGATAAATTATTTATTAACTGATGCATACAGCTGAACTTTGCTAATTGCACAAATGTATTTCGAACACTCAGTGAAATTCAAGCCACTTCAGGACCCAGAAGTGCATGGAAGGTCACAGTGATTGCAGGCAAAGGTACTGTAAATCTATAATTTACCCTATAATGAAACAGCCACTGTTATTGGCACAGAAATAGAAATGCATATACAAACATAACTTGTGTTATACAAGATCAGGTGCTTTAATCAAAGTGTGACCAAACATACGTGGCAAAGCAATTAGGATTCCTTCCTAGGTAATTCACAACTGGAGCAGCATGTGCTAATTCCTACTGGTTTAACCCAACCTTTTAAAAGAAAGGGCTTGCCTTTGTCACAATGTTGTTATGCATTTCTTCTCCTCCTCACCCTTAGCACCTTATACGCAGATGTATTTCCCTTCCTGAGGAGTGATGGTCCTCCATCTTCCAGGTTTGGTTCACCTTTGTCAGGAAAGGAAGGCGGGATTCTGAGACTATCTAATCATTCCTGCTTATGAGTAATCCTATTGCCTTGAGGCAGAGACAGTGTTAACAAGGACTGCCGTTAATATGTCACAGTTTCAGTGTGTCATGAGGATACACAGTAAACACAGAACCTATCAGTCTATCGGAGGAAGTTAAGGGGAGTTAAGAGACAGCAGTTTAATGCAGTTAAATATGTCACAATCTATCTAATACTCTCTGGTGAATCTTTAGGAAAACATCTCCCTAGCTTCCCAAGATTTAATGACCAACAAAGAGAAGTCTTGAGGAGGTCCAGTAACAAAAGTATATAAACATTCTATAGTTTCCATTTTTCCCAAACAGTGTTAATTCAAATATCATAGACTTTTAATGCAATCACATATAACCTTGTGGAGCAGGTGAACAAACATGTGAATAAACAAACAAACAAACAAAAAAAAAACATTTCAGCAGTTCTAAAAATGAAGTTTGAATTTCAATTATATTTTCACAGGAAACATATTCAGTTTTCACCATTGTACAAGCGGGAGTCAGACAGATGTGGGGAAGTTAACTGGTAAACACCTGTTACCCTCTCCCTCTGCAGCGTTTCCCCTATTGGGAGCTGAGGACTGGGGGATCATTATGAGCCTTTTTGTCAATGGGACTGCATCCCATGTGATTTGACAGAAGCAGGCAAAGAGGACAGCATTACCTCCCTTTCTGCTGTACATTAACATTGAAGCAGTCTAAGACCCCAAGTAATGAAGCTCTGCCATACTCTCTAATCTAATCATTTTCTCCTGTTTATAATTCACTTGACTTGAGTAACCACATCATAAGTCTCTTGGAACCTGAGTTGTGTTTATCAGAGAATAGACAATTAAATAGAATGGAAAAACAAGAAGGCTGCCCAGACCTGCAAGATAATGAGGTGGTTCATGCACAACTTTGAACACTCAATAATTCATCAGATAAACAGTAGGACTGAAAATAAAGTTAATAGTATACATAGAAATTGCATAGTAAAATAAACAAAGTCAATCATGAGTAAAAAAACCTCATTCTTTTCACATGAGCTAGCACATTTATTTAGTATGTTCCTAGATAATACCCTATTCATTGTCCTATAGAACGGCAGGATTCACATTTTGAAAAGTGCATTGTAATCATACTGTGCTTTATTTAGGTTGTGCTTATATGGGTATCAGTATGAAAATCACATGTTGAATAACTTCTTATTCACGTCAGTTATCAATTATCAGAACATGAATTACACATTTCATATATATGTTTATAGGAATTATTTTCAATATAATAATAATTGTATATGAATGTTGTAAAATAGTTATATAAAACTACAAACAGTTTTATGCATACCTGTATTTTCATTTGGAATGACTGGAATTTACATTAATTGTATTTCCCATATAAGTTAGCATGTGTCCCACATGATTTGGACAACAATAGAAACATCTGTTGTGCTCAGAGCATTCATTGCCGTGAGCATTTTGTGATACAACACAAAGGCCAACAAACACTAATGAACCCAAGTGAACTCCAGTCACTTCTGCTGAAATGGCTGTTGATTAACAGTAAAGCAGTAATTAATTTAAAGGAACAGCACTTAAGTAGCCCAAACAACTATTTCAATTAAACCTTGCAGCCATTTTTAGGGTTCAAATGCATTAAAACAATAAGACATTATTAAACACACACACTGAAGCCTCTTTAGTTGTTATTTACCTATGAATTAATGATTTAAGACTATTTTATTTTTCTTTCAATGCTACAATGGCACTTTAAAAGCAACAGGATTGAAGCTTCTAAAGCAAAGGCCTTCCAAGTTCAAGTGGGGGGGTGGGGTGGTCTTTTGGTAGTCATGGAAACACAAGACACACACAGAGCTAATACTATTCAATTATTTACAAATATAATTTGTTTTTCTCACTAAAATGTCTTTTCCAATAGCAGATGATAATTTGAGTAGGAGGTCAGAACTACACAGGATACCTACTGTCACTCCATGGGTTTTAGCCAGCAAAAAGAGGCAATTTACAGGCTTGGCAAGAGGCAGCACATGTGCTCTTAGCAGAATTAACTCCATCTAGACTATCTGCATGGTATCATGCTGGAAAGATTGTGTGTGTTTTGGGGGGGGGGGGGGTAAGGGGGTTGCCACTCTACTTTGTACAATACACAGGTTTGCCACTGTAATCTGTGGTTTAGCAATGAGACAGATTAACTGAGAAAGCCATGCATATACTTTGTGTACAGTTCATTTTATTAAGTTTTCAATAACATTATTATGCATTAAGTTTGGCTGAACACCCTTCCTCTTTTCATTAATCTATGACCATTCCACTGTCAACTTGGCCTGTTCTATCTTTATATACAAAACAAGTAAAGTAGATTTAAAATTATAACAAAAATAATGTTGGAGCAACAGAGCCCAGAACCACTCAGAATGGTTGAAAAAAGTATTAAACAGTACAGGAAATGTGAGAAATCTATTGAAATGTCATTTCAATCAAGGTACATATTCTTTTTTTTTTTTTTCTTGGTTCCTGTACATGGTTCAGCTATTAACTAGTTTTTTCCCTGCTGTCCTAAATGAAGAAGTAAACCATTTCAAAATACATGAATACTAAACGATATTACTTCATATTCCTGACTCTGGACCACCTGAATTTAATCCAAACTCCTACTCGTTCAAAATAACTGTGACTCAGCATAAGCTTTCTGCTGATTGGAATGACAAACTTTTTTCACTCCTTCCTGAGAACAATTTGTTCCTTGGAATTTTCTATGAAGATGCTACTAAAAACAGATGACAGAATGTTCATTTTATATACTATAGCTGCAATTACCTTTCATATCTATCGTTTCTTTCACATTGAGATCGGCACGTATAGCATTAGTGTAGTGTTCTCCAAAAAAACTTTTATGACCTTGTAACAAAAGGAAAATTAATAAAATTGAATAATAAAAGTAATGGCCTGACCGTTATTTCCTTATTGAACAGCAAATGAGCGTGATGCAGTCTTCAGGTCCCTATTTATCTGAAGGATGTAAGGTTCACACCCACAGCCACTACGATACAGAACAACATTAAATAGTATACCAATAGTATGACTCTTAAATGAATTAACAGAAACATAGGAAGCCTCCCACTCTACAAATAGGACTTCAATAGTAATCTTTACATGCTTGATTCCAGCAGATTTGAAGCTGGTTGGCAAATGATTACTGATTAATGGTGGAGTTAAAAGACTATTAAGACAATTTGGGGTTTGTGAGTTGAAGGTCAGTGAATTGCGTCATGATGTGTAGCACTCAAGTATGTGAGGATAATAAAAGGCTGCTTATATAACTCCTCTAGAAAGAGACAGAGGTTACATACTGTAGTTTCACCCTTATCCAAAGCAACTATTGTCAGTCCATTGAACCAATAGTTAGCCTGAAGTGACTTGTTATGTGATGCAACAGTTTATTATTAACAACACACACCCAACCAAAACACACATATAGAATTCAAGTGTTTGGTATTACAAGTACTCAGAACATAGACCAGGCACAACAATTAAAAGTATAATCACCTATTTTAAATACAGCACACTGTTTCCTGTTTGTGTTGTTTAATATGAAAAGTCATTTATGATGCATTTTTATGAACTCAGTACTTTTGTCTCGATATCTCATTACTTTTATGAGTTAAAAGAAAAGCACAAGGGTTGTTTTGAGCTTTACCTGGCAATTTTCTATATTTTTTATCTTTATAACGTCTGTGATGGCCTGGGGTATATCTGCGGGACCATAACTTTGGGGCTTTAGGGGCGGAGCGAGTGGCTGCTGGTGGCCATTTTGATATCACGTATGAGGTTGGGAGTCAAAATGGACGCCAGTTTCCCCGAACAATTAAACACAAGTGCAGCTGCTACCACATGGTGTAAAAGGCAGAACAATGTTTGTTTGAGGTTGTTGTGTAAAGGAGACGACACTACCAGGAAAATTAAGTATGGGTTTTGAAGAGTAGAAACCTAAATACAGACGAAAGGTATTTGAATGATATGTGTTTGGTTGTTTAAAGAAAAACTGTCTTAGTGCTCCAAGGGAGTGAGGATTTTGTTTGTTGTTTTTGTTTGTTTCATTGTAAATATATACACAGACACTGAGACTTTCTTGGTGCACCCACACAAAAGACGTGATAGAGCCCTGGGCCATCCTGATTAGAGGAACTTTATCCAATAAAACTGACAAAAATATCTCCTCTCATTCCTAAACTTTTCCTTTATTTCCAAAAGAAATATTTTAGCATGTTAGCATGTCAAGTGTAGGGTGTCTCTTATTGTATAAGAGATGTCGTACAGTTCTAACTGCTCAAATAACTTGAAACGAAATCTCTGATACAGACACCCTAAACACGATCACTCAAATGAGATTGTACTCAGGAATAGCTTTAATGATAAATCTTTTTATTTTTATAAAGCTTTTTGAATGTTGGAATTAGATGCACTGTTTTATGCACACAATGACATCTGTACAGAGGATAAGATGTACTGCAATGTTGGCAAATACTTCCCTGTGATTTGGTTGATTTCTGATATGCGATTTATAATAAGAACTAATACGCTTTCCTAGGAGAACTTTGTCTCCAGTACAAGCACTAAATAATTTTTGAGGCAGTAAATAATCCTTTTCTACAAAGTCAAATTTAATAACTTCTTGGTTCTGCAAACATACACTGGTTTCTGTTAGATTATGGTGGAAAATAATTGGCATTTATGATCCCTGGCAACTGAACATTAAAAGCACAGCTTTATAAACTGTTATTATTTCCTGCTGGACAACAGCTACTTCATCACAGAGAAAAAAACAAACAAACAAACAAATAAAAAACACTTCATTGCTGCAGGATATCTCCAGCAATAAGCATTCTTCCACGCTGACTCAAGGAAGGGTTGTGATCAATGTTTACTCAATCAAGTTTACATAATAACCAAACCTCTGTCGACAATTGCTTACGTTGACCAATTAGCAGGTACCAATGTTCACAAACTATACCTACGCCCCTAGTATAAATAATTAGAAATCGATTCAGTACTGTCAGCCTATCGGCTTCCAGCTCTAGTGGGCTTCTATCAGAAAGCAGATGCTGGCTGGAATATCACAGCATCAACTGTGAATCAAACTTAAAATCAATCCGCGCAAGTACAGGCTTTTTAATTTCGACTTGCTATAATGAAAGCTCATTATAGCATCTATTCACATCTATTGGAAAGCAAATACTAAACAAAGAAACAATTGGTCCAAATTTATTTTGATATCCACCAAAACCAGTCCATCACCTCTGCACCAACAAAAGTAACCAGCATTGTGTATTGAGAACTTTTTATTCATTTTGTTGCAGATTCATTCTCTTTTCAGTTTTTTTTTTTCCAGTTTCACCAACAATCCACTGGCCACCCAGTAGTGTACTGTATATACTATATACAGATGACTCACAATAATTACTAGGGTGGAGATGAGTGATTGTTGACTCACACACAAGAATGCATGTGCAGCATCTAGGCCTGCCATGGCCTGTGTTGTGCCATTTTATGGTTTGTGTTGTCCCAGCATACTCAATGCTAATCAGATTTGGTATGCCAAGTGAGGTAGGGAAAATCTATCTTAGAGATTCATCTTGCTGTCATTCCTTTATTATTTGGATTCTGAATACAGTAACCACAAAGTTTGCTTCACATGTAATTCCTTTAAAGGTTAACAGCTTCAAATGGTATTTCTACTACAACAGGACACAGTGCAGTCCCAAACGTCACAAAGGATCCCACTGATTCACAGCACAGCCTGCGGCAGGATGACTGATTCAATCCAAAGCACTTGTCACAATACAATACCTGAGGACACATTTAGTGAACTTGGGGATAACCATGTCCCTTGCTAATATAGATAAAAGCCTTGAGTGTCTTAGATTTTATCCTCTAGGAAGATTATTCTTTCCTTATGCACTCGATGTACCCTGTAGATATAAGATGTAAGTTGAAAAAACAAAGTCTGATTTGTCTGGGCATCACAGACATATTCAATAATAAATATCAGTATTGGAACAATTAACCACTCAGAATAATTGTCAAGTGTGTTAATAGATCTCAACAGTCCCAAATGTTCTGATGGAACAAAATCAATAGCTCTGAATGGCATTTCTGTAAAACATATTTCCAAGCAAACGACTATATAGAAACACTATACCACAATAGGTGCGCTTGTCAGTTAGTGGGAGAAGTACTTCACAGGGTCTGGGGAGGCTGCATTTTAAGTTGAAGTGACATTGACCTTGTAATGCTGATTATACAGAAACAGGCAATTCAATATTCACAAAAACCCAATTAGAGAGTACCCAGAAACAATATTACCTTTTCATCTACTTTAAGCAATTCTAAGGAGCCTGTTATTAATATCTTAAATACATCCCCTAATAATTAATGAACAGCAATCTATTTCTATAATGAGGTGACTGATGTGCTCAAACTAGTTCACAGATCTAATAAGAAATTGTTGGGGAGACCTATATAACATAAGATAATTTAGTAGGTTAGAACTGACCAACTTTTTTGTCTGAAAGAGCCATATTGATGACAAGTTCTGTATGATCCTTAATAAGCAAAGATGGAATGTTCAACTGGACTACACATACTTCATTGATTTTGTATTCGTTACATGCTTAAACATTAATACAACATTTGCTTTTACGTTTTGACTTGCTTCTACCAAAAACTACCGAAAGTCCAGCCTTAACCTTTAAATCAGGAGCCAAATTGTGCAGCCCAGTGGACCATATATGGCTCACGAGCCATCCTTTGGACAGTCCTGTTGTGGGCTATGTATTTGTGAAGGGGATCTAGGGCCTTCTGCAATAAAGTCTCCAGAAAGTGCATACGTTTTGGTTGTTCTTGGTCATTCTTTCCAACGAAACGACTACGATCATGTCAGATTTGCAGCATTTACCAGTTTGACTGAAACTGCCTTGCAGCAAGGAGATGCAGCTTTTAAATGTTACAGAATAGATTAACAAATTACTCTGATTTTTAAACACAAATTGCAGGTGCTTCTACACTGTTATCCAAACCCTGTAGTATTTCTGGTCTGCATTTCCCCCTAATTCCAAAGACACTCCAGTGTATTGTCAGTTTTTTATCTATGGGCTGGAGCTGGGGGGGAGGACAGTCACCTTTAGTCTTGTAGAATGATATCTCTCCCAGTTTAATCCTGTGAAACACTGCTGTAATAGGAGCCTGCACTGACAAACAGCAAGTGCGACATTGCAGTATACCTTTAACAGCTAGAGAACTCTCTTGGTAGGTAAAGCAGGGGAGTGGAATAATACAGAAATGGCATAAACAGCAATACGATATTCACTAAGGCATGGTATGACAGCAGCCAGGTCAGCTGGGTCTAATGCCTAGCTTTGCTATCTGCTGTTGTAGTCAGAAGCAATCCAAATCGACAGGTCTTTCCTCCCATTCATGCAGCTTCCCTTTATTTTGCCAAGGCCCTGATTGCTGCTCAGGAAGATCAGGTATTAAGCTCAACGTTCAGGAGTGCAGCAGGAGTGGAGACAGCCTGTGAAAGACAGAAAGAGAGAGAGAGGTGCTGACTGGTCTGCAGTGGGGCTGGAACTCAGAGCAATACAATCTCCTCCCCCTCTCCCATTCTATATTAATTCCCTGATGGACTACAACAGCAACAGCTGAACATGATACTTTGAGCACAGCATCACCCACTCAGACACTTTACACATCACTTCTTCAGCCTCTGGCTACCAGTCGTCTGATTGCCCTGTATCCAGAATATCATTAATAGGCTATTTATTCATATTGGGATATTAAAGGATTTTCATGCTATTGGAGGAACTATGGAGAAAAACAATGGTAAGGGTCATTTTTATACTCACCCTTCTCCTGCATAGACAGATAGGTCTATAGTAATAATTTGATAACTGCTATAAGTTTTACTTGTAGGCTCATTTTCCTCACATTGAAAGTGTTATTGTTATAAATGTCAGAAATATAAACACCCACAAGTGTTGAACAAATTGCTGCATATAGAACAGTACCTGTGTAACTTTCCTAATCTGCTTTAGATAATAATCGCTCATAGTAATATAGTGAATATATATTGTGCATGACAAGCACTTTCAATTCATATTTATCAGAAGACCATTTCTTTAGTTCATCAGGTAGTAGATGCTGTTGGCTAAACATTGTTGTTAGTTAAAAGTCTATATTGCTTACTGGGGTCACTATAAACGTCTTTGATTTATTATTTGAGATTTGATACACTGGCTTTTAAACAGCGTTCACTTTCCCACCACTTTCTTTAAATGCCATATTAAAAGCTGAGCAAATGTGTTCCATTGAAGTGAAAATGGGGTTACTGTATGAACAGAAAGAAATATACTTGTGGAGCATGTTAAAAATATATTATAAGAGACTTATAATATGATTTCACGAACCAATTAATGCTAGATGCAAACCACACTTTTAAGTTGAACAGTAACTATTCAAGAAACAAAACTATAAAGATAAAACAGATCGCACAATGTAAGCAATCATGTTAAAGAGATCAAGTTCTGTTTGACACGACTTGCCAGTGCATATTTAAAACATAAGGTTCACTGTATACAGAATAATCAGTTTCCATAATTACAGCTAAACTAGAACAATGTGAACTGTTGGTCACACTGACGTTAAACTGTGGTTTTCAAAATCCTGAGGGTTGCATGAACTGGTTTCATTCATAGACAAGTATTTGTTTTTGTTTTTGGTTGTTTTTTGTTACTTTTTTATTGGTTTTCAGATTGTGCATACATTATAATGTTATCTTGTCAAATATTGTATCCAACTAAAAGGTATTGAGCAAGAAATGGAAAAAAGAGAAAAAAATACTGCACATGTATTTTAAACCACTTACTTAACATTACTCTTGTGATATTCCACTGTCATTTTATTTGATTATCCCCCTTTTAAAAAGTCACATACATCCAAAAGGTGTTAAAAATCAGTACTTGTTCCTCATCTTAAAAATACTAGATTGTTGTATGTCATTGTAGATTTATCATTTCCTATTAAACAAACACCTATTTAACAAACACCCTATTGGCTTCGGGGATCTATTCATTAAACATAAACCTTCAAACACTATTGATTCCAAGACATCTTCAAAGTGTCTTTTATGAACCCTGATATCTTACAATCACTATTGTAAATCTTTAAATTACTTTGTTTGCGTCAAGACTTTGACCCAATGAAATGCTGAAAGACGGTTTCTCTTAAAACGTCTTAATGTAAGGAGATTCCACAATGTTCTGCCAGGTCTTGAATGAGCTCTTCTGCTTATTTGACGAGTTTGCTTGTGATTAAACAAGGTAGCCAAGTCTTTAGTGGTGGAACTATTCATATTCATATTTTTCCATTTGAGTACTTATATGCTCTGGGAACACACATCACATAGTAATGGCTATCAAAGGCCATATCTCATAGCAGAACTTAGCAGCGTGCTAGTAAAAAATCAACTAACATTAATATATATTAGATGGATTTCACAACCTGGTAACGACAGTGTGATTTCTAACAGCGTGAAGCAGACTGTAATGAAATAGGAGGGGGTATCATTACATTCAAATGGCACTGGTGAAAATGGTGTTAGAGTCACACAGGCTTCTCCATACACTGAACTAAATGATGTTAAAACGCTCTGAGATATACTACTGCATGGAGGATTCAACATCAGTTGGGACAGCTGTTGTTTGTGAAGTAGCTTAATAATGCTGATAAACAATATCCTTTAAGAGTTTTGATTTCAAAAAAATATATAGTTATAGAGTGGAAGATGTGTATAGTTTTTTCAGATTCACTTCAAAATACTGGTACATTAACTTTATTTATACTAATACGTATACTTATGACAAATATATGTTGTTTTTTTTTTAAAAAATACTAATACATGCTTTTAATGTAGAGTTTCAGCTTTAAAATCACATAATTGTGTGTTACATGCATGCAGTAAATATTTCTATATGGTAACAACATTGTAATTATCCTTATAAAAGTTTACCTTAGTAATAAATAAAGCATAGTGAATACCATGGCAAAGCATGGTAAACAATGGTAAATGTAAAGAACGATAATGAGAAAAGCATGATAAAACTGCAAACTTACTGTGTTTACAGTGGTAAACTTGTATAAAGGTACATGTAGTTAATGTACCTGTGTTTGGAAGTACACCTGTTGTTTATATTACAAGTGTCTTGTGGACCACTTGCAATCTTTATCCCATGACATCTGTAGTCATGGCATGAATCTAGAAACACGCTGTACAATCATAAAATCAGGCAGTGCAATCAAGGATGGAAAATCTGCTAATTAACAAGGCTGAAATTAAGGTCACGCGATCTTTTGGTTAAAATAACAAAGGTTTGATGACTCAAGCAAATTCTCTGAGAAGGACCAAGTGGTTTTGATTTTCATTTCTCTGCATAATTTAAATACACTGTGTACACTTGACACTGCCAGATTGTAAGGCAACCCTGTAAGGGTAGTGAGTCTGTCTCCTGAGTTCTGTTGGTTGTCCAGTAGAACACCTAAATAGGAATCATTACTCAGCCCAGAGATATGTAACCATTCAATCAACTGGAACTTATTTAAACACTTACTATCTAAAGGAGCCGTGACACTGATTCACAAGCCACTAGACAGGTCACTACTGAACTCCTGGTTACAAAACAGGAAATCAAAGTTACTGTATTGAATCATAAGTTCAGTTTTACTCAACAAATGAGAAATGGCCAAATGACATTCTGAGATGCACCGCAATGGGCATTTATCCAATGGCTTGGAATCATGACCTGATTAGATTAAGAGAATTCCAAGTTGTCTTTAAGTCAGATATAATACTATTAATGAATTTGAATGCTGGAAGCATAACCAGCAGGTCTCTGGCAACCCAGCCATTTCACACAAACAAAGCTTTTTGAATGTTTAAAATGTTAATGAGTTGTTGTAAGGTGCACAGTGTCCATTTGAATAACAACCTACTTGTGTTTTTTAGACGCATTCAAATTCATCCATACCATTGAGAAATTAAAAAAAACATCTATGTAATTGTGTATTACAATCAATAAACATACATTATATTCAAAAGTCAAGCCTCTCTAATGTTTAATTCACTAAGAAAAGTGCTTTGCAGCGCCAGCTTGAAAAGGACACATAGAAAGTGATACCTTGCCAGTGACATCAGCAAGATGCTTGCTTTCCAAGTAACATGTGTGACATGCTGACAGGCACAAACAAAGGGCTCTGAAAATGCAATGAACTTCTTAGCACAACTGGGAAGAATCAAATTAAGCATTGCCAGGGTACATCTGAGCCAACAATGTAAAGTCTTCGTTTGGAGAGAATCCAATCCTTTCAATGGTTACATCATAATCCTTTAGGTCCGTTTATAAATATACTGTACCACCGATGAATTGAGGACATTGTTCTGTAACATGAGCAGAAAATGCAGCTCCCTGCATAAAACTAAAAGCATACGGCAGAACTTACACTTATAGAGCACCAGGCATCTTTAAGGGATTCAAATCCCAAAGGATATGCAACACTTGCTTTTATGGTCAGAGGCAACTTTCTTACTAAATAGAGCAACATTAGCATATCTAAGCTGTAACACTGTAGTGGTGTGTTGTTAGCCTGTCTCAGGAATAAAATAATGTTGTGTTTCATCATTGACACTGCCTGAACAGATAATAAAGCATGCATATTAGATATGTTAGTTAAATGAGTTAAATATTTCAATATAATCCAGAATGTACATGATCTTGATATTGCAGTGTGTGTCACTATGTATCATAACCATCCTTTTTTTTCCTTCTTAATCCAGTCAGACAAGCATTCTAACCTGGGTTAAAAGCAGTACACCCACAGTCGATGTCCTCCCCTGTCGCATGTATACAGCACAGACCTCCTCCAGTGGTTATGTAGCAGCATTGTGCTGCATTCAGGAGCACATGGGCACCCACATGGTCCATCTGTGCTAATGCTCTGCAAAGCTCTCACGGTCATGTGAATCTGGCTTTCACTGCTGCTCATTCATCAGCTGGTGACAAGCTCTGAATTCAGAATTTGTTCACCACTGGCGTTGTTTCATTATCTTGAGTCTGCAGTGGCAAGCAAAGCAGAGGTGCTTCACAGTCAACACATTTTGTTAATAGCTTTTCCATTTGAATTCACTGTACATTATCAGTTTAAGGAAGTGCACAGCAGCATCTAGGTTTTCATTCAGCTTATATATATATATATAGTATCTTTTTCCTCGTATTTATTTTTATCTTTAACCAAAGAGCTATTTATCCCATTTGAAAAAATATTGCAGCAGATGTGACAACTTCCCTGCAAATTGTTTTCCATAAATCTAGGTAACAGATGGACTGCCTTTTACAGACATGCTGTTTATGGGGATAATTCTCAATAGGAACGGGTAATCCTGGTTAAAGCAGTTATGTTTTGATCTTCGAAGAGTGGATACTGGGTGTTTTTTGATGAATGAACAGAGAAGAGGTTCATTATGTCAAGGAATCAGGGGAGTCTGATCTGCTTGGTTATTACAGACAGCTGTGGCAATAACAGATCTGGGACTGCTGTTTGTTCTGATGCACCCATAGCTGCGGAGAACATGAAGATAACACTTACGTTCATATAGATTTTTCTATTACATAGTTTTCATCAGATCTATTGGTCTTAAATGTGGCTGTACCTGATTAGGTTGGGGATGATTAATCAAGTCCTAATTATCTAAACATTGTTTCCTATTTTGACTTATTTACTGTGCGTCAGCTTCACCGCAAAAGAGGATATAATAAACCTGATGATTAGCTAACATGCATTATTGAATGACCTGTAATGCTATAACCTTTGTGTTTTTGTTTTAATCAACTGCATGTAGATATGCTTGACTACATCGCAGTATCTTTGTATGGAAATCTTGTAGACCAATCACACAGGATAATTAAATGTACACATCTGGTATTAATATATACTAGTGACAGGCAATCGAAGGCAATAAATTAGTTTTTGGTATTTGACAGAAGCTATTCTGTGAGTTACTGTAAAAAAAATCGAATACTGTACCTAACAAAAGGTTAAATGACAAAACTACTTGATACACTTTAACTTTATTATTATACATAGTGTGGCAAAGTGGCTGCTGATTGTGAACAGGTGCAGAGGTGATGCAGTGCAGGAATAATCACAGACCATTTTAATCCGGTTTGGAAAGATTTATTTTGATTTATAATCTGGGCCTGGTGACCAAATAATAAACTCTGGTAATACACAGCAATATGTAAAACACGGAAACAGAAAACAGGGATTGCAGCCCTAAATAATAAAGACAAGTTATCTGCCCCACAATAATACTATCCATGATCACCCGTCCCGGTTCGTGCAGTAGTGCTCGTAGTGGGTGATAACAATTTATAATAGTTTGTGACAATTTTAGTGCAATGGTGATCCGGTTTTGTGCTGGCCCAAGACGACAGCTCCAGATTCGTGTTAGCCATCTGGTGGTTCAAAAAACACAGTTACTAACAATTACAAACAAAACAAACACTCACAAATATCTCTCTTAACACACAACTCTCTATGTCTCTCACGGTCCTTCCAGTCTCTCAATAAAAACCAAGCGAAGGAAAAGATTTGCGATTCTCCGTCCCCTTTATGCTATCACACATGACCCCTTGGTAAAAGACTGCAGCTGTCTCTATTGCCTGCAGCTGCTACATCGTTTACCTTTCGGGTCAATACATTCCTACACCAGAGTCTCACCTTCATTCAGGCTGACCGACTTCCCAACCCTGGAAATGAATTGTCAGGCCAGCCGGTCCAAAGACTTCCCCTTTCGCTACTTAGCGTCCTCACAGGTCAGGAGGGAGATTTACAACCAAAACTCATTATATTTCTGTCACAGTAGTCAGTATAATACATAACATAGACACAACAATACCTCATTACCTGGCATTAGCAGTGGCTAGTGGGATTCAGGCGCTATCTGCTGTTATTCAGGTTTTCTTCGTGTTGATTTTAAGTAGGCATCTATTCTTTTCAGAATGTTTGAAATGGTTTGCCATGTAATTTAGATTTTTTTCCACATAGCTCTCTTTTGCGTTGGTTTTGGTAAATGCACAATATATGGGTGCATACCTAAACACAACAGTAATCTGCAGTGTTGAGTCAACAAAAATGTCAGAACGCTTTGCTTATTAAGATGCATTGCAGTGGAGAAAAAAATCCTAGAAATATCTAACAAAGAAGATTCTATGATGGACGCTGTGGCTTTTTTTACTATGATACAAAGTGCAATGCAGAGGCACGTACAAAAGTGTGCAGCTATATCCCAGGCGTGGTCAATCTATATTCTAAAATAGATGTTAAGTCACATTCAGATTTTTGTTGTAGCTCAGTGCAGGTATAGGCTTAAAAACATAGCTAATTTTCCCTTAATATTATTCACATGGGTTCACATAAGTTTAATCATCAGGTTTTCACATGAGTAGGCCTACCAGCAGAAATGGTTTGATACTCACCAAAATTAGGGGTCATCATCCAAGTCACTATCTGGCTCAACCTTCTCCTCCGACAGTTCAAACAATGGGATGTCAAGGATCAGGGGTGCAAATTCAGAGCTAGATTCATGTGAGAAGTTGTAAGGGGAGCTTGATTAAGGCAGTATTTAATAATTTAGCAGCAGTAGGCTCTCGGGTACTAAACTTTCAAAACAGTGTAGCAGCAGTTTACAAAACGATTTGCACCCCTATCCAGGACGCTGGGTTCAGGATCAAAGGTTTCAGTGGTCATCTTGCACATGAATATGCATCAGGGCATAACATGGATGCGAAAATCCACCTTCACAAGCAGCACTGCTTAAGGACCAAGTGTTTTTCAGTGGAATGCTCTCCCAGGACCAGGTTTTTTTTGGGGGCTGTAGTTGACTCTTCCTATAAAAATTCACAATTTATGTATTTATTTTTTACAGTAGCTTCTTGGAATTGGTGTCCTTTTTTCAGAACACTCTGGGGAACATTATAAAGTACTTCAGAAACCATAAAAGCTTTTCGCTTTTTTAAAAAACATGTATGTATGTATCAGAACCATAACATGTATGTATGGTATATATATATATATATATAATATAATATATATATATATATATATATATAGATAGATAGATAGATAGATAGATAGATAGATAGATAGATAGATATATGGATATATAGATATCTTTGGATTTACAGTGCTTCCATTGTTTCTTTGCTGTAAATAAGTTCCTGTGTCATATTTTGTCTCTGCGTGCTGCTGTGAAATGTCTCCGCCCGTTAACAATTAAATGCCCGTCTCAGTGAAAGTCACACGAAAAAACAAACATGTTAAATTCCATCCCTTCCCTGTCCAACGCCATGGTTAACAAGCTGTGCTGCAGGGTATGGTCGCCCAGTAACGTTTTTTTTTTTTAAATTGTGTTTACCAGATCACGTGCCCAGAATGATTTCATCATAATCGTGTTTACAAGATCACGTCCTTAAAGGGTTAATGGACGTATCCGAGACAACAACAATATTTTATAAATCTTTAAGCAGGAGTGTGGATTGCAATTATTACAATTTTTTTACAAATTGTAGCAGCTAATGATAACACTAGCAGGGATGGACTTTTTGGTGAATTGGAACCCTGTGGCATTAAGTGAAATATGGGGACTAGTATTTAATTATGATCAGCGATAATAAGTGAAGTTACCCAGAGATCGTTGTCAGATCCCAGAGACTCAATAGAAAATAAAAATGGGTGGTCACAGCCAAATATTATGCACTCTTCGCTGCCCACATGAAAAATGCTTTCAAGTCCGATTTTTTTTGTATTGGTTTGCATGGCATGGCCATGCCTGCGTACCACTTACATGAACACCTGGTTATACAATAAAACTTTTACAAGGTCTGGATTAAACAGGTTTTACTGTATATTTTTTAGTCAAAGAATTTATAAGTGTGAACTTGGTAATATATGGTGGTGTATTAGTCTTATACTAGTTCCGCAATGTACAGCCACTAAAGCAACTGTTCAGTAGTTTTCTTTTCTACGTGTGATTCCTATAACTATGCTGTTGAAAAGATGTAGTGTATTTGTTTCTAATTATGAAAAGTAATAATAAAAAGTATACTTCAATACCTTAAAAAAAAAAAAAAAAGTCTCCCAGTCACACTGCGACAGCCTAGTGTTTTGAATTTGCCGCCATCATGCTAGCACCACCCCCATTGTGAGTGTGTGGCTGACGCAACTGGCACGCCGCTCGATACAGTCTGAATGGCGATTGCGGCAGACACACAGGGTCGAGGGCTGACGCAACTGGCACGCCGCTCGATACAGTCTGAATGGCGATTGCGGCAGACACACAGGGTCGAGGGAGTGGAGCACAAACTGGACTAATTACAGTTCGAAAAAATTCACATATGAGACGGATAAGTACAGTAAGTGAAGGATAAGCCATTCTTCTAACATACTATTTAACAAAAAGTATCTGGTGTGTTTGTAAAACAGTCTGTTTTGTGTTCTAGTATATGTGCCGGTCCGATCGCTCTTGACAAACAAGCGCCTTTGTGTTGCTGGTGATGACTGTGCTGTCGTGGTAACACACAACGGGCCCTTTTGTTTCTGTTCTAGTCTCGGCAATTTTGTAATAACTAATGCTGCAAAAGAAAATGTTTACGCTATTGCAGTACGCGTATATAGTATGGCAGTTAATATGTAACTATGATGACGTCGTTAGCCATAATTTTGCCTGTTTTTACCTTGGGTTTTTATAACCACCTCGTATTTGTCCGTCGGACCACCTTCACTCCGTTTCCTTAACAATATAGATCATTTGTTGTAAACACTGATGTGTCGGACCTTATATTTTAAAGTATGTATTAAACACACATGGTTTTTAATTGAACCGTTAGTTACACCGACTCATTTTTATCCTGTGTTGCGTAGGCGCTTTGGTTTACAGGCAGGGGCAGGCGACTGCTACGTACGTTCAACAACCCTAATAATAATGTTGTATGTATTTTGAAACATTTTTTGGTTTTCGCCTCGCATTTGATGCCGTTCTCTTGGTGGGAGCTGGATATGGGTATTATTGTTGGTGGAGTGTAATCTCTCGCGTGAACATTGTTCGGTGCTGAAAGCTATTCAGTGAGATTTTGGTATTTATTATTATTATTATTATTATTATTATTATTATTATTATTATTATTATTATTAATGCATTTAGTCACAGTAGTGGTATAGCATGTTTTTGCATCGTGGTACAGTTGTGTACTGAACAGAGTACACCGCTCAAATGAAACGTGTTGGTATTACAAAATAAAAAACTTTATCCCTAAAATCATGATTTGAATTCACTTGCAAAATACAATTAAATAAATGAATCTATAAAATAAATACATCTTAGGAATAGCGTGTGCAAGTCCACAGAATATTTATGGCTACATTAGGTGTAGTTTACATTAATGTAAGAATGTGTCGTCAGTTTTCTGAATATTTTCCGTAGTGCTGCTGCCTTGATGAGCAACAGTCCAGCCATCAGCGCTCAATGCAAATTAGATATAATCCACCCTACAAACTTGCAACGTGGCCGCTGTGCCGAGCTCAGACAAGTGGGAGAGAACCGTTTGAAATGTTGAAAATAAGTCCAATGGCTTATAATGTTTAAAAAAATAATCATCATTAAATACCAACGATGCGGTGTTAAGGGTGTTTTGGAAAGTATCAGATGGTGACGTAAGTTTTTTTTTTTTTTTTTTTTTTTTTTAAAGTGAGGGTGTATCTACTGTGGCGTCACATTTTGTAGTTTCCAGAGCTCGTGAAACATATTTCTGGTAATTTCCTGGAATAATATTGAACTTTATTTTTTAAACTTAAGTGATATATAATTGGTGTGTGGCTAGTAAGTTTTTTTTTTTTTCAATTTTTTTTTTTTTTTTTTTTTGTAAAGGTTACCCAGATCAGTTTCTTAAAGAAGGTTAAAAAAAAAAGTGTTCCATACATTCTACCACCTTCACCAATTTACATTCCTCCCTTTCAATCTAAATCTGTTTAGTCTTTAGCTGTCTTAAGTGGAATTGGTATTGCTAGCATTGTGTAAGTACTGAAGATGAATGCTTAACGAAATCTGTTGCCTGCAGGAAGTTACCCTCTGAACTTCCCATTAAAAGGTTATTTCTATTTTTAGTGGGTTTAGTGGGGTGTATAATGACAAAAGGGAAACAACTCGGTTTTTTCTTTTTTTCAGGTTACAGAAGTGTAAAATGGATGATAGCTTCGATTGCGACTGTGGTGAGCTAGAGCCACCTGATCATTGACCTGGAACTTGCTGGAAGAAAAGCTGCCACAGACTCCAATTGCTTGACCAGATGCTAAAAGTAGTAATTTTAAATAGGAAACAATTTGACAATTAAAACATTAATTTAAATAAACACCTTGTGCTCCTTGGCACTGTAGAATGAAGCTGCTCAGAGCCAGTCTTACACTGAATGTATCTGCACTGTGAGGAGATGCTGTTACAAGCTTTTTATTTTATATTTATTCAGTTTTATGTTAAATGTTAACCTTTAATCACAGTCTGGTAAGATTAATTCCATTGGTGTTTCAAACTAGTTTTAAGTAAAAAAAAAAAAAAAAAAAAAGTCTGAGAGAGACACCACCTTTGTGAACTATGAAAATACTGTACATCTACATAGTGCAATTAAACTTTCTCAGTTTTTTCAGTAAGAGGACTGTGAAAGATTAAGTGGGAGGGGGCACTGCTTGCCTGATTGGCTTGTGTTGTTAATCTCCAGGAAAACAAGTTTAGTTTTAAGGAAACTCGTATGGCTCCATGCACAAGTTTTGATATTTAGAAATTATTTTAAAGAAATAAATAAATAAACCTCTGCAGTAATTTGGCAATCAACACATCAAATTCTTCTACAATGGCTGAGAAATTTGAAAGTCTAATGAACATTCATGGATTTGATTTGGGCTCGCGGTACATGGATTTGAAGCCACTAGGCTATGGTGGCAATGGTCTGGTTTTTTCAGCTGTGGACAGTGACTGTGACAAAAGGGTGGCCGTTAAAAAAATTGTCCTCACCGACCCCCAGAGTGTTAAACATGCCTTACGAGAGATCAAAATCATCAGGCGCCTCGACCACGACAACATTGTAAAGGTCTTCGAGACGCTGGGACCCAGTGGGAGACAGTTGACGGAGGATGTTAGCTCTTTGACAGAACTGAACTCTGTTTACATCGTTCAGGAGTACATGGAGACAGACCTGTGCAAGCTGTTAGAGCAGGGCCTCATGTCAGAGGAGCATGCCAGGCTGTTTATGTACCAGCTACTCCGTGGACTCAAGTACATCCATTCAGCCAACGTCTTGCACAGGGATCTCAAACCTGCCAACCTCTTCATTAACACAGAAGACCTGGTGCTGAAGATTGGTGATTTTGGTCTGGCCCGCATTATGGATCCGCACTATTCTCACAAGGTATGATGCTTTTTATGCTGGGTTAATGTTTTCCTTTTAATAAAGAACTATATTTCTACATTGATTGCCTCACAATACAAAAAAGCAGGCTAAAAATCCTAATTGAAATAACTTTTTAAAAAAGCCTTTTCGTTACGCTTGAAGAGTTGAAGTACACAAAAAGTTATTTTATTCAACTTGCCTTTGACATGTACTTAAGAACTAAAAACGTCCTCACAAAGTTAACTGTCTATTTTTTGTATTTAAAAACTCCCTGTAGAGATGTCATAGTTCCTGAAATTACAGGAACCTCCACCTTGGCTGTCTATCACAATGGATGTGGTCCCTCCAAACAACTGTCTGGGGTAAAACTAGTGAAATTCTATGCTGTGAGCTCTTTAAGCTGTTTTGTTGTAGCCTGCCATGATCTGAATGGGAATGGTGTGTGCTTCAGGAGGAAGGGCTATTTTCTTTTAGGTTTCTGGAAGGAAATACATTCCCCTTAGCTGATTATGTAGTGTAAAGAAATCAAACAGATTTACAGATCACATCTGTAAAAACTGCTTGACCAGCTGTGAATTTTGAAATGTAAATTCCAGTCATAGTGGCTTCTTTAGATTGTTTTAACATTTAAACAGGAGAGGCCTGGGTTTCTGCAAGTGCTGGGGGCATTAACTTGCATTCCCCAATGTATTAACCTTTTGTCAGCTGAGTATTTAGTGGTGACTGCCAAACCAGCTGAGAAAATGTTGATGGCACAGGCCGTGTCAGACAAAGTAGCCTCACAAGACTTGATGGGGCAGTAGTGGTAAACTGTTGAACTTCTTATTTGTAAAAGCTTTTGGCTGGTCGTACATTGCTGTAGTTTACAGCAAACTGGAAATAGCACATCAAAGTAGCTATGTGATAAAACTAAAGTTTTAACAGGCATGGCTACATTTTGTCACAAGGTGTGTTTTAACCCCTTTCTGATAACGAAGCACAGTAAATTCTCGTTAATACATATTTCAGTGGACCAGCAAAAAAAAATTATATTAACAAGAGTCTAACATAATTAGTTTTAAGTTCATTTGTATTAAGAAATAATTTTCAGTAAGCAACCTGCTAAGTTTGGCAGGGACCATGTAGAAAATTCTTTGTACCAGGAAATATGTCTAATCAGAGTTTGTTTTAACGAGAATTGACTGTATAGTACCACTCTTTCTTCCTGGTACCACAAATTAATGGACAGTTCCAGTTGACGTTCTTATAGTAAACAAACATGCCTTATTCCCACACCACCACCACCCCTTCTTATTTTTTTCCCAACTCATTAAGTAAAGACAAGGAACGCAGTCTCCCCTTCATGCTCAAACAGAGCTGGCATGAAGTGAAGTCCTTTTCAGTGTGAAATGAGAGCAGACGTGGATCACTGGGCATTGAAATGAGATTGCAACAGAAGTGGTTAGAATGCAGTTTTAGGTCAGCATTTCAGTTGTTATCCTGAAGCTTTGTTATTTTAAAAGTAAAAAAAATAATAAATAAATAAATAACTGGCTGGGTAGTCCATGAAAGACATTTTTGTGTGTGTGTGTCATAAGGTTGGTCAGCTTGCCAGCAGCTCTGTTATGTTGGTTGTAATGCTAAAATGTTGTGCAATTTAATCTTTCAGGTTTTACCCTTTTAGAAACATGCAGAGGTATGGCTTTCACAATTTGGAACCAGCAATGGCACATTGAGTTTCAGTGGTGTAACTGTACTCTGGCTGCCGCGCATACCATTTGAAACTCCTGGTTTCTATATTAAGGACACCAATTGAACTACAGTACCTTTTATACATTGCTTTCTCTGGCCCCTCCAATTCAACACTTAACTTTTTTATTGTACGATGTGTAATGTTTCCAAAATGGTTAAATACAAGTGTGTGAATATTCCGTTTAAAAACAATGGGACACTCATGCCAACTATTTTATTTTTGTATACTGTTTAATTGGGAAAGCCCCATTTAGACTGAGGTGTCATTGCAACTGTCCTGGGTGTTTAACTGAAATGTATAGTTTTCGTTAATCTACTGCTAATATATGTGCATAAGAGAAATACTTAAGTAACTAATGAGGTTTAATTTTAATGCATGAGATTGCTTTAAGTAGAAACTGAGGCTGAGAAAGGGAAATAGTGCCCCTCTTTACACATAGCCCTGTGATGTATAAAGCACTGCCAATTACCTTGTAAGACTGTTAAGACTTGGCTTCTGTTTATTAGTGCTTCAGCTTAAGGCACAGCAGGAATTTAGAAGCAATTACATAATCTGAGAGTTTTTAAATTTAACCCTAAAAGCCCAAACATTAAGGGGAAATTCAGAAAAGAAATGAGGGGGGAAAGCAATGGGGAAGAAAAGGTAAGTAATATTGAACTGACCCTTTTATGCTGTTATAGATACAAATAAAGCATTGCTACTTTTAGATGTCGCTTGCAGAAAGCATACTTTATCAGCCTGTGCAGCATGCTGCTTTCTTATGACTGAGACAGTGCAGGGTTTTTATTTGTTAAGTCTTTTCTTCTAAATGGATAGGCCTAGTGTCTTGAGTGAAGCAGGCTGTGTATTGGGATGCCAAGTTTCCTCTTCACGATGGTCACGGTTTCATGTTGCAGGATTGGGAATTGGCACGTTTCTCTGATGTAGTTCTCAAGCTAGTTTTCCATCAACACCATCTGAAATAGTCAATGACAAACGGATGTTGTTTATGTTTTATTATTTATTTTTAAGTGCCTTCTTACTTGAGTCAAAGAGTGGAGTGAGGTTGACCTCCAAAGGTACTAGCAAATAGTAGTCCACCCTGAAAACATGAACTAATGTAATTTACAGGAAATAAGTCTGATATAGTTTAGGTACAACTGCAACTTGTGCATCAGCTTGATGAGATTTAGTCAGATTTTCTTTACCGCAAACATAGTGATACATGGATCAACAGCAAGCTACCTAGTTTAGAATTAATGTATGGACTGATACTTTGACTATTGAATTGTTATCTATTCCTTGTATGCCTTCAGATTAACCAAAATAAATATTTAGTAACAAGGATTTTGTTTTGGTAGTCATCCCTTGTCTATTTTTTGTTTAATTTTTACAAACAGAGTTCTCATCTTTTTAAATTAATCCCAGGGATACTACTCTATACAATTAGACTGCAAGTACAACTAGAAGTAAACCCATTAGAGACAGAGCTGGTTAGTTTATGTAACCATCAAAATATAATTGCAATGCAATTCTCATCATTGAATTACTATTGGAATAAGTTTATCTGCCTGTGTTGTTCTGATACCACATTGAAGTTATCAGTGTCCCCTTTTATTTTCACTATACCTTCGAGTAGGTTTATTTATAATTGTGTCCATTTAGCCATAGCCAGTACCCTGAGCCAGAACTAGACCACTCGCTGTTTTGCTTGTTGGATAGATTCCAGTTAGCCAGTGTTTAATGTACCCCCAAGGTGTTTGTATGTAAAATTGATAATCTGTGTAACAACTCAATTTATAGGTTCACATGTTAACTACTATAAACTATCGTCTATTTTATTATATTGTACTGTAATCTGCTTTAACCTAGTCTGTCCTCATCCAGGTTAGAAATGGTATTTCTTTGTTACCATTACGAGATGTAAATCATTGTTTAAGATATGCCAGCTGTGATAGGGGTTATTTGACTTTAGCAGACTGTAAAAGTTTTTTTTTTTTTTTACATATTTAATGTGGAACATATAGTTTTAACTGTCAGAGTTCAATCATATTTATGGTCTGAAAGCAATTTTTGATATTTGCAAACTGTAAATTATGTTTAAGAACAACTGATGTTGGAAACATGCAAGTTTTTTTTTTATTTTAAGTTGAAGATGGTGACTAAAAGTATTGAAATTCTGTTCTAAACACCAAGCTTCAAGTTTTTTTAAATGTAAAACTTGATTTCTCAGAGACCTGTCCAGCTCACCTATACATTGTTTGACATTGTCTTGTGTGCATATCTCTATCATGATCGGTCTAGCATCCCACCATAATCGTGACAAGGAAGGTGAGGGTTTGTCTCTTGTAGATGCCATATGAGCTGGTGTCAGGAGTGTTTACATGTTTAAAACATAGCTATATTTAAGGACAGTAATGTGGATTTAAATAAGTAGGTCTCTTTCTTCACCTAACTTACTATGCTTTCTTTTCTTGTTCCAGGGTTATCTCTCAGAAGGGTTGGTCACTAAATGGTACAGATCGCCACGTCTTCTGCTGTCGCCTAATAATTACACCAAAGCCATTGACATGTGGGCTGCTGGCTGCATCTTTGCAGAAATGCTGACTGGGAAGACCCTTTTTGCTGGTCAGTATTTGCTTATCAATCATTGTTGAAACATATAACTGATCTTGTCCTTCCTAAAATGCAGGTACTACAGAGATTCAGTTTGTCTGCATTCCTTCTCAAATGGTCTGCAGCAGTCTAGTGTTATTTTTAAAGCAAAAGAAACAGTACCTTCAAGATTGGGGGGCGGGGGTGCTCAGTTTTTTTGACGGGTTTCCAGTTAATTTACATAAACAGAACTATTTTACTAATGAGTCTTATTTTGTTCTTTGCAATTAAGGTGCCTGGAACTAATTTTATAATGAATGCTTCTGGAATTCTAACCCTTGCTGTGCTAAATGTTTTAATAATTGCAACATTGTATTAAAGGCCTCAGTGTAGAGCAATGAGATGCCTGCGTGTGTTTACTTGTCGCGCGGCACTTAATTCCTCCCTTTTTAGTCATTGCTTTGTTGTTTTTTGAATCCAGGCGCCCATGAGCTGGAACAAATGCAGATGATTCTGGAATCAATACCTGTGATTCACAAGGAGGATCGAGAAGAGCTTCTCGGAGTCATCCCAGTCTTCATCAAAAATGACATGTCTGAGCCACATACACCATTGGCAAAACTGATGCCAGGCATCAGTGCAGAAGGTAGCACAAAAACATTGAATACATTTGTTTTCTGGCTTTCCCTCCAAAAAGCCAGCTTGCACCATACAATATATAAATACATTAATGTCCATCATGTGGTGCCCCGTGACTGCTGGATAGTAACATTTATACAAACCTAAAGTACAAAAATAAAGATTTTACAAAATATATATTTTTATTTTGTGGTATTATAGAACAAAATGTTAATAGGTTTTTGTTTTGTCAGCACTGGATTTTCTCAAGCAAATTCTGACCTTCAACCCAATGGACCGATTGACCGCAGAAGAAGCCTTAGCCCATCCTTACATGAGCATCTACTCCTTTCCTCTTGATGAGCCCATCTCAAGCCACCCCTTTCATATTGAGGATGAGGTGGATGATATCTTGCTAATGGACGAAAGTCACAGCCATGTTTATAACTGGGACAGGTAATACCTTTAGACACTATGCAATGCCCATAGTTTAATTGGTTTACATAACTGCATTATATTGTGTTTCAAGACTTATTGGTATAATTTTAATCTTTCTTCAGTTTTTGTTTAATAAATCTAGTGTCATTTGATGTTTGTAAATGTAATCTTTAATGTTTTAGGACCATAAGATCTCTTTAGCCCTTTGCCCTTAGCCCTTAGACCAGGTCCGACATTACAATTTTCCCTTTCCAGTCCGATGTTGGACCCTGTCCGACATCATCAAAAAGACGTAAAGCACAGGTCTCTAGTTGTTGTTTCACCGGAAAAAGCAGGGAAAGCCTTTCAATGGCCGAGTGAGACAGATAGGAGCCGAATGAAACTGAAAAAAACGGCATATCTCATAGTCCCATGCATTAGAGAGATAACACGGACATAACAAAGGAGGTAGCTGCTTTTGCATCCAACACTCAAAGAATATCACAGACATTTGGAGAGCTTTTTGAGATGTTGTAGTAATAAAATAATGACTTGGATCACATTATTGAGGAGTTTGGTGATAAAACGAGTGATAAGGAGAGGATTTATCAGTATGCTCGACTGTGAAGAGGTATGTGAAAAATACAGTGAACAAGGGGTGGGGCTTGGCTGTAGATACAATACTGAGGGGTTTTTTGCGATTCAGTGCCTTTTGATCTGCATAATCTCATGGGGGGGGGGGGGGGGGGGGGGGGTGGGGGGGGGGGGGGGGGGGGGGGGGGGGGGGGGGGAGCATATGTAAAATAAACCACACGTGTAAGAATAAATTGAACCTGACGTGCCTGAGGAGGGCTGAATAAATGGACTGCAAAGGGTTCATTGTTTTTTGTGTCATGTCTACTCTGGTAACTCCATGATGTTGATGAAAGATTTTCAGAATGCTAACATACCCTTTAACTTTGTTTCATATGTCATAACAGCCAGTTTTCTGACCACGACTGGCAGGTGCATAATTACGAAGCCGACGAAGTTCAGCGTGATCCAAGAGCAATCTCTGACTTTACAGATGAGGAGGAAGTGCAGGTAGACCCCCGTAAATACATGGATGGTGACAGCGAGAAGTATCTGGATGACCCTGCTTTTGACTCTCTCTTTCCTAACGAACGCTCCTGGCAATTTGAAGATCACCATGAAAACAAGTATTGTGATCTGGAATGCAATCACACCTGTAACTACAAAGCCATCTCCCCATCCTACCTGGATAACTTGGTGTGGCGGGATAGTGAAGTCAATCATTACTATGAGCCCAAACTAATAATAAATCTGTCAAACTGGAAAGAGCAGAGCAAAGAGAAATTGGATAAGAAGGGCAAAACTAAATGTGAAAAAAACGGATTGGTAAAGGCTCAGATCGCTCTGCAGGAAGCTTCAGAGCAGCTGGTTGAGAAAGACAAAGAGAAGAACCGGATTTTTGACTTGGATTCTTTCATGGCAAGCACCATCCAGCTCAGTTTACAACCAGAGCCTTCTGATGTTGATCTTTTAAATGATTGGAACAGCTCGGTATCCCAAATAGAGTCTCAAATAGAATCCAAAAGCGCCATGTCCAAGTCTGTGAGCCAGGAGAAAGAGCAGAAGGGAATGGTCAATCTGGCTCAGATGGGGGGTCGAACGACTAATCCTTGGGAAAGCCAGTTTGAGAGTACGAGTGTTGAGGGGGAGAGTTGCTTAATAGATGAAGTTTGTTGGGATGTAAGGAAGGATGAGCAGTTAGAGAAGGAGAATACTTACACCAGTTATTTAGACAGGTTGTTTAGCAGGAGAGAGGAGGTTGATGTGGTAGCGCCAGAGCCAGTAGAAGATAAGATTCCAAGGGATGATAGAGAGGAGGCAGAATTTCTAGGAATGAATGGGGATAGCCTGTTCAACAAGCAGTTTGAGTCCTTAGCCCTCCCACAGTTTGATAGCCCTGCTGATTCACCACTTGGTTCACTACAGGCTGTTTTAACACCTGCAGCAGTGAAATGTTCCCCCCAGATTGCCCATAAAACATACAGCAGCATTCTTAAACATTTAAATTAAAACACGCAGCAGACTTTTTGTTTAGTTTTATGTACGTGAAACCTTTAACATCTTATGTGTTTCACATGTTTTTATTTTATTGTGTTTTTTTGAGTTTTAACTTGAATCCCTTTGTGTAACCATTGTACCTGAGACCGTTTTGTTTAAAAAAAAAAAAAAAAAAAAAAAAAAAAATACAAATTCTAAACTGGCATGTAATTTGCACACAGTGTAGACAGACGAATATGACACAAACGCAATGGGGGCAAACGGAAACTGATAGGAAAATGCACTAAACCAAGTTTGGAAGCATTCTGTCTGAAACAGCAAGATGAGCACAGATTAACCTGCTTCACATGGAATGGTTCTTGCCTTGGCGTGTACAGTACACCATGGTAAAATCTGTCTGCATGAGTTGTTTTTATTAATGTGCAAAAACCTAATTTACAGGAAGAAATCCTAAAATCGTTTCATACTGTAACATTTCTTAAGACACATGATGCTAGCAGCAACCATCAACTGAACGCAGAAATTGGTACACATGTGTTATCTACCTCAAGGTAACAGCAATGAGTGGCAAATTAGGAGCCACGATAGTGCTTTACAGCATGAATTTCCACTTTTGCAGTAGTCCTATCTCATTGACTGTATAAGTATGCATTTGCCATAGTGAAGGTGTTAATATACACCATTATTTATTTTAGCAAATGTAACATGTTTTCTGTATTTATTTTAATTTGTAGATTCAGTGTGACTGTTCAACATCTGAGGCATATTTTAGGTTCAACACTATGGTTAGTTAACTGTATGCTCGAATGCAAAACATCTGCTTGAGTTAGTAAGCTTTCCATTTTCCATCATTTGTTTTCATTATTTGGATGAACGCACTACTCATTGTGTAGTTCATTTTTATTGTGTAGGTGCTAGATTTTTCATTTAAAAAGTAAACAGAACAGCTTTATGAATTTGAAAATGCACCTAGAAGTCTTATTCTGTGTCTTTTTTTTTTTTTTATATAAAAAGAAAAAACGTAATTTTAGAATCGTTTGCATGGAAGTAACAAGTGGAAAGTACAATAAAACTAGAAGTTAAAGGTTAAGTATTGTAAGTCATTACATTTTCATTTAATTGTATGTTATTAGTTTATATATTTTTCAAACAAGCATGCTAAAAAATAGGTTAATGTAGCATGTAGAACATTTCTGAAAATGTTTGCCTTTAAATTCTAGTACTTATTTTCTGTATCATTGGTTGCCCTGTTTAAAAATAAATAAGAGTAATAAAATTTAAAATGGCCAGCAAAAACAGAATAATGTCTGTTCATTTGTTCCAGTAGTCTAATATTTGTGTATAATTGTTTAAGTTGCAGAATGTCCATGTAAACTGATAATCACTCATCATTTGAACAGTTTTTTTTTTTTTTTAATGCCAGAAAGAACAAAGCTATATCTTAAGGGTAAAAAATGAAGAAATCTAAATCGTCAAGCATTAAATGTATAGCAGTTGGCCAGAAATGGTGCTTGCCACAGGATCTTTGCTTGAAGCTAATACAGTCCTCAAGAAAATATTGCTTTAGGAAGCTTTTTTCTCTATAAAACAACTCATTCCACCACATCCATGCTTTTATGCCATGAGTTATAGATCAGCATATGTTGCCTGATTACAGGGTCAGTGCAGATGCTGCAGCACAGACATGTACAGGAGTGGGGAAAACAGTATGCTATTGAAAGCTGGTGAGTTTCATTAAATGCTGGCAAATTGCCTACAATTGTTAGTAACATCAGTGCAAAATGTTCTGGGGATGGAAAGTGGCAGCCAGAAATTTCTCCGTGTTCACTGCGTTGGAATACACGGTTTCACTATGCAATGTTAACATACAGTACAGAAATGCGGACTACATGGACATTTATGGCATTATAGCCATTACATAATTCTAAAGAGTTTACAGACATACGCCAAGCCCCTGCTTTAAACCTAAATACACTGTCCAAATAAATGTTCATTCATATATATATAAATTGCTAGTTTTAGATTGAGTAGACTTAACACATTGGACCTTGAATACAGTAGATCAAAATAACACTGCATTTGTATGAATAACATTGTAAGTTGCTGTTATGTAGTAGTTTGTTAACCTTGTAATTGCCCATTCATATAATCTAATAATTCGCCATTCACATGTGTTGTACGCCATTATGTTTTCAGCATGTGTTGATTGTTTGAATAGGGTAATTGTAGGTGAGATAAGGGAGAACAAGTAAGTGGCAAAAGGTCCTCTTAACACTACCAGTTAAAATTGTAAGTCGCCCTGGATAAGGGCCTCTGCTGAGAAATAATAATAATAATAATAATATAAAAATAGGCATTACTGGTGCAATGCCAGAAGATCCTCTAGGCTAATTGTGAGGACGTGGGGAAGCATCTCAGTGTTGAACAGGCTTCGGTGCAGAATGCGTCACCTGTATTGGCACATCTGAAATATGATTCCCCACCACACTTCATGTAAATTGCACTAATATGTAAGCTGATTGCACTGCCTCTGTTAGTTTATGTCAGTTAAGTTAAGCTTGATTTGATTGACACTCAAGATTGTGAACAGGCTCAACTTATCATGTTCACTTCATAAATAGACACTGACTGCTCGTACCATGAACTTGGAGACTAAACTTGTGTGCCTGAAATAGACAGGACTTAGTGTCATTGGTGGTTATAACAAACAAAAATGTATTGCTTTATTACATTGTGAGATATGAAAACAGGATGGTGTTTCCTTTAGTTTCCACAGGCATAACAAACAATTACATCCTGACAGTGGTTCCAGTAATAGGGTCTGTAACAATCTGAAACTGCAACTAGAAATGTATTATCAATTGGGAAAATACCCACAAGTAGCTGATGCTGCAATAGCAGAGGTAGTAACTGCTCAAGTGTATGCATATATGCACCTTTTCTTCACTAATCCAGCCATTTCTTAATTCTGTTAGTTACTTGTTTTCATATGTTTTTTTTGTTTGGATATTTGTTTCTATAAAAGTGTGAGGCTTATCATTTCTGAACACTTTGTTGTGTATCTGAAAATGTGCATACAGCTTCATAATGTTGGGGGGAACAGAAACAGCAGATTTTTATACCAAATCGTTCCCTTAAAACACCTTCCAGATGACGATTAGTAGAGCACTGTCATTTGCAAGCCCTCGCTTGTGTGGAAACCCTTCTGGCTGATTTGAGTGTTAGGTCACTGCCTGTGTGAAGTTAATAGGGCCCCTGACCGCCTGAGCCTTCCGTGTACATGCTGTGCTGCAATACAGGACGTGAATGGTGAGAGGAAACCAAACCAAACCTGCAACCAAACGGCAGAATAAAGCACCCCCAATGTTAGGTATTTAAAAACAGAGGGTCCTTCTGCACTTTTTTGAGTGTATTTTGGTAGTATCATTTCTTGTTGTTTACGGTACTACAAATAAAGAAAAGATTCTCTTAGAAGACTGCCTTACTGCAAGGAAACTACATTTTGATACAGAAACAGGAGGCCGTGTGACAACAAGGTTAGAACTGAGCGGTTGCACCAAGTATACTGGTTTACAAGATCCAAACCCCTTTGATTGTTTCTTACTGTGTGACCCTTTCCCCTCATCTTTCCTCCTGTACCTGCTGTAAAACTATCAATTTATAGGTTAATAGTTTCTGGACAAACTAACCTATTAAAAATGTGTTTATAAATAAAATGGAAAGGAAAATAGCCTGTATATATAAAATAGGTACCTTGCCGTTTAAAAAAAAAAATAACTTTTTTTGTATTTTTGTTGAATGTAAAAACACCATAGTGTTCAATCATGTGACCTAGCATGTGTTTCCAAAACACCCAACTCTTCTGAGCTTCAGAACAGTGGTGAAAGGTTAGGCTACCTTTTTACTCTAGTAGTTGGGATTGTTCCAAATAGCTGTATTGAGCTGCATTGTTTACTGATTTGTACATGTAAAGGACTGATCATTGTATATTATTTTCCATAACATCCTCAACAAGAACAGAAAAATCTAAACGGTTGATTTTTACGCGCGGACACACACACACACACACACACACACACACAAAAAATATGACATTAAGTGCTATTCTGTGTGTCAGGAACAACTAAACATTGATTTTCCAAACCATTATTTACTGTATCACATTTCTACTGCATAACAAAACGATGTAATCCCTGCTGGGAAGAATGATTTAGAGCTGTCTGAACCATTCAAACAAGTCAAGAAAATCTATACGGTTTGCCCATTCCCTTTGTAGTAATTAGGCACTACATTTTGATGTATATATTGCATTTTCTATGTTTTATATTTCAAACATAATCCGGTACAAGGCTGCTATTGAGAAATGGCCAGAGATCCCTCAGTTCAAACCAGTGATGCCCTGGCTGGCCATGGTGCCCAGAGCCTATTAACACTGTTATGATATAATTTAAAATTGTGATACAATTTGCTTACTCTAGCCTATATCCCTCAATACACCTCACACAGGGCAGCCTCTGAAATCAGAGTTACATTTGTTTCAAGGCTACAGTGTTTGAGAATACTAAATATGATTCATCATTCAATGCAAAGACTAATTTCAATGGAAAGGCTTCCCACTGTCTTCCGTACATTAAAACAAGCAGCTGACATTCTGCACTCCAGAGATCCTTCTGCTGTTCAAAAGCCAGCTTCTCTGAAAAGCCTTTTGCAAAAAAGCCATTTTCACAGGATACCAATCAAATAGTCATTTGTGACAGCTGTGGATTTTTTTTTTTTTTTTCCCCCAAACAAACAGGTTTCATAGTCCAGAGCTGATATACTAAGAACACAGGTTATGTTTAGATGTAGTCTTAAGAAGGCCTTGCAGTCACACCTACATGAAATCATGGAATGAGAGGACACTATTCCCTCTATGATAAGGGATGTGTGTGACAGTATGTGAATATAGAGTAAAAAACTTCCTTAGATTAAATCTGTGTGCATAAAAACACAACAGCACTTGTTCTTCTGAGACCACAAGCTGTTTGGATGCTGGTGTGGAATACATTATCAGAATGCAGACCCTTGTTTAACAGTTCAATAACCTCATGTATGGAATAAACCATGCTTGTCATGGTAAAAGTCCATCCTTTTACATTTTCATGCAATAATTCATTTAAATCGACCCTGCCTCATTGTCATAGCATTGAGAGAAAAAGAACAATAACGGAGATTTATCGTGCTATAATGCAGTGTATTTTATCACATGAAAAAGTGGGGTAAATTCCAAATTGGTTTTACAGCAAAATGATGACATTGTGACCTCAAGTGGAAACTTAGTCCAGCTTGTTTTGAATGTGTACACAGAAAAATATTCACAAGTTAAGGTAAGGGTATGGAAAGCAAATTAATGAAGAAGTGATTCACTAAACAAAGATAAAGAAATGCACACATTCAACAGCTGGGAAGAGGCTGAATGATGCTATGAGATTTTAGGCTTATTTGTTTATGCAGAGACACTTTTAATAGGAATATCTTTGAAGATTGTGGCCTCACAATTACATCACATCTCCAATAATCTCTAGAAATGGATGTGTAGTCTGACTTCAGGGGTGATTCGTTAGGTGACAACTAGAAAGAAAATATATGTGAATTGAATCTGTAATTTAACTTGTGAACGTTAATGCACAAAGACCTTGAGTGGAGGTCTCTGAAATGTTGCTGCGCTGGCGTTCATGTCTGTGTCGCAGTTTCATTTTGGATGACTGACAAGGGAGCCTGAAAAGACAGCGGCCCACGTCATTGTGCCTTTGCAGTTATGCAACTGTCCTCTTATTAATTCAAAGAGGAGGCTTCTTTGAAGATGCAGCATTAGGATGCAAGGTGAACAGTGCTGAATTCCAAACTGCCTTCAGACACGTCACTATGCCCAGATCCTTTTCCTGAGAGCTCCCTTTAATGCTTGAGAATTTGGGGGACAATAATGCATCAAAGAAATGTTTGCTACGTTAGTTTATATAATTTGGATCATTGTAATTGTGAGGTTTATATGGATGTATCTTGACGAATACCGTGTCTGATCGACCGTGTCACAATGCTGAAAGAAACTAGTAAAATCTTTAATGTTTCGACTAGAAGGGTTTTCAATGTATACAATGGTGAAATGAGTTCAAATAATAAAATAACGTGTCAATCAGACCTATCATATAAATGTTTTTCCACATTTATATGATATTGTCTTCTGCTCAAAAAATGAAACCCTTCATAAACGCTTCCAAAGATATTAAATATGGACCTTTTTTCATGTTTCCTGTTTTACATTTTCAGGCAGAACAGTAGTATTATATTTTGTGGCTGTTCCTTGTTTGCATAATTCCAATGTCAGTTTATCTCCTCTTAGGCACAGATCACAGGATTACTGCAGTCCATTAACATGAGTTGCCCCCTCCCCCACCCCTCCTCTACTCAGAATAGATGAATTACCTGGAAATGTTGCCATTTCACTGAACTCTTTAAACAGACTGATAGGCTTAGCCCCTCCAGATCTGGTCATGTGGACTACAGTCCCAGCACATTAACACAAGAGCAGCCTGCAGAAATGTTGGAGAAGAACCAGGAGCAAATGCTCCCCCTGCCAAGCAAGGCAATTCCATGACTGAAACTCCAGTACTGAACAGGAATCATTTTATATAAGATTCTTTTTATTTAGTTTTACGGTATGACATTTAAAAAAAAAAATGTAATCTCACAAAATTACCAAAATAGCAGTTGTTTGTCATGCAACAGATTTAATTTGGCTTTCTAAATTTGTAAGTACACCTCTCGGTATATAGTAGCTAAAACTAAGGCCTGTGAAACCTTATATTATTTTACTTAATACTGAATTATTTGTACTGCTAATGAGGGCACTGAGCAGCATTTCGTGTAGCACACACTGAATGTTAAAAAGGAATATGTGACTTGGAAAGCTGCAGTGTTTGAAGGCTATTTGGATGGACTTGCACACTAGATTGACTCCTCTATCATATTCTATATGTCACTGAAATGTGATCATCGTCCATGACCTCAGATACTTGTTTTACAGGCCAGGTTCTCGCCTAGAGGAGAAAGAGCCTCCTATTGAAAAGCTATGACTGACAAACTTTGACTGCCCAGTGTTAATATTGAATACTCTCTTAATGCACTTTCTTTCAGCCAGTGAATGGTAATTACTTGGTGACTAGCATACAAAACAGGATGCATTTCCTAATTTGCTTTTACGTCAGGTTTTCCCTGAGCATGACAAAATAACAGTTCAATTACAAGCCTGACCACGGCTCTGCATTGTTCATACAGGTTGTTCCTTTTATCAATGAGCATGTCACTTTCCTGTCACCTCATAATGCCTGGCACCTTTTGTGCTGTATTTGTTTTTGTTTTTGGGATAATGGCATTGTGAGTCTTAAATGCAAACACCTGTTTGTGACTGGCATTTGCAGGTGAGCGTGTTGTTGTAACAAAGATGTTTAGAGCTAATGAATGCCAACTGAGATATTGCTGAAACAACTCCAGTCACAGTAAATGCAATGGCATGACTCTTACTATCTCCACCCCCTGCACTGCTGTTGACAGTTAAATACATCTTTCTATATGTGACATCGTGACTTAGGGGAAGGGTTAGGGTTAGGGTTAGTGTTAAAATCCTGGGCCCTGCTCCAGATTACAGCTCACCCCTGATCTCAATGCTAGTGAAGATGTATGACACTTTGAATCTGGGGACCGTTTTTGATGTATTAATAGGGCACCTTGGAGAATCACAAGTGTCTTTTCAAGAGAGACTTTTTTGCAAGCTGAATGACTCATTATTATTCCTGGTGGGAGAAGCTTGTCTTCTCAGATGGGTTACGCCTGGTCACACTGCTGAGGTTCTTGAGCTTCAGGAGGGTCTGGCTTTGTGTCTGTGTTATTCTTATTGAATGATCAGAGAACATAAGAACATAAGAAACGTTACAAACGAGAGGAGGCCATTCAGCCCATCTTGCCCGTTTGGTTGTTAGCAGCTTATTGATCCCAGAATCTCATCAAGCAGCTTCTTGAAGGATCCCAGGGTGGCAGCTTGAACAACATTACTGGGGAGTTTGTTCCAGGCTCCCACAATTCTCTGTGTAAAAAAAGTGCCACCTATTTTCTGTTTTGAATGCCCCTTTATTTAATCTCCATTTGTGACCCCTGGTCCTTGTTTCTTTTTTCAGGTTGAAGAAGTCCCCTGGGTCCACATTGTCAATACCTTTTAGAGTTCTGAATGCTTGAATCAGATTGCTGCATAGGGGCTGAAGGACACTGGTTAGAATTCAGTATTGATGAGGGAGCTGTTATCCTTATTGTGACTTTATAAAGGAGTACCAAAAATGCTATGTAACTAAAATTGGCCAAAACATCAATTATCTTTCTTCTTATTTTATTATTTGAGGCACCATAGTACGCATATTATCTTGTGCCTGTGGAAATTAAATAGGCACATTCACAAAATAGAATAGAATGATTTATCAGCTGAATCTGATTCTTTATAATATGGATTTATTTGGGGCACATAATGAAAGTGGCAGGACTAGGCGTAATGTGTTATTTTAGCATGTATGCTATACGTCACAAAGTCTTCTTTCTGTCTGTACACTGGCAGGATTGAGTGTTGCTGTATTAAAGAGAGGGGGAACGAAAAGCATGAGGGCGCCCTCTTGTGGAATAAAGTAGACTAAACTACAAAACAATTTATTCCACTTGAAAAAGGACAGCCTTGTAAAGTCCAGGATCCAATCAGTTTGAAAGCAATTATTCATTCAAGGTATGATTAATCAATGACATGTGTTATGCATGAATTCAGAATGTAGTATTATTTCATTCATTACAATAGCCATGGCCTAATCTTATGTATGTTATTACCACTGGAAAATAGAGGCACACAATAACACAGCACCCAGGTACCAAAATGTATATGACACTGCAGTCACAAAATAGTAACACCAACAGTTGTCTATACCTATAAGGCAAATACATCAGAATTTGAAATTGACAGTTAATAGTACTGATTCAAGAAAGAGGTCACTGGTATCGACCATTTGAAATCTGAATTTAGCGTGCAACAAAGACTGCACTCTCGCTGAAATGTTAAACAGTCAGTCAGTCAATAGGACAAATCTTTTAGCAAATGCCATCTCAGTTTTTGTATACATCAGGAAAGATATCCAGCCCCTCCATGTGAAAACGGGTTGTAAATAGCACTAGTTAAGATGAGAATGTCTGTGCGACTGGAGAGATACACGTACACCAGTGTGAAAAGGTCAAGCCTTTACCAAGCATTTCTCTGCTTGATTAAGATGTTAAATGATACATCCAGAAACCCATGTCAGTGATGTCTCTAGTATCCCTTTATATGCTGTCAAAGGCTGCTGGCTTGTGATTCCTGTTTCTCATTTTCATTTCGGTTGCATCACTGCGTGGCACTCTCATCTGGACCTGGTTTGCATGCCTGTTGTGGACAGGGTTCTCAATCCTTTGATCCTTTCTGCTTGCCATGGAGGCCAGATGTCAGGTATATGTAGACGACCACATCAAAACTGTGCCATTTGGATTTTGAAACTCTTTGTGTGTTTCTTTTTAGACAGTAAATATGTGTTATAATATCATCTCACTACATGTTGTGTCTTCCACAATAAAAATAGCTTTATATATATATATATATATATATAGATATATATATATAGATATAGAGAGAGAGAGAGAGAGAGAGAGAGAGAGAGAGAGAGAGAGAGAGAGAGAGAGAGAGAGATATTTTAAACCATATGCTTTTCCAGACTGTGATCACCTGTTCTCATCAGCCAGTCTGTTTCACTGAAATTGCTCAAATTTTTTCTTTTACAGGACAAATCTCATTTGAAACATCTCCAGTATACTAGGGTTGAGGAATACATCTTAAGACTTCTGTATTTACTGTTGGCACTGGTCCGTTCTGGCAGTCCCTGTTAATGACCCCTGCACTGTGCACAGCATTCAAACACATCTCACACATTCTCCAGGACGTCAAGATCCTTTCTGAACAGAGGCAGCACTGTGAATGGCTGTGTTATCATTAGAAAGAATCTATCTCCCTCATCTGCAAACGTTACTGTCATTGTTTCATCAGATGCAAGCTTATTTCCTGTCATGACATACACACCCGGGTAGAGGTGTCTGCATTTAAAGTGACTATACTTTTTAAGACAGACCTACAAGGGTGAATGGTTAAAATAAATATTAGTTAAACAAATAGTATAATAATACTTGAGTATGTCTGTGTAAGCTATGTTGAAATATGGATAGGTAAGTCAGCTCTTTACAAGGACATCACACTTTGGCTGTGTGCTGAGAACATCTTGTGTGTGCCGAGAACATCTTATGATACCTTGTTTCCTTTTTAAGATGAATATACGTTCTGCTGCACGCACACACTATTTTGTCTTGTTTGTGCATTTTACTATAAAAGCTGTACCTTTTAAATACGTGTCAGAGAAGCATTGACAGATTGCCTGTGAACTGGCAAGAACTCCAGAATTCTGCTTAATAAAACTGTTGCTTCATACCAACTCTCAAAGAATGTTTATTTAAAATCTGGTCCCCACAAGGGTTATTAAACAGAATACCAGTCAGGAAGTAGAATAAATAAATAATTCCTTAGTATTTTTTCACTTTAGACACACTGTTTCAGTGCTTTCCTCAGTCTGCAAGTTGTGTGGCCCTTCATCTCCTATTGGTTGGCCAGTATTGAATTTCAACATGATTTCAATATGTAATAACTGGTCTCACCTGCAGAAGGCACCAAAAGCTCAAATTATGTTCTAACAATAAAAAAAAAAAAGAAATACATATTTGCTCTTTCATGTTGAATTACGATCTTGTATTGAGTCATTGACAGAGCATCAGTATTTTGCATACGGTAAGGATAAATGTTTTTTATATGTTATGTTTAATGTAATTTTTTTTTTTCTCAAGTGGCTGATGGCATTAACATTGAAGACTGAAGCTTTGCAGTAGCTTCAGAGCAGACAAGCAGTGTCAGCACCCCCCCCCCCCCCCCCCCCATGCATGCTGCCCCCTACAGGTTACAGAACCCTGCGCTGGACTTACCTTTCTCTCGCAGGGTTATGGGTCTGTTCATATTTAATTTAATGGTTAAGCCCACCTGTCTGTGTAAAGGTAGTCTATTTGACTGGAACCACAATGAAGGAAAATGTGAACTAGAATACACTACAGCTACTTGTGCTATATTGATAGACAAATGACATTTATCATCGCATCATTTTCTTCAAAACTTTTATTATTTATGGGTTTTCCAATATATCTTTTCTGGTTACCTTTGCTTGAAGTAGGTCAGTAATGTTAATGCCCTTCTGTTAATTTCAAATCAAATAGACTGTAGGTACAATATCATTAAACTGACAACAATTTTACACACGCATTCCATCCATTTTCAACAATGATGATGGAAAATGTAATTTAGAATCAAGAAACAACATATTTGAGAGAAAAAGGCATGCTAATATTGAGTATACAAACCAAAATCTGTTTTGGTTTAGTTTTTTAATATGTATTTAAAAATATTTATATTTAATATATATATATTTAAATATATATATATATATATATAATTTCTTAAAGACTTTGAAATCACCGCTGCATATTCGTGTCATTACTCATTTATAGCCTGTAGAGATTTTCCTTAACACAACTACCTTTAAATGCTGCCTGCCGAGCTTAGTGTATATGTGATTCTGCACTGTGCAGTACAGTTTCCTGATTCAAATTTGCATTGTTATCAGATGGAACTCGCTTGAATCTCAATTTCATTATTATTCAAATGTTCCACTTGTTGAAGTAACTTCTCTTTTCTGACATCTGTTAATTGAATATAAAAGGGTATTAAAATGTTCCACTGCATAGTAAAAAAAAAGCATCTACCAGGTGCTGTACCCTCTTAAAATATTTCTATTTACATCCAATGACAATGTCTAGACCTATATATATATATATATATATTAAAGGGTTTAATAAACACTTGAAGATAAAAGCTTGTTTGGGGTGTCACATTTGCTAACATGTAATTATTTTGATGTTTGTTTTGAATGTTTTTACCTTCACAGGAATGCCTCAGTTAATGTTTCCTTTCAACACTTGCGTCAGTGTTCTGAAGCAGTTTGTTGGGTTTTGCTGCACACCACAGGGTTATCTCAGCTGCCCTGTTCTGAACAGGATGGTTCTGATTTGAGCCAAAATCAAGACTGATTTTGCCCACAATGATGATATGATAAAAGAAAAGAAAAGTTGAGATGTGTGGTAAAATGAAAACCTGGACTGAAAAGGCTCTGGTTTAGGTATCTCTGATTTAGAAAGCCTCCTTGTCAAAAGGCCACAGCAAATCATCAAATTATCATCATACTTACCATTTATAACTTCAAATACTCCTGTTTATTCTTTGTCAGTTGCCTCATTTACCTACACAATCTAATCTGGTTCAGACTGATATTTAAGGAATTGGTTTCAAAATCCTGCATGTAATGGTTGACCTGTTTTGCTAATTTTGTGCAATATGTTGTTTTTGTTTGTGAATTTTTTGTCAGTCTTTAATCTAATGAGGTTTTGATCCATGCAGACTGCATGGATGAAAAAGTATGGAAATACCTTTGAGAACCTCCAGGCCAGAGGGTTCTGTTTCAAGATCAAGACTGAGGTTCACTAGACACTGTAGGTGCATTCTCCTGTATAGTATCGGCCAGCAGTTTCAGTTAAATACTTGACATTTTATTGCGTCAAGCTGAATCTTTGTTTTCTTTAAGTTCCAGTAACAATTCCTTGTACTGTACATAGCACAGTATTCAACACCTCATTCAAACTGAGGCCTCAGTGATTATGTTTCCAGAGCCTGAGGAAAGCATTACATTGCCCAGACCAGGAACAAAACACTTCTGCTTCTAGATGCTCCAAGGTGCATCAGAGAGGAAATCATTTACACGCATTTGATATCTCAGGTTTTGAACAGTAAGTGATGCCAGGCAGATTACATCATTATGGTAGGAATCTGCTAGAAGGTAACAATAAACTTCCACTGTAGAGTATTAATAGACAATAGGGGTTGCTTGCATAAATCGATGCTTGTCTTACGGTAAGAAAGGGATCATTGACTATTGAGCTGGGGTAAAGGTGCAGGGCCGTTTCAAGCTCAGGTACTTTCTAACTTCTGGGGGGATTCCAGATGCAGTTTCAGTACTTTAAAAAAGGAAGTAGTCGAGGCTGTTTCTCATTCTTCACTAAAATAGTTTCTTAAAAGACATGCACCATTTCATTATATCATACATGGCACACTTCATGTATTTAGGTGAAGTTTAAGGATTTTGGTGCTTATTTAATAGAAGAACATGGGTTTCATTCAACTCACAACATTAGTTTTGGGTTTTTTTTTTTTACAGAGAGAGCTAAAAGGAATGTGTGTGAAGTATTCAATTTGCAGTTGAAAACAATTGACTGTAAAGTAGAGAAAGTGACCCACAATGGACAACAATACTCTCAGCTTCTGGAATTATACCTAACCCTATTTTCATTTCTCTGGCCCTTGATGCAATTGTTATCTCCTTAAACTCTTATCTACAATTATTGAATAAGTTGGGTAAAATGAAATGAAACATTTCTCTTACAATTTTATGAATGGTTCTGGCTTCTGCTTTTTCTCTAAATTGATTTTAACCTGATTTTAACTTATTATGTGAATAAGCTTTCTCTTTCTATGCACAGCATGTGACAGCATGACCTTTCACCTGTATATATGTAGAGCAAGTAGTGTTGGCAAAGGGGAACGTTCATACTGTCACGCGATTTGACTAGAATGAGGATGGCGGTTCAGTACCCGAACTTACGATTCTCCAGAAAATTGACTATTTAGAGAAATTCAGAGTTATTGTAGACACCATCAAATAAATAAAGGAAGACAAGAGAATTATACAGACTACCAGTATTCAGTGGAAGAGTCTTCCTAGTTATTAATGCCTTAATAAAGAAGTTACAGTTTCAAATGATACTGGATTTAAAAGTAACATTGGTCACAAGAACACAGA
Source organism: Polyodon spathula (assembly GCF_017654505.1). Lineage (NCBI taxonomy): Eukaryota > Metazoa > Chordata > Actinopteri > Acipenseriformes > Polyodontidae > Polyodon > Polyodon spathula. Next base: position 27,394,391 of record NC_054552.1, read on the forward strand.
TGAAGTGTCATCCTTTTATTTTTTAATGATATTAACCACACCAGACTATTAATGAGGGATTACTCACAAGCGCTATTGGGTTTAAGGGCTATTGTAGGAGTTAAATCTTCAGTTGTATGTAAATGACTAGCTGGTGCACAGATGTCAGCTATGGTTGGTAGTTCCAGAAAGTGGAGATATTTGCTCTTTTCAGATCCTGTCTGATGACTTTAAAATAACTTTGCTTACCAGAACAGACATGCCAATTACTTGTCTGGTTTTCAATCCTCTGAATGTTGTAGGCATTTCCAAAGAGAAAGAGGAAATGCTGTGTGTGTACTGATACTGTTAGAATAGATTCCGCTGATCTCTCCTAAAATATATTGCTTTTTGTGGCAAGATAGACCGTTAGTATATTTCACATTCCAAATCATATTTCTTTTATTTAATGCATCTTATGAAACAGAATACATTTTTAAGTGAAATCTTTGACCTGCACAGTTTAATTTAAAGTCACTGGGTTATTTTGAAATGGTCTTTTAGTTTGGCTGTTACTAACCTTGAAACCAAAAGCCATTCATGTTTAATCAATACCATTAAGTCACATTGTGTTCAAAGCCAGAAGGAGATTCTTTTTTTTTTCCATTGCACCATCCCATTGTGATTCGCCCCAGAGTCACTATTAAAATCTTTAAAAGAGGATCTCTTTGAGGACAGCATGAATATTCTCAACATTGACCATACCACAAAAAGTACATTGGAAGCAGTTTAGCCAATAGATTCGCCAATCAGCAGTAGACAGGAATGTGCCTTTTTTTTACCCATTAAAAAAAAACCAAACAAGCCTGGCATTGTATTATACATTACATAGCAGCTAACAAAACAAAAGCTGTTCCCCGGGAATATATATATTTCAAATGCTTTCCAAAAGAAAGCTCAGATTACATAATCTTCAAATACTTCAGGGCTGAGAGAGCGCAATGTTAAAAAACTTTCAACTGTCATTTTACACTAAACGCTTGACCCTGTTTTTGTGTTGTTGTTCTATTAAAGAATAACTCCCTGGATGGTTTTCTTTGCAGCTGAACCTCCCTAGTCAAAACACCAGGATGAGAGAGTCTATGTGGGAGTTGAACTGTAGTGCCACCACCGGTATCAGCTGCTTTCATGTGGCTTAAAAATATGAAGAGCTGGAGTTTCACAATGAGTCACATGACAATCATAAAGTTTGTTTTGATCTATGGATTGTGAAAAATGTATGTGATATTGTCACAGAGACGGCCAAGTGGGCGGTGTCAGAACCAGGAAGGAATGAAATATACAAAGACAGATGATGTGAAATGAAATGATGGCGCTTGCTTGCGCCGGTTTATTGTAAAATAAAAGGGTTTAACAAATTAGAGACAGGACAGGGCACTTCACGCCAAAATAAACAGACAAACAAAACGAATAGACACGGACAAAACAGAGTGGACGAACGCTACACAAACAATTGAAATCTATAATTTTTTCTCTCTCTCTCTCTCTCTCTCTCTAGGAGCCTACGGATTTATTTTTATATGTAAAAATTTGTGACCACAATGTGTCTGGGGTCTATATATAGGGTACATGGTTACAGATATGTGGTTGTAAATTTGTTGGTGGTGGCGTTGTGTATTTGTTTACAGATATGTGTTCAAATCCGTGAATTTCCTCAGAAACCACTGCTGTGGATACACACTTTAAAATGGGGGGGGGGGGGGGGGGGGGGGGGGGGGGGAGCTGTGTAACCCTTTTAGACAAACCCTAAAAAGATTTTTTTAAGGTCCAGTTTCAACTATTATTATTATTATTATTATTATTATTATTATTATTATTATTATTATTTTATTATTATTATTATTATTATTTTAAATTAATTTAAATTATTTTTTTTGTTTTTGTTTTTTAAACCCAGGTATTCAGAAAAGAGCTTGCTCCTGCCACCTATCCCCTGTTAGAAAATATCTCAGATCTGCCCAGCTGAGGTGAAACATTCAAATGAGGTTTAATTTTATATTTAATTTATATTACATTCTGGAGGGAGAATGTTACAAAATTAACAATATACAACTTAAGAATCCATAAAAGCCATTCAATTTAATTGTCGTTCATTTCCCCTTGTAAAGGTTTACCACAGTATTTTTGCACAGAAAAATGCTTTTCCAATGTTTTATACTATGCATTTACCATAGTTTACCCTAGTTTGTTGTGTTTATTATTATAGTTTACCACACGTTGTTATTTTTTTACAATGCTTACCTATGCTTTACCATGTTTTCATTATGCCTTATTACACTTTGCTATGCTTTTACTACTGGGAAACTTTTATAAGGGTCACTTCAATTGATAAATGCTTTTAGAATATCATCCGATTATGTTTTATAGACAACTTGGAGCCTATTACTAATTATAAATCACATATCACCTGGTATTTGCTTTGGCAGAAGAGACTAATGGTCATCCACCTTTTATTAAAAAAAGGAGGTTTGCCTTTCTCAGGTGTTGCCAAACCACTAATCCAGGTGTTTATACAATCATGAAAAACATTGAAATGCACCAGTGACTACACGTCCCTTATGGACTAAATGATGTAAGGCAACTCTTTCTTGAGCAGGCTTGTTTTAAACGCTGCGCTGCACACCCGATTAGTATCCTAATAGCAAGGCTGAGTTTTCAGACTCTTTCATGACTCTTCATTCTGCAGTAACCTTATAATACAGGCACAGAACATCTGACTCAGCCTCCATGCACACATTATTTCATTTCTAAGTTGCCAATCAGTTAGGAAAAAAAGAGAGAGATTAACACTGTGCCTGAAGCAGTGCATGCTAGCACTGCCAGTCCTTTTAACATCTTACTGAAGCAGATTTAAAAATCCAATGTTAAATTCCCATCTATTCAGTAATCTCGTTAATCCATTCCAGCCATGTGTTTTATATGCAAACAACCCCCCTGCATGCCCCCCCCCCAAAAAAAAAGAGTACAATTTTTTCTTCAAATTAATCTTAATGGGTAAAGCATGAGAAAACCTCACCACAAAAACAATGCAAACAATAATCCTTAATCTGCATTTTCATATAGTGTACATTGAAACAGGACATCCAGATTGGTTTGGCATATTGGACCTTAATCTTTAGTTTAGCCGGTGGTAATCCCTGTCTGTGGGGTTATTAAAATAATACAGTATATATGGCTCCTAGAAATGAGTAAACACTTCAGATCTTGGGGTGAAATTGCTTCCCTTTGTCATTTGTCAACTGATTTGAATGGAATTTCTATTTGGGGTGGATTCAATCCACCAGCAGGGCACATGGTTTATTCTAGTTCAATGGCATCTGTTTATAAATTAAGGGGCTATTGAGTGTCTATTGTTTATACAAGTAGTTTGTATTTTCTGAAACGTAATACTAAAGTGGTGTGTTTGAATCAAGCCTTTTAATGTCTGCTATAAAACTAAAGTGACGCTATGTTTTTTATTGAGTTTATTGCACAACTTGGTGACAAATGTCATTGGTTTGGCTGAATTGATACTGAAACTGCAGTAGTTCCAAAATCCTAGACAACAAGCTTTAAATACGAAGCCTTTGCATGCCTAATCATGTGAAAGAACGTCCTTGGCTACACTAACAGAGTCTATTAAAGGCATGATCAGTGTTTTGAGATATCTCTGACTCAAATTTCTGTGGTGTGACGATAAATAAATACAAGACAGTGGGAGTAATAGTAATTGTAATGGAAGTAAAACAATGATTATACAATTCTGATAATTATAATAGTGTGTTTCTAATGGCAGGGCCAGTGTTCTATTCACAAGGAGCTATGGGAAGTTCTTTTTTTTTTCATCAGGGATTCCCAGTATTGCAACATCACCTCTGTGAGAGCTTAGAAATATCATAAAACAGAAAATAAAAGCTGACTCTTTATTACTCATTCACAACTTCAAGCAGTTATCATACATCATAAATTATGAGGTAGAACTTATAACAGCTAGCACCAAATACAGAAAATAACAAAACCAAAGACTAATTCTCAGATAAAATGAATAAGACAAGCAGGCAATAGTTCCAGCTAATGATCTATACATTTTACCTCCCGGTGGGATAGAGTCTTGGCTTTTTTGACAACTATCCAGCTACAGGGAAACAATATAAACGTTTCAAGCAGTTTGCTTTTTGCATATCTCTTCCTACACACAGAGCCTCCACTCCTGAGACAACAAACCCCAAGAGAAGGGAGATTACCTGAAATGTGGCAGAATGTATTGTTTCACTGCCTAACAATAAGCTTGCAATCCTTTGACGTCACGTCTGTTTCTCCTTCACTGTGAGATGTTTTTTTTTTTTTGCTGATTCTAACAGTGGAACAGTTTCTGGAAAATATGTCTCACTTGCATATCTTGTGACAACTGCTTTGAATTAATTCATGCAAGGAAGCAGTGCAGGCAAGCATTTCAAATGTGAAAAGCGCTGACAGTGGAAAACTAAAGAAAGAACTTGTGAGTACAAGCAAGTTGTTGACAGCAAAAAGCTGGTGGACTTTTGCTGCAGGGGCAATCACCTGACAGTCACCAAAGACAGTAAGCACAGGTCATATGAGGGTGACTGCCCTGTATTGCTGCTTGAAATGTTTATGCACCATAATCCTTTGAGCACAACACCTAACATATTTTACATACTGCTTTAAGTCTATTTAAAGGGGGGTCATGTCAGTTTTCAAAGGGTAATGAACCTTCTAATATATTGAGTGCCTCTGTGCCTTTAAGAGTAAATGAGGGCAGGGGGACAGAGCTATGATTCAGTTTGGGTTAACAAACACATTTTCATCGCTCATTACTATGAGTGAAGAAATGAAACAGAAGACTTGCTTTGAACCTCTCGTCTAGCCTATTTTATTGGGCCTCTGCATGATTGCTGTCATTAGTGTTGCCCGGAAACCTCATGTTTATATATGCCTTTGCTGATCAGTAGTCTGACTCTATAGGTAGTCAATCTATTCCAGTATTTCACAACATTCTACAATACAACCACTTTAGTTATTGATGGCATCAGTAGCTTGTTTTACTTAAGGAGCAGCTTACTAGCCATGCCAGGGTAAAAATAGCCCCAAATTAACCTGTCCCTGACATGTTGCCTCTTGTAGGGGCAAGTTGTCCACGTGTATAAGTGATGTCATGGCAAAACAAGTCTTATGTTTCACTTTCTCAGTCATGATTCTGATAAATGAGAACGTGGGGTGGGTGGGGGGTCTTCGTCAGCATTTCTGATCATTCAGACTCATGTGTTCTGGAAAGATGTTGTATATGAAAAAAGGTGGATGTATTGTTTCATGAGTAATTCCTCTGTATTTAAGGAGGTGTTTACCTTATTAAAAATAAGAACTCTATCAGTATAACACAATTCTCTTTATAAATGTATTTTTTGTTTCGCAAGCCATAACAGATCTTGGATTTATTTATAGCTTTTATTATCTCAAAGAATTCCAATGTCAGGTGTCTTGCCCACTGCACTTACAAGATAAAACAGACTGAAGCTTCAGATAGATTTATATCTGATACATGCTATGGTGAGGAATTCCAGAACAATGATCATTACATTAGAGGAGTTGACCTCTTTCCTGGATATTAGCACAAGAGTCATTTTCACTCTGACGACTCTGCCAATTGAAGTAACCAATAGGAAGAAGCCAACAGGCTCAGAAATTAATGTAACTAAACATCTTTGAAAACATAAATTACAATCTGTTATTAAGCTTTGAATGGTAGTCTTGTTTAACAAGAACCCATGGTAGTGATTACAATCACAGCATAACAGAAGTGATTTACAATCTATGACAGTGCTATTTGTGGATAATAATATTGTTATTTTTATATCATGCCTTTCATAGTGGACTACCGTCACAAAGCACTTTACAGAGGCAGGCTGTGAACTGTGCATTATATGCAGAGTCACTTACACTAGGACATTGATTTAGCATCATTGGATCACACTACCTAATCTTCTTCTTCATCTAGTTGTGCTTGAACATTGTAAATGTCTATTAACAGGACAGCATGGTACCCCCCGGTATGTCCATTAAAAAACTCCAAGATCCAGTTATTGAGTCTATTCAACCACCTCCATCCTTACTCTTCTCCTGTCAAAACCCCCATAGCCCATATTCTTGTCCTACTCCCCTGCCAGATTTAGACACAATCCATTTTGTGGCCCAGGAGGCACTGAAGAGAGCAGCCCTGCTATTGAATTCATGTTTCTGTATTAAACTCTCCTGGTGGAGTTGTCCACGCCTGATCTACACAATGTTGTGCTATTTGAGTTTGAAACACAGTCCCATTTTTGGACCAAAAAAAATGTTAAAAAGGGAAAGTTTCTTTTGTGTTTGATCCATTTTGGTATTTTTTTTTTCTGTGTTGGTTTTGTATTATGCAATGTAGAGTTAAAACCCAAGCATGGCTGGCCAGTAGGAGGAATATGTCAAAGTTGTGTTAAAATTGATGCTTCTTTAGCCTTGCATCTGATTGCATCTTTCCAATGAGGCTTAAATGTCAGTGCGAAAGATCATGAATGCTGCTAGACCTGATATGAGATCATAAAAGGGCAGCTTGCATGGGGTTGACTGAGATAAAAGACATTGTTAAAACTCTGAAACAGACTCCTTAGCTGTTCAGCAGCTACCCATTTGAATTGAGTTCTCATTTAATTCACAGTATATGAAATATATGTTTCTCTTTTTCATACTATCTCTGTAAACAGACATTAAACCAAATTCATGTTTTTGTGTATTGGGTGGTAGTCAAATGTTAAAATACAATGGCAGGCAGCTTTATGATGGGTTGAATATTATGGCCTTTATGGAGAAATTCCAAACATCAATTTAAAGTGTACACACATACTCATTATTCTCCAAACAGTTTGAAAGCTTCACAAAGCCTTTCAATTATAAGTGTAATCTACAGATAGATAGACTGAAAAACACAAAAAAGAGCACAAAAAGGTGCTGCATCAGCTTGTAAAGCAATCCTTAAAAAAGAAAGGAGGATAAGCCAAACTGCTAAAGCAGCAGCAAAAATGAATGACGTTTTTGTTTCACAAAACTTTATCACAGTAATTTCTTTGAATTTTACAGGAAACAGACTGAATGGAGGCCTGACCTTGGCAACCTCAGTGCCTGTTGCTATGCAGTGTGATCGTTGGTTTTTTTTTAGCCTTTGAAAAATGAGGGGCCCCTCACTTTTCATACAGCTGCATCCCCCCTTCAAATATTGAAACCACTCTTTAAGTGAGGGCAGTCTGGTGCGAACCATTTAGCTTTTTTATTTGTGAATGGGGCTGATTACAATAACAGATTGGCTTTATATAGAACCGCATCTAGACCGCATTGAAAAAGTTTACAACAGCATTTTTGCATATTATTTTGCAGTTTTACCATGCTTTTCTCATAGTTATAATGTGCATTTACCCTGGTTTGCCATGTTTATTGATAAGTGTTACTGTTACTATACCTCACTATTCTTTACAATGCTTACCTGTGCTTTACCATGCTTGCACTATACTTTATTAGACTGTACTATGCTTTCACTATGGGAAACTTTTATGAGGACCATATTGTACTGGCCTACTCTGTATTTCTCTTCTTGCTATTAAAAATGAATAGTTTCCACTAATATATTAATGATTCACTAGACTGGAGCTATGGCTGGTTCAGAGGACATTGACCCTCCAGAGCTGCTGTAGAGGTAGTGGAGGAATGTAGATAGTTAAAAAGAAAAAAACATACCAAAGTGAATGCTCAGGCTGAGTATAAATTGGGGCTCCAATTAACGGAGTAGAACAGATCGCTGTTCTTTCAATAGGTATTCTCTCACAGGTACTATAAGATTTAGAAATAACTGAATACATACACTTTAGATAGATAATGCTTTGGGTTTCTGCCAACCACTTGTTTCCTGATGTTGATCAGTATACTATTGCTTATCATTGTATTACTGGAGTGCAACTCTCTTGTGTCTGTTGATGAACAGATTATTTCTGAGCTCAATAAGAGGCATTGCTTAAGATATTGCTGCAAACCTTAACTTTGCTCTTCAAGTGGAGTTTGCATTTATTTACCAAAAGCAGCTGTTATAGCTGCAAGACGTTATCACAGGATGTAGCTCAGAAGTGCTGTTAATCTGAATTCTAAGAATTTGTAAAGCTAGAGGAAGCTGCAAAGCCAAAGCCTTTCTTAACAACTCGCTCTTGTTATTCGATTGCGAGGCAGCCTGTATTCTGAAATCATGAAACTATACAACTTAAAGATATAGCACAAGGGTAATGCCTTCTGCAGCTGCCTGCCTTCAAAATAATTGTAATATAATTATTGCCTTGCCACTTAAGATCTGATAATATTCATAGGCATGAATACAACTGCATGATTAAATGCAATATTTGTATAATATATTCAATACCTTCTAGATAACATACAGCATACAGTACAAGCATCAGTCAAATCATCTTAAACTATACAACATAACTAAATGACTGGTAAGTACAACTACAACATAAACCTAGATTATTGTGTTGCCATAATTAATACTTCTGTGATCATATTATTGCGTGGTGCACATGCTGGTATTAACTTCTGATCACAATCAAAACTGTGGGTTGTGGTGTTTTTTGATGCAGTATAATATATACTAGGAGCTAGGCAGTTGGATGAAAACAAATCCCACCTCCCATTGGAGTCTCTTCAGCTTTCTTTATTATTCAAAGGCTGAAAGGAGATTGAAAACAAAGACAACGCCGTTCAGGTAATATTTAAAACAAAAGCATATTTTTAAATGCGGTCTAATGTGATTTTGACATTTGAATTCTGTTATCCATGGCCCACATACTGTATGTAAAACACTAATGATGGAGGCAAAAACCCCATTCAGTGGTACAGCCCCAGCTGACTCATATTGAGCCTGTTACCACTCTAGAAACCACATCACCCATATATTAAAATGATAATAAACGGAGAGCGCTGATTTTGACATGCAGGGTGAAATCCCGTGATATGTATGCCAAAACATTTCACCTTTATGGTCTAATAACATTACTCGATAGGCTAATGTTCCACTGTTGTTTCTAGATGACTAATTTGAATTTTTTTTTTTCCTGATCTACCAATTGCAGCATTTCACGGGTTGGCCACAAGAGAGATCTTGCATCTTTCATGTCACTCCCTGACTTTACTGGTTAATATGTCCTCCAGGTATGAAGCTCTTTGGAACCAAGTCATTGCTCTGAGCATGTGCAGTGGAAAACTGACAAGGGTTTAGCGCCATCATAACAGTGTATAATTAGAAAGAGCTTGGATCTTGGCCTCCACCCATGGCTGAAACAGTTTGCTTTCTTTAAGGACGCACTGCACTGAGTTTCCTGCTGGAGACCAGAATCTACATTGCTGTTCCTACCATCCATGTGTCAGAAGCATGTAACATTGCCATTCAGAAACAATAGGGTATGTAAGTGTGAACGCCTTGTCAATGTTAAACATTTCCATTATTTACACAGGAATCCAGAACACAGAGGGTTTGTTAGATCGTATCTCTGGGGAAAAAAAGTCACCTACATATGAAAAAATGGACCTGGAATCCTTTTTTGGAATACATTTTTGGAATCAACTTAATATAAGTGAATGTAGTTTATTTTTTGTTTGACTAGTATATTATTTATGACTCATGAGTCATATCTTTATCAGTCCAATTATGTTTTCCTCTGGTTTTCTTTTTCCAAAACCCCATTTACTATTTGAAGGTTTACCATATTTATGCTATCCTTTAGCTTGTGTTTTTTTTTTTTTAACCAGGATTTACCATTACTTACCTATGCTTTGACAATGTATGCTTTTACCACTGTATAACACAATCAACTTTGATAAGCTGAATGTCAGCTTATTAAAACTCTTCCCACTTCCTAACTTCTTTATTGTAAGATGACTATAAAACAAGGACATCACCCTAAATGTCATTACATAAGTGAATAAAACAACATTAGATACGATACAGACTTTCATACAATACACATTTTTTTTGGGGGGGGGGGGCTGTATTGGAACGCTGTCAGCAAACCAATGACTTTTGGCTGTAGAATCTTTTCAAGATGAATATATCTGATGCAATTAAATGATAGTGTATCAAATTAAGTTGTTATTATTAACAAATAATAATATGCTCCAGAATTGTATAAAGATGTTAACACAGCGAGCACCCATTATTATTTTAAGAAACTGGGCCTTATTAACACAGATTCGTCTTTAAATAATCAAAACAGATTGGACAAAAAAAAAAAAAAAAAAAAAAACATTTAAATACCAACAGGGCCCAATAACTGGTTCCTGGAATCTTCTTTAGCTGCGTGAGAAAAATAACCATGGGATGTGAATGCTGGAATCAAGTCACAAGTCTTCTTGTGACTCCTTTGACATATGCTGTATAATACACACTTTCATGGAAAAACAAACACTTTTTTAAACATTTAGATGTTGAACAATTATCAGTTAGCCAGCTTGGACTGTATGATCCTGGAAGTTGTTCAATTTTAGTTTAACCAAAGTTTATTTATAGGTATGTATAGTACAGGTCTGATTGATGGCTAATTGGTTAATTATTATTATTATTAATATTATTATTGTACTGCTGCTATCAGTGAAGGAGTAGGGTTCGAGACCTTATTTTTAAAATAGCTTTAATGGATTCAGTAATAACCTTTTTTAAACCCTTTTATTTGTCTTTTTTATTTAAAGAAAAGAGCACATTACAGTAACTAGTCAAGGCAGGAACCTGCTAACCTTATTATGAGTCATGTCTTGAGTTATCAATTCCAAAGGAAAAAACAAGAAAAACAGTTACATTGTTCTTGTGATACTTCCAAAGACTGCTACCTGAAATAGATCATATCTAAAGCCTTGGAACCTATTCAACTCATTACACAGAGCTACAGAACAAAACCATATTTACCAGTACCTTGATTTTGACATTAAGCCTTACCTACAAAGACAGCCCTCTTAACGTGGTAATCGGTGGTCCTGCTACACGCATACAGATATTTCACAGTCACAGCATGAATCTGCAATGTCAAAATGCTGTTCTGAGTTACAGAAAACTGTCACTTATCAAGTATCTTGTACTGATAAACAGAACAAACATAAATTACCAGTTGCTAATTTAAAATGGCTTACATGGTTCAATTTAAAGTTTTGATGTTGTGAGGGCTCCTTATTATTGAATTGTGCTAATTGTTTAAATCATTCAGAACTATTTTTAACTTGCGGTTCACCAAAGTCTGTAATGTGATTTGGGGTTTCTATGGTTGGTTGTTCTTGCTCTGAACAAAGCTTTAACGGCATGCACTGCCTCTATTTAGATGATACCATCCGCATCACAGTGGACTATCTGTGGTGCAGAACAAGAGCAAGACTTGTCAAGATCTTAATCCTGCTGTCATCCTCTAAACCCTCATGACACATCACACATTACAATACACTAGAAAAATGTATTAGAAGAAATTATTAATAGGAATATCCAGTATCCCTATGAGGGGTGGACATTTAGAATAAAAGGATATCTGATTAGAAGGACTACACCCTCTTGAACTTTTTTCACATTTTGTTGTGTCAGTGCCTCAGAGTTTCATGCATTTAAATGAGGATTTTTTACTTATATACACACCATACTCCACAGTTTATTGAGAAAAAAATATTATATATTAAAAATACAAAACTGAAAGATCATAATTAGATAAGTCTCCGCCCCTCTGAGTTAATACTTGATGGAAACACCTTTGGCAGCAATTACAGCTGTGAGTCTGTTGGGACAGGTCTCTATCAACTTTGCATACCTAGATTTGGCAATATTTGACAATTCTGCTTTACAAAACTGTTCAAGCTCTGTCAAGTTCTTTGGGGAGCATTGATGGACAGCAATCTTCAAGTCATGCCACAAATTTTCAATTGGATTTAGGTCAGGACTCTGACTGGGCAACTCAAGGACATTTACCTTTTTGTTCCTTAGCTACTCCAGTGTAGTTTTGGCTGTGTGCTTTGGGTCGCTGTCATGCTGAAAGGTGAATTTCCCTCCCAGTTTCAGCTTTCTTGCAGAGGGCAGCAGGTTTTCCTCAAGGACCTCTCTGTACTTTGCTCCATTCATTTTCCCTTCTATCTTGACAAGTTCCCGAGTCCCTGCTGATGAGAAACATTATACTACCACCACCATGCGTCACAGTAGGGATGGTGTACTTTGGGTGATGCACTGTGTTAGGTTTGCGCCAAACATAATGCTTTGCATATAGGCCAAAAAGTTCCATTTTAGTTTCGTCAGACCACAAAACATTTTGCTACATGGCTACAGAACCTCCTGATTGTTTTTTACATACTTCAAATGGGACTCAAGGTGGGCTTTCTTGAGTAATGGCTTCCGTCTTGCCACCCTACCATACAGGCCAGATTTGTGGAGTGCTTGGGATATTATGGTGACATGCACACTTTGATCAGTCTTGGCCACAAAAGCCTGTAGCTCTTGCAAAGTTGCCATTGGCCCCTTGGAAGCCTTTCATTCTTGCTCAGTCATCCAGTTTGGAGGGACGGTCTGATCTAGGCAGGGTCTTGGTGGTGCCATAAACCTTCCACTTCTTAACAATCGTCTTGACCATGCTTCAAGGGATATTCAAAGCCTTTGATATTTTTTTATACCCATCCCCTGATCTGGGCCTTTCAACAACTTTGTCCCAGAGTTCTTTTGAAAGCGCCTTGGTGCTCATGCTTGCGTCTTTGCTCTGAAATGCACTACCCAGTAGAGGGAATGTACAGGGACCGCTGAATTTATCCTGAAATCATGTGAATCACTACAATTTAACACCGGTAGCCACTTAACTTGGTGTGTGATTTTGAAGGCGATTGGTTACACCTGAGCTAATTTAGGATTGCGATTACAAGGGGGGGTGGACACTTATCCAACCAAGCTATTTCAGTTTTTATTTTTAATTAATTTTCTACAAATTTCTAGAATATTTTTTTCACTTGGAAGTTGTGGGGTAGGATGTGTAGATAAATGAAATATATATATATATATACATATATATATATATATATATATATATATATATATATATATATATATACATACACACACACACACACACACACACACACACACACACACATATCAGGTACTTCAATAATGCTTTTATTTTGAGTACTCAGGTATTGTAAATCGCATAAAATAATACATCTAAGAATGTCATTTCTTAGTTTAGTTTAGTTCAAAAATAGCCAAAGATTTTAATAGACAGTAGATCCCACAAGTACAGTGGCACTTCAAATGTTACCCAATTACTTCCAGTTCAGAACGACTGGGTTAGATATTTGTTCTGGTGACCAGTAAGACTGGTATTACATCACAGTGTATCTTTGGAATCAATAAGTACACACATTCTAGAATTCTAAGTGCACAGATATTGCCAGGTGGATTGAGAAAAAATAAATTATACAATTTAATATTGAAACAACCAAACTTAGAATGACTGTAAACATAAAGGTAAGAGAAACCTGAAAAAATAAGAAAACGATACTATTTGCTTACACTTTAAATAAGATTGACAGAGTGATGGTATTCTCTGCCATGGCAGTGTAACAGTCACATGCTATTTATCTGACTCATTCCAATGTGACAGCCTAAAGTGTTTCCTTGTACAACATACACTACTGGATACCCTGCTGGAGGGTGTCTTGTGCTTATTCTATGTCACAATCAAAGGCATCAGTACAATTACATACCATACCATCTCGAGTCCTGAAAGACTTGCCAGTGTGTGGCTTAAAGAAACTTGTTGTTTCATGTGTCACTTGACCAGAGAATTAACCTGTTAACTTCCACAATCACATCCCTTTAGCTACATCCAAATATGTTTCTGTTTTAAAAAAAAAAAGTGGAAACACGGATGGCTTAAATAGTCTTAACGGATGTTCTGCCTCTAATTCCAAAGTGCATTATCTTCTGATCTACGCTTTGTTACAATTCTTCTTCTATGCCATTTTCACATTGAGCATTTTAAAAATTAATTGTTGATTCATACTGAATTATGAAATGACCAGGTAGTAAATTTCTAGTCATACAAGTTCTATTATTAACCCTTTCAATGACAGTTCTGTCCAAATGCATACTCCTGTACAGCAGTCACCCATCACCTGTGCCACATTTCAACAGCCCTGTCTATTCCTGACTATTGTACAACTGGAATGAAGATGAATAACATTCCAATGGTCAACAGAGTTACAATCTTTTTGTATTGTAAAGAGAATTCCCCAGCCTTTTGGTTTGGTTTATGCATCTCTGGAGTTACGTAGTATTTTTGACACCACGTCACACTGTGACGATCTCCCATATGGCTTAAGATCAGACATATCCCTCAATTATAACACCCACATTAACTTTGTACAGCTCAAGATCAAATGCGTAAGTTCCCATTGTTATTTTGCAGAGGTGTGGTATACATAGGATAAAGCATACTTTCTAACGCTACTGTTTGATGACACAGTAAATCATGACCTGTACTGTAAGAATTTGTAAAGCACAACTATTCGTTTACATGCATAGACTAGCTTTTTCCATGTACTGTATCACGTACCAGGAATAGATTACAAGCCAAAGGCTAGGGTAATGAGATCTCTGGCAATAGTTACTGATTTTAAATTACTTTTCACATAAAAACTGAAACATTAACCACTATCCGGTAGCACATTAAAAATAATGGCCACAAATTCATATGAGTTTCACAGGATTTCATGGCGTAAAATCTGACTAAGAAATATTTTGCAGTTATTCTGTAGTTACATTTCTAGTCGTGAAGCTAATGAATTCAAGTAGAAAGCCGCAGGAATAGCAGAGAATGCATTGACTTCTTGAAAGCTTGTTATTAATTATTGTTTAGTTAGTCCAATTTAAGGCATCACATCTCTATCTCCATCTCATTGGCTACCATTTCATCTATCAAAGTGAAACCTACTATTCTTAGCCCCTTAGGCTTTATTAAAAAATAAATAAAGAGGGTTGTTTGTATTCAATTTGGATTATTTACTGTGTGCTTTACAGGAAATGAACAAACAACAGTGATTGAAGTTTTCTATGTTTTATTCTATTAAGAAAAAGACAGAATTGTATCAATAAATAGAAATGGAAAATAGGGGCTCTCTATTAAAAATATCCAGTATTCATAATTATTATTTTTTTTTTAAGTTTCAAAATATAAATAAATATTATAGTGAGAAAGACATTCCAAACAATTCTACAGGTTGGGTATGTTCGGTTCCTGAAGCGCAGCCATTCAAGCAGTTTAATGCTGTATTTAACGTTAGGGTTTAACTAGAAAGGGCACTTGGGGATGAACTCTGCATCATAACTACTGCTAAGTATCAGGATCTAGGGGCACCATGTTTGTCTTTCTGTAAGTGAAACCTGCTTGTACAGTAGTGGTCAACATTGTCATGTAACTGAAGACTATCTTTGAATTTAGAGGGTAGCAGGGGATGAATTTCATCAGCATCCTTGTTTTAAAGTGTGCCTCTGTTTCTCGGTAGGAAAACTAAAATGAGGCCGCTCCCAATAACTTTAAAAGTGCATTTTCTTTTAGTTTTCAGCACTGATTTCAGGATCTGTATTAAGGTCTATGTCCACTGATGCCTAAAACTGGGAACACTTTTATAGATGTGGATGCCAACTTTACTTTACTTTACTTTAACTTTAAGTTGTGTGGTTTGTTTTGTGCTGAACTGCATTAACTGTACAGAAATGGAAGGTGTTCGTAAGTCTGGAATAAAAAGCTCTAAATAAGCCTGTTTGCAGTTTGGTTAACCTTTCAGTTCTTCCAGATTGTTACTTTGACTGGTTATTGTAGTTTAAATTGTCCAATAAATCAGATTTAAACCTTAACCTCCAGAGTTAAAAAGCCAGACTCTACTGCAAAACCAACCCTCAGAGAGTGTTAACAAAGAATAGAACACAGAATACAAAAAAAAAAAAAAAAAAAAAAAAGGAAAAACATTTATTGCAATTTTTTTGTATGTATGTAAGTAATATCATAATGGCAGAACTGGCCTATCGGACCAGGAGAATTGCTATCCCTGCTATCCCAACCCCAGCTGCAGCAAAAAGTGCAGTCTTCATTGAGGACTCCTCTTTCGGAGTCTGGAAAAACTTGCAGAACCCATCCTAAAAAGAAAAAGAGGGCACACGTAAATACATTGAACTAAAATACTACAGATGTATTTCACAAGCAAAGTACTTACTAGGGACTGTATTCATAATACATTCCCAAAACAGTGCAACACTGCATTCACTCACTCTGCTTTATCAAGCTCTACGTGATTTCATATAACGATGCAACATACTGTACATTTCATTTCTGTAACAGAATAAGGTAGAACTAATTCTTATATGATCCTGTACTATTAATTTCTACCATATTCTCGTCTCTGATGTAGTTTAAACAGCTCAAGTAATTTGTATGGATTCAACAAGCGAGTACACTCTTTTCATTCAAAACCCAAATACAAGAGAATGAGACAAAGGTATGCTAAAGACCTATGGCAACGGCCTCTGATTTCAAAACCGATTCACAAAGTGGATTTAGGCAGCTGCCTATTCACTGCAACCTGCTGAAGTCGTTAGAAGCCCAGCTGGTAGGATTTGTACTGCGCTTGCCAGATGTCAATGTAAATAACTAATGTCCTTTATTTCTTCCGGAGCCATTATACTTGAACCAATTCAAACAAGTTTTAATATAAAACTTCCTACTCGAGTTAACATTCGTTCCACTTGTTGATTGGTGTGCCTTCAATTCCCTATTTATATCAAACACTCCTAGTCTATATTCACCTTTTTTATGTCATAAATGTAAAGGCTTCAGTACACGTTTAGACAGGCAGGCAGCAAAATATAATGCCAAGCTGTTACTGCAGACAAGGAGAAACAACTGGGGAAGAAGCTTTGAAGTCCTTTTCGGTTATCAGTTATTTTAAAAGCGTATGATTAAAAAACAACAGGCAAACAGATGTACTGGAAACATCCCCAGTGCTGCGATACAAAATAGTGGTGGGACACAGAAGTTCTTTAAAACACAGTGTCCTGTTTTCTGGCCAACACTCCCCCAGAAATATCTTCAAACATCACCTTTCCCCAGTAGGAAAGAAGAACAACTAGACATTCTTAAATGCAACTTCTCTTTAAAGGAAATCACCCAATGCATTCATTTATACAGCATTGTCACTTTAAGATTGCAAGAAGGCCACAAGAATTTTGTGTAGTCTGTAATGCACATTTTTGTGGGGCATAGACTGTTCTGCATTCCTTTTATTTTTCGCTCCCCAGAATATTTAACTAGTAAATCAGCAGTTTTTCAGAAAGCTGATGTGAGAATTACAGAAGGGTCTGCTATCCATCTATTTATACTGCTGGTCTAGCTCACAGTAACTGAGGTGTCTACAGCTAAATATTACCAAAACCCTGGATACTAGAGGGGCTCAATTCTATGGCTGGCATTCTTTGTAATATTAAAGCTCCACAGATGCACATCACATCTCAAAACTGTAGTGGTCACTCGCATATTTCAGTTCCTGACCTACAAGCCAGATCATTTTTTTTTTCTACAAACCAACTCATAACAGGGTACACCACAACTGACAGACAGCATGAGGAACCTTGCAAACAATGAATGAACTGCACAGACTAAACATTCTGTCTGATCTGTGGCAAGCGGAGGTTTTGTCATTAATCAAAGAGAAACGATAATTGTATGTCTAAAAATGGATTTAATGACCCCAGTGCAGTTCCATTCATTAGGATTTAGTTCTGAGAAAACTGCAGGAAGGAAATGTAATCCTCTGGTGTTCGTTTTGCATATTTCTGACCAGTTTGTTTATATAGGCTACAAGGTTCTGTAGTTTAAGCACACACTCCCATTAAAAAATAACTTGTCCCTAGGTCACCAAAAATCTAAATAAATCTTACCCAGCCTTCATTTTGTGCCAGCCATTCTTGTTTTTCACCACCTAGATAATCAGCAACTGTTTTTGCCAGGCTTTTACAGCAGTCCAAACTTAAACCTTGTGAATAAAGTTCATTTGCCAGTAATCCTGTGAACGTGAATAGACTGACAATCCGTCCCCAGTTTAACTTTCCATCTCCTACTAGCTCCTCGCTGACCTTCAGGAGTGTAGAACACGGATCAGATCTACACTGGGTAACAAAGCTCTGCAGAATGGAGTTAAACCGAGGCTGGTACTGCTTCTCCATGTCTTTGGCCAGTCTGCGCATCATTTCAGCTTTATCGCTGGGAGGCAACCGTTGGATTCCAATACGGTGAAGAACATAATCTTCTGCCAGATCATAGGTCTGATCCCTCAACCTGAAGCACATTTTCTATAATAAATAAATAAATAAATAAATACACAATCTGATAACACTTCAGTATAGGTATTAGTGATTATAAACAATATATAAACATGTTATTAATTATGCTATTAATAATTCTAGAATAGGATAAGAAATAATCAGATTACTACACACTTTTGCCATTTTTTTATTTATTTTTTTGTGCTATTGTTTATAATCAGTTAGAATGGATATAGTCTGTCTTTCCGGGTCAGTTTGTCTTTTTATGCCTGTCTGTCTTTATATGTCTCTCACCAATTGAAACCTTTGCTTTTACAATACAATTATTATATACTTTTGTCAT
Organism: Polyodon spathula; assembly: GCF_017654505.1. Lineage (NCBI taxonomy): Eukaryota > Metazoa > Chordata > Actinopteri > Acipenseriformes > Polyodontidae > Polyodon > Polyodon spathula. The sequence goes on from NC_054552.1 coordinate 27,413,137, forward strand.
TGTTTATAATCACTTATAACGGATACCTAAAGTGTTGCCTATAATCCTTAGTTATGGTACACTAACAAATGTGTGCGTGTGTATGTATGTATGTATGTATGTATGTATGTATGTATATATATATATATATATATATATATATATATATATATATATATATATATATATACACACACACACACACATCTACATATATACACACACACACTGTACTGTACATCTCAATACCAGAACACAGAACCCGTTTTCAGAAAATGAAACCCGAGTATTGTCAGAAAAACAAATGGAAATTTACGCCGTGGCAGATCAATAGAAGGTGCTGGGTCTTCAAAGACACACACTGATTTAGCCTGTGTGACATTTTATCAATGGCAGGCAACGAGAACTGAAGAGCAGCACATTAACTCAGGTGAAAAGCACCTTAACGCAAATAAAACACATTATTTTAACATTTCCTATAAGAATAACTCTGAATGAAACAAATATGATAAGAACAAGTTATGCGTATGACACAAACAAATAACATGACATTCGACGCTACATTATACTGAAGTTATAGAGATATAACGTTTTAAATACCAATATATCAGTACGGGTCACTATACCTTTAAATCTCTCTTACGAGTAAAATACTGAACTCTACTGGTACTTTTGTGAAAATGAATGAAACAAAGCCACAAGAATTCTGAATTGCCTAATCGGCTCGTGTGGTATTCAATGCACTCCAGTTAAAACGTTTTGAAAGCAACTGTTGAATTGGATATCTGATTAATACGATTCATATTGACTAAAACATTAAAGCAACCAAAAAGAGTTGCATGTTCATACCGGCATGCCACTGCAAATTAATTTACAATTAAATAAGCACAAAGCCTTAGCCAATATGTATGATCAGCGACTCATGAATTTACCCCAATCTAGATGTTCAGTCAACACTGAATAAAAACAACACTATAATATGTTGTAATATATTATTGTCCATGTGTTTATTTCACATTTTTATTCGAAATTTGATAATTCAATAAACACAAGCCTTACCCTCCCAGCGACAGCGACCCTCGCTCCCTGTGAAAAAAAAAAAAAAAAAGAAAAGAAAACAGAAAAGGATGTCCTCTTTAAAAAAGCCTCACTTCCTGTTTTTTTTTTTCTTTTTTTTTTTTTTTTTTACATACTTTGTCTCCGCCCCTTAAACCAAAGCAAGCCATGTGTCATATTTAAAGGGCCTTATAGAAATTAAACAAAACTACACAAAGGTAGTTTTCAGCACGGCGTAGAGCCGCTTAAAGGGAGACTTGGTGCTAATTAATTTAAGCTACTGGTAACACATACAGTATTCACAACGTGTCAAAATTATTATTATTATTATTATTATTATTATTATTATTATTATTATTATTATTATTATTATTATTATTATTATTTTAAGCTTTTGCTATACCGTTATTAGTGGTTGTAGTGGTGGAAGGGTATACATTAAAACTGTGCTATAGCTGAAGAAACTGTAGAATGAATATTGTACAGTATTGTACAGTCCAATGATGTTTAAACTACTGTGTCCTCATTATATAGACTGTAGTCCACATGTGGCTTAGGGGCCCAAATAAAGCCTGTATTGGCCTCTTACTATTTTGTTGATATAAATGTGGTACAGTACGATATCTGATGTCACAAAAACAGAAAAAGAAACATTCAACTCCTGCACAAACATGCTTTCACTGGAAACACACTTTGTACTAATTTTGTTAAATGATGTGGCAAACAAACTTTTTTTAAGCGTAAAACTGGTTGGATGAATAGTGTCCAGTCAGAGTGAGCCTGGAGTCCAAAATATTTAGCTCCCTACGAAAACGCTTACTGCACACGAATGGAACTGTTGATAATAGCCGGAGCTGATATAATCCAAACCCTTTGAGAGTGTTATTTTGACACAATTCTGCAAGTATAAATACATTGTTTGGTTCACAATATTGTTTTTCATATTTAATCAGTCATCATGCTGTAGTACATAATGTTATAACCTTTCTGTCAAAACAAAATAGCAATAATAATAATAATAATAATAATAATAATAATAATAATAATAATAATAATAATATTGAAGTGCTTTATTACATTTTTTAAATTTTTTGTTCCAGGCGAAGCAGCTTCTATGTGACAGCATTATTCCCACTATACTAAGTTATACATTTCTATTTAAAAATAATGATTGCTACCTAGATACTGTTGTCAGTAGAAACAAAAAACAGGACAAAGGGATACATAATATGCACAATAATGTAAGTAAAAAGCCAGAAAGGTACAGTACGTACTTTGGAGCAGTCAAAACTGGTGTTATGGTAACAGAACAGAAGCACATTGCAATTTAGGGTGTTAACTGGAACATGTCTTAATAATATGTTGCCAGGCAACATAACACACAATGTTGCATCTATTTGGGTGCTGCACAGTCACAGTGTCCTCTGTAGGATAAGATTCTTCATCATGTGTATAGTGATAATACATCTCCTGTACCGAACTTGAAATAAGATTAGCACATTTTCTGTGGGTGAAGAATACCAGAACTGGATAAGCATGCTATAAAGTGAAGTACCACACGTATTTACAATTGGGATGTGATTATTTACTCCATAGCAACGCTCACTAAGAGGTTTCCTTAAGACTTTAAATCCTTCGGTGTATAAAAATAAATAAATTCTCCTTCCAACCTCAACCCCCTTTAAAAATGTACTGTAATCCAGGTGTCTGGCAAAAAACACACACTTTTTTTGGTAAACAGGTTTGAATGAACACGACTGATCAATTTATTATGCAAATGTTAATTCTAACATGAAATTTGTTTAAAAAAAAAAAAGAAAGAATAAAATAAGATTAATCTTTGTTGATATTCCGTTTCAGTCATGACGGCAAGACAGCAGATCTTATTAATAATGTTTTACCAGGAACTAAAGTTACGATTCTGAATAATGACAGGCTTGTCAAGTTGAATAAGGGCTATCATGGTTGTCAAACACCTTGCTGACAGTGTTATGGCAGGAGGTTCATGGGCAACACGCAAAACATATCAGACTGCCCTGGTATAGAAAACACAATAAACAAACAAATTCACCAAATTAAAAAAAATCCCCTTGAAGATGCATAACAATGGCTATATTTACAAGATATTATAAAGCTGCCCATTTTTACAAAGGGAATTTCCAGTTGATTTTTTTAACATATGCAGTAGATTCTCTGTCTATTAAAGTGTTTGAGCTATGAGCCATGGACCAGATCAGTTTATATTAAAATTGTACATTTTAATAACTATATATAGAAAGGTTTAAATTTCTGATCTCAAACAGAAAACGTCAGTTGAAAGAGTCCTTTTGTTTGACGTTATCTTTGAACAATAGATCTCTTGCTTCTGTTGACTGAACAACACTGACGTCTTATTTTTAATTTTATGGGCTCGAGCAGAAGTGAAACTGAAAAAACCTCCAGAGATCCCAAAATATTATCTTGTCTAACATTTCTTCAAAAGTTTTTGTTTGTCTCAGTTTTTGAACTGTACAGTCGAATTCTAGTTTACACCGTGATTAAATCTTTTCTGTCTCAAATGGTATCTACGTGTCCTTTGTTCCTATAACCAATAACAAACACCGCAGATGCAGAAGCTACTTTTTTAAACTATAAACCATGACTATAATGAAATCTCCAGTCCATCATTCTTGCGGGCTAACTAGTCATTTTTTAATATGTTGTAACACATATAGTACATATTTTGACAATGCAATGGTAAGAACCAATATATACTGGTTATCTGAATTTATTCTGGTACTATAGTGCCATGCCAGTGTGCAATATTGTATATGCAATATGTAAAATACTTTTTGTGCGTGAAAGCACTTATAATAAACACACCTCAAAGAGCTACTATCTCTTCCCAGAATCACCCGTGGTACTAACATGAGGACACTAATTCCAGTTGTGAAGATAGATACTATTCATTGTAAATAATCAGTACCATAGTTTTTAGCAGTTCTAGCACACTGCCTTCACCAAAAAAAAAAAAGATTAACTGGACCTGAAAACACAAAAGGGCTGATTCCTTTGTAATCACTGTATTTTTTCTCCTTTGGGAAAATGATTTATTATGCATACAATTTATTATGCATACAATGCAAACCATATTTTTTTTTTTTTAGGTGCAACTTAAATCCATTATAGAAATACTTTCAAAAAGAAAATCTTGGCTGAAAATTGAAACAAATTTATCATAAATACTGTGCATCTTATTAAAACAACTTACTTTTACTGAGGGGAAAAAACAAAACAAAACAGAGGTTTAACAATATTTAAAATACTATTTTTATTGTACTTGGGTATATGTAGGTTCTAATGTACTGGTTAAATATATACACAAAACAATTACAGAAAACCAGGACAATGTTACAATAAAAACAACAATAAGTATGTTTACAGGTTAACCACAGCCTATTATGCTATTGCACATTAACACAGTAGTACACATTTTACCAGGTGAAGTACAGTATCCTAAAGTTTTATGGTGCGTCACATTCTATACATCCCATATCATTCATGCAAATAAAGAAATCCTTTTATTGTATCTCATATACAGAGAAGTGGGTAATGAACCAGTGTGAAACCTGGAACTCCTTTCTATGGGGCAATAAAGATGTACCATGTCAATTGTGCAAGCTTTTTTTGGGTCTGCTATAAAACTATAGGTATCTCTTTTTTTATTGGACACTGTCACAGCAAATGCTACATAGCAGTGGATATCTACATACATATCGTCTTTATTAACCAACTCATGATATTTGCTACAAACCAAATGTACTGGTACTGTAGTTGTACATTTCTGTGACTTGAAGCCATTAACACTTTTACTTGAATTATTGAGATCTATTAAACAATATCATTTTGTAGCATTCTTGTATGCACATGTTGTCAGTTTTCAAAGCGATATGAACAGTTTTGCATGGTTCAGTCCAATTCAGTGTAGATGTGGAGCAAAAACTATTTTAGTTGACTTAGCACAACACTAAATAACTCATTATATTCACTCTTTGAACTTAAAATGATTTTTTTTTTAATCCCCCCCCCAAAAAAAATAAAACTGATGGCAAGCTCTATACTGCATAACAAATATATACATGTAGATTGATTACATTAAATTTGTTCTTTTTTTAAGAATTAATTGGATCCAGGGAACAATTCAAATAAGATAAAACATGGGACCAGTGTTAGCTTCTCAAATGTCTAGTAGTTTTGGATTTAATTTCTAAATGACTCATGTATATTACATCATTTTTATACCTACTGTGTTTTTGACAGTTCTGACACTGAATCTGTATACAAAATCAGTACCATTAAACTGTATAAGTCTGTATATCAAAACAAGACAGTAGCATACTGTACAGATTGAGTAGTACGATCTCCTCGTAAAATTTCTCTAACTTAAGAAAGCTAGAGGAGCACCAGTCCCTTATAACACCATTGGGTATTTAGTCACCCACCCCACCCCACCCACCCACCCCACCCCACCCCTCCCACCAGTTTTTTGGATCCCTCTCGTCCCCCACCCGGGCCTCCCCTCCCACACCCCCCTCCCTTTATTAATATTAAGTCCGTCCCCTCCTCGCCGGGCTGGGTCCCGAGGGGAGGGTGTGGGGGGAGGGAAATTATTAATTCAGAATTATGTATTTGTCTTTGGACAGGTGGATTCCGAAAATAATTTTTTGCTGCATCAATTCCAATCTCTAATTTGATATAAACATTGTTTGTGGAAAATCCCCTTTAACACCGATTTCAACTGACCTGAACAGTTTGGAATACATTCAGTTTTGTAATATTGTTTTCTATAAAACACCACGAATTGTAAAACAGGCTTTCAGGTACTGTTTCTTGCCTCATCAGTAATAGAAGCCTGATTACAGCTCCATTTATAAGATTAGTAACAAATTACTGCTTTGAATATAAAAAAAGCTTGAGGGCACAAAGCAACAGTCATGTTATATTAGGACAATCAGTTACAAACATTGATAGTTTATATCAGTAGTGTGATAACAGAATAACCCATCCCTCTATTTTAATCAGATCTTAAACATGATCTAGCACACACAATGTTTTTTATTTTTTTTTCACTTCCTCTATGCCTTTATTTAAACACTTAAACAAGATTTATTTTCCTATAAAGCAAAGGAATATTTTTGAGTAACAAAATTCTGCTGTAAAAAAGAATTTCAGCACGGAGAATCCGCATGAATGATTGCAGTTGCAGATGATTTAATGAACTGTGGAGGGCGCTCAGGGCCCGAGTGGAAGATAAATTTGGCCGGAGGCCTCGTCCGTTGGTGCCCGACAGCTACCTGCGCGAGGCTGGCTAGTAAAACATGAATGGTTACATGCATCTCAGTTCTGCAGATAGGAAGTGGCCCCCCCCCCCCCCCCCCCCAAAAAAAAGACAAGGCCGTCAAACCATAAACGGAAAATAATAATAAATGATTAATGCACTCCACAGTGGCACACTGCCACCTACCCCCCAAATATTGAAAAAAACTTGTGAAAATGAGCAGCCGAGACACGGTCCGTCCCCCAGAGCATCACTGCGCTGGCGGAAAGAGCCCTGACTCCTGACGTACCCCACAGAACTAAATACGAACCGCTCAGCACTCAGGTAAGGAAACCCCCCTACTCACATATTTTTTATTTTTTAGGGGGAAACCTCTGGGAATCCGTGGCTGAGGGTTGCCCTCCCTCCCGTTTCAGCTTCCCAGTGCTTGACTGAGCAGCCAAAACAAAAGAAGTGACACGGGAGAATAACACACAGAGCCTTTATGCGCTTGCTGATGACGTGTTGGTTAGGGGCGGATTCTCCCGCAGAAAAGCAATCACGTTTACAATTCCTGTTTTAATGTACTTTATGTTTTTTGTGTATTGATTATTCAGTGGCATCATTATGGGTACAGTCAAGGAAAGGGTGAAGTTGGTAACAATCACACTTTTCTGAACAGTCTCTGAACTGAGGCTATATTAACAGTCATGTGAATGGTATAGTTGATGGCAGGGTATAGTTTGACCCATCTGGTATGTTGTGCTCGTAAGCAAGAAAACACATCAGTTGCAGGTGAGATAATAAATGCCTGTACAATAAGCATGTGATTGGACTGAAAAACTGAACTGAAATTCAAGGGGATCTTCTCAGGCTTGATAGGAGACAAAGACTTTTTAGGCCCAAATCTGAAAAAAAAAAAAACACACATTTTGAAATCACTTCAAGTCTCACTTAGGTATATAATTTATGATATTATTGAAACCAGTCGATAGTATTAACATAACTGAGGTTCTGTAGCTTGCATTCATCTAACCTTATGGAAATCAATTCCCAGTGCTTGCTAAGGGTTTTAATTACTGAACAGGTAGCTACTGAAACAGAAAACTACGTAATTGATCAGTGCAGAGGCATGACACAGTAATGTGCTATGCAGTAGTACCCTATTGCGTCAGCCTTTGGTTTTAAATTGTGGAATGGAATCATAGATTGTTCTGATGTTACAGTGTTACGTGATTGGAACACACCTTAGAAACAATATCTGCAGTATTTTACTGTTGCCAAGGCTGTTTGGAAATCCCTATTAACCCTGGAATGTTAAGGTTAAGTGATTCTGCCTAGCAACTGAGAGGCTTTGCAAAGCCCAAGAGTAGAATTAAAGATAGCAGTTTAACTGCATGAAACAAAACCATGAAAAGTACATTTTTATACAGTAGCTCAATAAGAGGAATAAGATAATTCCTGGCAATATCATCAATGAGAGGAAAGCTCTTAAATTAAAAAAAAAAAAAAAAAATCCTTAAATAGATATACAAGTACAAATGTAATTTCAGAAAAGCAACGCAAACCCATTTACAATTTTACTTCTCTAAAGGAAATAAATTGACCGAACTTCTAAAATAGGAAATCGACTACAATTTGGAATTGGACCAGCAATGCCCATATAAGGTCCATATTTGTTCCTCTGTAACTGACAGGAATTCCCCGTAGCAGCCCAATGTTGGCATACATCAGAAATCCCCTCACCCTCAGAGTGTGATCCCATGAGCCGGAGCAGAACGCTGTGCCATCCGGTGAAACTCGCAGGGTGCTGACTCGATTCTCATGGCCAAACAGAATGGACACCCTTGTGCCCTTCAGGACATCCCAGACATTGATAGTGTAATCATTGTAGCCAGTAAACAGCAGACGACCTACAGTATAAGGACAGCACATGAAAAGGCAACAGTGTTAAAATGGGAAAACATATGGAGGTCTATTTATAATGATGGATATGGTGCAGCTATACGGCAACTGCATTAATACCCCTGCTGTTTTATCCAAAGGGGTGATTTACTGATCCCGTTAATAAAATACCTGGATACAATAAATAAAATGAGGCAAGTGTTTGAGAAGGTTTACTGGTTTTACACAGGCAGGATTAAGAGAGGTCGCTGTTCCCTTCCATTCACATACATTTCTTTTTACTTGGTTGGGCAGCCACATGGCAAAAACTATACAATAACCTCTTCAAACAAAATTTTACACAAAATTGTTTTTCGGTTTCTTTCTTGGCAATCGTTAAGCAGGTAAGACTCTACAGTACAGAATAGCTCTGTAAAAGTTTACATAAAATTCCCAAAAAAAAAGGATTCAGTTGAATTTGTTTTGAGGAAATACCCCCATGGATGGAAATTTGAAAGAATTACTGCCATGTTATATTTAGTTAAATTAATAATGCATACCATATTGGCAAGGACAGTATTTTTTTAGATCTTATATTTTTGTTGTATTATTTTAATCAAAAACAATCTTATTCTCTTTCAAAAGTTCACAGAAAGAGCTGTACGTTGTCAGGCTCTTTTTAGAAGCCAGGGGACGTGAGTAAGACTTTCTCAGTTATTCGAACAACATTAGAAATGTAAAATCAGATTACTTGATACACTGGATAATCTGTTCACCATTCACAAAGACACTAATAAAGACTTCAATGAATTTTACTATAGCTGTTGCTTTTTTGTTTTAGTATTTCTAAATAGTTAAATATTAGAGAATCACTGTAAACATAAACCCTTTATGAATTACTTTAAATGACTACATAGTAGCCACATACAATATATAAATACTAAAGGAGTAAATTAGCGGGGAACCTTGTAGGATTTCATTACAGTTTGTGTAAGGTTTGACATTGAGCATACTTACCACTGAGTGAGAAATCAACGCTGGAGGCTCCAAATATAATGCTTTCTTTGGAATATATAGCTACTTCTCTGTCTGCTCGAAGGTCATAAAGACGACACTGAAAAACAAGACTCGTGTTTGAGGCTATAATGGGGGTGGAGGAGCCACATAGAATCTTAAACCAGAATAAAGTTGCTTTCTATGATAATTAAAAAAGATCATTGAGATAATCGTCGAACCAACAACCAGGACATTGTATCGATGAATGTAACAAGATCTAAATTGGGTAGCTTAATTTTCAATGCAGTTGATTCTTCCCAGTCTATTATGTGTACTAATAAAGGTGACTCCACAGAGAACCATCCCAGCTACACCACCGTATTTTTACGTAATTAACCCGAACATGCTATTAACAGTAACCGCTGTGTTCATTTGAGGTAACGTCTGAGCAACATAACGTCAACAGCTTATTAATGAGCCAGGATGATCACAGAACGTCTTGTCATGTTTCATCACCCTACAGTATGTACCAGATTGCTGTCAATTCCAACGAAACAGCTGGATCATGAATTTGTCTCAGACTTTTGTTTATTAAAGGCGAAGCTGGGGTATCTTTTGAGATCCCCCTCCCCAATTGTATTCATTAGCAAATACCTGGCTTCTGCTACCAGATTTTTATTTATTCTTTTTTATTTTAAGTAGAATATCAATAATTGTATTATTATGACGCTGCCTTGTCCTCAATTCTTTACTATGAATACATTGTTAAAATACATAAAATAAACAAGACATAAAGGAAATATTGCTAAATAAAATGTTATTTTCTAGAAGCAGGTATTTAAAACCTTTTATTAGACTTTCACATGACTTGTGCTTGACTTCTCTATGAATAGCTGACCAGTTATTACAGAATAGGTGTCTGTTATTCACAGCAAATTAGCAGAATTAATTCAATCACTGTATGTGGAGAAAACTCTTGAAATAAAATCTTTCCATTGATAGTATTATTTTTCTGAATTGCAATTCTTGTACCCTTTTCGCAGTGCATGACTAGTTGTTATAAATCAATTAACAATAAACTAATTGTCTTATATACCGTTGCGATACTTGCAAGGTAGCATATACAGGTGTATTTTTGCCTGCATTAACTATAATCAGTATAACAAGATAGTTTAATTTTTGTAAGGCATAGCATGCCTAAAATTACTTTTTTAAAATGACAACCTTGAGGGCTCTACAGACTCAGACACAACTTGACAATAATACTTCCTTTTCTTGCCTAGTTTAAGCTCACTGTAACCTGTTTTTCCAAAATCCTATAATGTAGTGTTTAATTCTCTGTAAGTCGCCTTGGATCAAGGCGTCTGCTAAATAAACAAACAATAATAATTCTAGCAAACACTTACAGTTGCATCGTCAGAGGCGGAGGCAAAAGCATCTCCACTGGGGTAGTACCTGTAATAAAAGTAAAACAAGCCTACGTTCAGCCTAAACTGTTGACTGATTATAAATGTCAATTCATTTTACCAGAGGATGAAGAGAAAGGCAAGTCCCTGCTTGAATTCCCTTCATGCTTTTTACACAATTACTATAAGATAACAGTTTGTTATAAGATTCAAAGATCTATACTCAGGTGACTTTTCATATTGTTGAATACAGCTCCTCTTTGACAAGACGCGCGCGCTCACCTGACACTGTTAATGTCTGAGTCATGTGTTTCAAAAGACTGGATACATTGTCCAGAACGCAAGTCCCAAACCATTGCCTTCTTATCACAGCCCTGAAAGAAAACAGAATCCAGGCTATCATTTGAATTATTATCCAATATATGGGGTTAGGGTTAGCCCTAATTTTTTAGCCCCATTTCTTTGGAAATTACCCCAGTTTTTGGAACCGATAGACCCTTTGGTTTTGCAGATTCTTAAAAAGGAATGAGTTTATTACAATAAAATGAAGGTGCTAGAAGAATAGTGGCATAATGATTAAAATTCTAGTGTTGGCTACGTGTTCTTATAACACTGTAATGACATAGCCTGTTATTATTAATAACTGTCTAATGTTGTTTATAACTTCCTTTATATCACATTTATAGAAGTATTAAGTGTTACCTACATTTTAATCGGAGAAAAGAAGCCACTGAGTGTTGATCTTATAACTATCCCTCTGTGGTACAACACTCACCACCAAACCAGGACAGCACAACAAAGCAGCCTTACCCCAGACACAAAGGTGTTCCCTGTCTCTGACGGGGCCAGATCCAAACACAGTACGTCAGCGGCATGGCCATGGAAGCTCTGGAGCAGCTGGCCGCTCTCCACATCCCACAGAGCACAGGTTCCATCCCCGCTGGAAGTCAGGATCTGACGGGACAAAACGGGTCAAACCATGGCAGACCCAGGACCTGGCATGCAACGATATTATTCTGTGGATTTCAACAAGCCCGGGATATCAGTTCAATACGTTATATACACTGCAGTTCCTGTTCTGCTCTAATTTTAGTATCGCAGAATGTATTGATGCACACTGCCCTCTTGTGGTAACAGATGCAAATAGACTGACTGCATGCTTGAAAGTGCAATTTTATGCAGAGATTTTCCATTGACTAAGCCACTGCAAACCTCCTCATTGCTGATATATGCTGTATACCTTACCTGGCTGTTAAAATGACAGAATTGTGCACATTAGCAGTAGGGTAAGACTCGCTTTTTTAATCAATGTTTTAGACTGCATGTCTTAAAAGGCATGTCTTTAAAAAAACTAAAACTGCTTTATAACGTTCATTTCAACCCAAATTGCACCTTAAAGTTTGCTTACCTCGGATACTGCTACAACATTTATTGCAGTTGATATCAATGAAGGAAAACACATGTCCTCTTAATGATTAAGGCAAAAAAAATCAATAAAAGGTTACCCTGTTTTGAATCAGTTGATATCTACACCTGACACTGCTGTTATAGTGCACACTACACAGTGCTCCCTTGTTAGTTTGCTATCTGTCTCATTGTTCAAAAAATCATAAAATATTGAAACCAGTGAATTAATGAAAGACCCTTATACAGTATAGTGCATGTACAATTTACTGTCAACATGGCCTAACCATGAATGAACCAAATGTGCGTGTTATTGAATTGTAAACACAAGTGTTGTACTAGACTGGAGTAACAGCTAAACAGCACACTATACCCTGACCCTTACAGTGCAGACAGTACCAGCCCTATGTGTGCAGGCTTTCATTATCACATGCATGTTTACATACAGTATTTATATTGTGAAAGTGTGAGGATTTCCGACTGGAGACCAGTATTTATAATGGTCAGTAAAACAGGGGCCAGCTGCAACCAAAAATAAATCTCATTTGATGTTTGTACAAAGTTTCTGACACAGACCTGGTGGCTATACTGAATGTTGTTATCACTGTAAATGTTTTTTTTAACATCTGTAAATTAAAATCATGCATTTATATATATCACAATCCGATACATCTTATATACATCTTATTTTCACTATGTTTGCACAGGAACAACAGTGGGAATTCATTTAGGAACACCTTTTGCCCGCTTTTAATGGCTAATGCAAGCTGGCGTGAATACATTCAGGTATCTATGCATTTATTAGCATGCTTTGCCACATTAGGGATTACCTTAACCACAGTAATTAAATCAAACCACCCCACTCCGCCACACAAAAGAGCACAGCACAGGCTACCGAGTATCTCCTCCAGGATGCTGTGTTGCCATGGCAACACACCTCAATTTAGATTCTCTCTGGTAAAGTGTATACTCAGAATAGAAAACCAAACCAGCCTTAAGGATTTTACTGTCAAATAATAAAAGGCTTACAAGAATTTTTCCCTCTGATCCATGATGAGCAAATCACGGCATGGATAAATGTGATGCTATATACCGGTAATGATTTCATTTTTAGGGTAGTTTGTACATTTCTCTAAATATGGTGCCTGGATTTAACTTCTATACAATCCAAAAACCGTAACAGTTATTCATTGTAGAGAAGAGATGTTTCAGGTGACCACATAATTATATTAGCTGAGTGGCCCATACAGTTGTCACATATTTAAAAAAAATGTAGTACCTTGACGCGACAGTGCAAATACATAATTTGTTGAGGTTTGCTCTATATAAAATATCAGAGGGTGCTATACGATACAAGCTGACATCATCTCCTCAAGATAAACCAGCATGTGGGGGGGGGGGGGGGGGGGGGGGGGGGGGGGGGGGGGTTGGATTGTTGGGTCCCTGAGTGACAGTGGCTCTTGCAGCCAATATTAATAACCTACTGCTATTGAAGGTACAGGAAGTTGTCAGGCTAACAAACGTGAAAGCCAGCTTATGAAGTATATTGTAAAACTGTGGAATAATTTTTTAAAACAGTGACCAAGGAATCAGTTTTATGTAAAAATCTGAACATGATTGTGGGAAACTGCAAGCAGCTACATGATTTGAACGAGGCGTTTCACAGCCTCCTGTTTCACCTTGATTAGGTTTGGAGTACTGTAAGTACTTCACATTTCGCACAGGTGCCTTTGGGTTGCAAGGTCACAATAGGTTCAGCCATCAATTTTAATTACTGCTACTTTACACGAGTGGGTAATTTATCAGTGGTGTTTTACAGCAGCTACTCCTGTTACATCTTTATTAGGTTTGGTATTGAAAATTTGCTGTTAGCAGAGTATTGACAGCTGGCAAGGTAACAGGAAAGCAACCCACATCAGGTCTTTTTCCAACTAGTTTTGTTGTTTCAGCAATGAAACAACGATCATAAAACTAAATCTTTTTTCTCCCTATTATAACTCCCTAAGTCCCGCTGAGACGTGTTCTTTTGGTGCTTTGCTGCTGTGAACTATTAATAGCTGCACTTTTAAGGAAGACTGCTGTTTCAAGCTCAAATGTAGTTCTTTAAATGTTTATTGCTGACTAAATTCCAAACTGTCCCCGTGAGCTACAGCACATTGTTTGCTTGAAAAGTTTTAACCCTTTGGTTTTTTTGCTGAACAGCAGCAGACCTTTGCACACTGTAGGTCACCAATCAATGCAGATTCTTTTCTTTAAAGCAACATTCATTCCTACATTATGCTCTTACCTGCATGTCTGAATTTGTGAAGCTGCAGGCCGATAAGTAGTTAGTGTGCATTGCCACAGATTTCTTCTTTGCGGCCATGTTCTCATTTTTATCAAAGGTGAGGGGATACACCGAACACTTATTGTCCAAACCTCTACAAAGCAAAGCAAACATGCATATGACAGTGCGTACTTTCAGTTACAATCCTTTTGTTAAATGTTTTATACAGCATTGCTTTAATGTTATTCCTGATTGAGAAAGCAATGATAACAGTTGCTAAAGCCATTCTTTAACTAAAATATCAATGCATTAGGGACCTACTCTATTGGTAACATAAGAGTTTTTTAAATACATGCTTTTGTACAGAATTCAACTGTTAAAGGGTTAATTTGAACACACATTTTTGCTACAGCACTGACCCTTCTTATCATAATTGCATAGAGTGTGACTGATGAGCTTATAGTGGGCTGTACTGGATATCACAATCATGACAAATGAGGCAACTATGTCCAGTAGATCATAACAACTGGGCCCTTTATGTGCCAAGGTTTATAAAAACCAACTCTAAAAGTGCACATGCAGGAATGTTTGAAAGTATGAAATCCTTTGGATATTGTAGAATACAATCACAACCCAAAACTGCAGGACAACAGACACATATTTTCACTGGATCTGCTCTCCAAGGTTTTTGATGACAATGTGTTAATTTGATTTGAAAATGAAAATAACTTTTCATGTTTTTGCATTTATGGATTTTTGGAGTTTTTCTTTTCAATAAATGCGAGACGCCAAAATGATCAGAAATGCTCTTCTAATAGGCCACCCTCCTGGCAAAAATCAGTAGCAACCATGCATCTAGTGAGCTGTATTAAGTTTATACAGCCTCTAGTTAGAGGCTAAAAAGGACTTTTAATGGTTGTCCTGTAATTAAATTCGTATTTTGCCTCCATTTAATCAAAAGCTTTTAAGTCTGAAAAGGTAATGAATGCAACTGCACTGCCATAGACACCATCTACTGTCATTATTCTGAAACTGTACCAAATGTCACATGACTTACCCACAGGCAATTGCACATCCAGAGGGAGCATACGCACAGGCCATCACCCAGGTGCACGGCATGGTAACTGCATGTTCCTGAAATAAAAACACAATTTGGGCAAGTAAGTTTGTCATAAGACTACAAGACAAATCAACCAATTGAGCAGCTCTATAAAAAAAAACACAAATATATAATGTTCAGTCCTTATACAGTGTTTTAAATTGGGTCCAGGACAAAAGATGTACATTTTCATAATGTGTAAGAACTATTCCTGGAATTCTGAGAATAGTGTTCAGGGAACTACTGATTTAAATGAGGCACTGTTATCTTTGACCTTTCTTTCACCTTCCTGTCTAGCCCTAAATGCATGTAGAGATAGTACATGCTGGCTTGTTTTAAAACCAAACACAATTCAGTTTAATTTGAAGATTTGATTTCATACAGCAGGTGTCAAACTACTAACTCACTTAGTTGCAGGTTTATCTATCACCTACAACATGATGTAATTATTAACCCATACATCTACTTTATATATCTCAAACTTGACTTTATAAACGAACATCTGTTGAACATGATTCCTATTTGTTACACATAAAACAAATATAACTGAGGTTTCAAATTAAAAAATAACTAAAAAGAGGGTACATCAGGTTTCTCAAGTGCAAGCTAAAAATACCTGTCCTGAAAAAAAAGTTTTCCTTTTTCTTGTAACTGAAGGTAAGCTGGCATTTTAAGCACGTGTTTCCTCTTTCAGTCAGGATCAACATCATTTAATATTATCTCCTTTCCTATAGTGTAATCTCTTGACAGCTTAGCAACCATACAGAGTACATAGATTTCAAAAAGCAACACAAACTCACCATCTAACATTGCAATTGCGACCTTATTTTACTGTCAGAAGTAGGTGACCATTTTAAAAGAAACTATCCATACATAAATTATGCATGGGGCAATAATTGGATGAACCATGTGAGGTTTCAAATCACACGATATAAAAATGAGCAGAAGCCAAGACTGGGGCAGGGCATGACGCCCAACTATAGGCTTCTGTATCCCACTATACAGATCTGAAATTGTGATTGACCTTGAACGTTCATTATAAGCACCTTTCACTGAGATTAATGTTTGACAATTATGTATTGTAATCATAATAACAGGCAAACAATACGTTTGTTTTACCTTGTTGGTTGTGAAAGCATCCCATACAATCACTTTTCCATCCTGTTGAAAGAAAAAGACAGACAAAAAAGCTTTTTAATGGATTACATATTGGCCAATTTACATAACTGCACTGAAACAACTAAAGCTGTATCATGAAAATAGAGTAGATGAAATGCTGTCTGTCAATGTTATTATCTAAAAATAATATTTGTTAATAAAACCTCATACTTACGTAACAATGAATACAGTTTTTATTCTTGTCATCAATACACCTAATGTACACTCATTTAGGTATCAGAATTGCTAATATACACAACATTATGTTTTTACCTTACCAGTTTTTACTTTATCAGTCTAAAAGATGATTTCATTATTCAGCTCACCATTTATAATTTAAAAGCAAACATATTACTTCCACTTCCTTTTTCAAATCTCCTTCCATTTAAAGGGTCCACTAAATGGACTGTATAGCTCCTATACAACAATTGTACCAACACTTCATTGTTGTGCTATCATGTCAATTAAATCATGATCTAAAGCAGAACCCAGCTGATGAAAGCTATGTTATAATTTATATATTTGTATACAATAAAATAGCAGATCTTAAACAGATTTTTGGCATTCAATTTCTACCCCAGGCTTCTATAACAAAATGTCTGTGAAAAACAAGCAAGTATTTTTCTCATTCCATCAAATAATCAAAACCACTTTAGAGACTGTTCCATCCTCATGAGGCGTGATATAATTAATTTACTGAGCCAGAACTTCAGGTTTTTGGTTGTTTGATGCAGTGCATCTTTTTATTCAACTTAAAAGTTGGAGTCAACAGGAAAATGTTTGATCTATATTGTATTTACAGCTCCTGCTGAAGAATCAACTGGAGAAAGGGCTCCATGTCAAACTGCCTTAAAAACCCAATAAAATGAATTCAGCTGTCTGTCTTAAAGTTCACATTTCAGATCCTTTGGGACAGGACATTCAAAATGTGTTTAAAGGCAGGAGATTATTTGTTGTCTTTACCTGGGAAGAACTCACAAGCCTTCTCTTGTCTTTACACCAATCCATACACAACACTTTGTTGCCGTGTCCTTTCAGAGTCCTTCTTGTCTTCATCACAAACTGACCAAGAGCGTCTACACGATCAGCAACTTGATGCACTGAGGGACGGGGGCCGGGGGACGAGGAGGAGAAGACTGTCACTGTGACCTTGTCCACAAACAGTATATCGTTGCTGATCACACAGTAATGGTTGGAATTTGTTTGTTCAGAATAAAAATAAAAAATAAAAAAAAAAAATCTGATCATGGAACCTGTGGTAATACTTTTTGGTCCAATTACATGTTTACTAACACATTTTTTGGCTTTCAAAAATGGCAACAGAGTCTAAGTACATAGCATTGTGTCTGCTCAATGTGGGACTGGAAAATAATGTTTTGTAAAAAGTCTAAAGTAAAACTAAATATAATACAAGGCTATAACAATTAACACGTTATATTATTTGCACATGTTGCATTAATGCTGGATTTTTAACGGTTGGATCTTTTTTTTTTTAATTCATGAACAACTTCAGTAAGTTTAAAATCACAAATTCCATTACAGGTGCATTTTTTTTTTTTCAGTTGACTGCACATACAGCAGTCCTGCAGTAATAAAAACGCAACACAGAATACATTAAACAAATTGATTACAAAGATTCTTGCAGAAATAATCCACTAGATTTAAGTGCAGCAACATCGACTAAACTGTACAATTCCAATAGAACATAAAAGCACTGACGTCATAGGATTAAATAAATATATTTAACACAAATCATAATAATAACCAATACCAAATTCTGGTAGGTTTTCCTAAACGTTCTGCTTAAATTACAGTTAAAAAGAATGCTAGGCGATAACGTGCATTCCCTTTCCATTGAACAAAATAATGGCTAATAATCTAGTGAATAAACGCACCCTTCTCATGCCACAAATATTATGGAAATATTCCGGAGGCATGCCCGCTATTATTAACCTCTTTTAATTTCGTGCCGTGTTTTATTCGGAACGCTGCACAGCAGTGTTTACCTCTGCTGCGTCCATGATTCAATTACAACAGCCCAGTGCGATCTTACATTGAGACAGCTGGGTGTTGTGATTTCTGAGGGCCCCAGTCTCATCCCCAAATACTCACGTTCCACATCGTGCAGCTTGGCTCTCTCCTCTTCCAGCTTGCATTTGAGGGTCTCCGACTCGTTCTTCAGTGACGACAGGGTCTCATTATCACGCAGCCCCTCGTTAGCCATCTTCAGATGAAAAGAGAAGAAGCCGTTATTGATGGTTTCGTTGAGGTGCCCGACTGTAGAGCCCAGGGTTTACAGCTGATGCAGCTGCGGCTGCGGCTGCGGTGACGTCACGCGGAAGATGCTCCCTCCAGCCTTCCGAGTGCATTAAATAAACCACGTTAGTACAACCCACTACTTCTTGACTTGCAATAGATTTTAAATCGGTCCTTTATATTGTTAAATTTAACATGTCAACTCAGTTTTAGTACTATATATTTAATTATGCAAGGCAGTGATTGATGCATTATTTCCAACATCTTTAATATGTAGAAAAGCTTTATATTTCCACATATTTTCTGTTATGTATTTGTTGTGTCTTATATAGTTTAAATTAAAAATATAAATATATAATATAAACTTAATGTATATTGAACCGATGCCAAAATCATCTGTTCACTAGCAATAGGGCCACATATTACATTATTATTACAGTATTAATAATACATTATTCAAAATAATGAATTAAAAATGCCCAAAAAAAAAAAAAAAAAAAAAACATGTTCGACACATTGAAAAACATTTAAACATATCTGACTAAAAAAAAATCATTTCCATTTTTTTTTTTTTTTTTAAAGTAAAAATCCACAAATGACAAAGATCACACCAATGCAAATGGTCCCTTGAATGCAAAAACAATGCCAAGCCGCTTGGGAGCCAAACTCATCATTATTGCTATACCAGAATACAGATACCACAAATCCATTTTTTTATTTTATTTTTTACTGTGGGGGTGGTGTTCTCTGTATAAATAAGGATATTACCATACCATCTCCACACAGAGCGAACAGTAGTTGAACTGGTCGGTTTTGATGTAAATATTCATCAGCGGTTTTGTCTTCCCACATTTATCACATGGGCCAAAGTTGATGGCCAAAAAGGTTTGATCGCACATCTTGAAGTCTCAGATGAACCTGACAGAAAAGAAAAGCTGCATTCAACATTTTTTTTCTCAGGGTTGGTCTGCACAGTTTACTTGCTTGTAAAGTAATTTGACAGCTGTATACTAGATAAGCAGTGGGTTATCCCCATTGCTTGATTCCAGATCAGTGGCAGTGAATACAAGAAAAAGAGCACCAGCTCTACTTGCCGGTCACCTTCCAATATCTAGAATACTGTAAATGTTGCCTACATTATAATAAATAATACCAGACCAGACTTAAGTTATAAGATTTTGGTCACATTGAGTCATGATGACATCAGTCATCATGAAGGGGCATTTTTTTGGCGCATTCCACTGCTGCTGGTGTTTTGGAAAAATATGAAACAATCACCTGTATTTAGCACCATGAAGGCAAAACAGACCACAAAAGCAAAGCCAGAGGATGTGATGCCAATCAGGCACATACTTTGTATATTCATTTATAAAATCTCAGTAATATCATCCTAATGTATTAATTATACACTGTAATTAAAATCACAAAAGTCCATCTTGACCGTTTTGTTTAAAGTGTTGAATTGGTGCTGAAAAAAAAAAAAATAGATTCAGCACTTTGTGTTCAGGTTTTGTGCATTCTAAATGTTAAGATTTAAAATAAATCTAAATTCCAATTTCGTTTGTATTTACCTTTGATTTTCAAGAATACCAGTACAAATGCCTTGAAGATGGATATATTTTAATAGTTTTAAAGAAAAACATACCTTGTTACAGAGAAATTCCTTGTACTGCTCTGTAGCAGAGAGAGTTGCGTGTTGTCTTCACAGAGGTGAAGCAGGTTGATTCTGAAGGACTGACTGGTAATCCACTTAAGAAAGGATTATAGTTTTGTACAGCTATATAAAAACCTGCATGCTGCATTCTGTAATTAACAGCGACAGCGCCAGATTTATCAAGGTCTTTTTAGAGCAATTAGTTCCATGTTTTTGTAATGTTAAACAATTAGCATGCTATTTAAATATATGTAAATGTCTACAATAACCAAAGCTAGTCAATTCTACTATGTGACTGGTCTTCATAGTAAACATACAGCACAATACCTGTGATGCTACGAGCTGGCAAGAATCATATTGCTGTATAGGGCGGTCTCTGACCAATGTTCAGGGCACTATTTAAACATGCTGCTAGTTATGCAGCTTTACATAAGTAGAAAGACATATATTGTATACTAATAATAATAATATTAACTGAGCACAATAGCACATTGCATGGACATAATAAGGTTGTAATACAGTAGTGGTCAGACTGAGACCTCATAGCAAGATAAGAGTTCATTTACAATTAGATAGCCATGAATAAAGACAGTACACGTTTAAGCCAATGCAATACTGTACATGTTTCAGAATTAAATTACAGCACAATGGATTGGAGAGTGAAAAAACAATCCCTTTGGATTTAATATTTGGTATATACTGTACAGTTTGTCATAATAACTTAACATAGATATATTTCTTTTTTTTTTGTTTTTTCCTAAGTTCAGACTGTGGTTAGTTGTGGTATCCAGTGGCAGCCCTGTCTCGCATATTGTTTCATAAATACCTATTAGGACACAATCAAGAACAAAATAGTTAATACATGAATAGTCTGCAAATAGCACACAAAGGCACCACTTACTGCCAGATATTAAGGTGCTCCTATTTTGTATTAAAACATTTTGTAAAAGAAAACCGTGCAGTTATCTTTTTTTTTATCTTTTCATTAAAATGTTATACTATTTAAAAACAACAGAAAACTTTTTTTTTTTTTAACAGAGTTGCATTTGGACTATTCCATCATTACCTGTCTGTCGGTGTTCAGCAGCATGAAATAATAAACACATCCTTTGCAGATTACTTGTGGTGTTTTACAGCCAAAACCTTATTCGTTTTTTGGCTGGAGATTCCTCACAATGAATGTTAGTTTTTGTGGTTGTACTTTTGCACCAGCAGCATACAGTACTATGTAAAATGTATAGCTTTAGAAACATTTACCGTCGACAAAGTCTTTTGTACTTTTTCAAATGAACAGCCTGAGCCACAATAGACAAGATCTGCTGTGTGAACTGGTCTCTATGTGGAAATATATTTGTTGTAGTTCATGTCAACATGCTTGAAACACTTTTCTTTGGCATGAACTGCGATTGCTGTGGGTAGGCATGTAAAATCCAGTTGTAAAACAACAACAAAAAACACATTAATTACTTTGTATTTGCACTGCAATTACAGCTGTAAATTCAACAAATCTAAATACACAACTACAGTAAAAACCTTTAGCAGCTTTCTAAAAAGTGTTGTAATTACAAACAGAAAAACAACTTCTAGTTAAATCAATAGTACAAATTTGCTGTACAAATGGTTCACATATTGTATTTCAGTTACACCATTATAAAATATATTGAAAGTTCATATCTGCTTCCTTGAAACCAGAGTTATAACAAGTGAAATGTTGTGTGTTTACAAAGTGGCAGAAGAACACCCATTCCTTTTCTGATATCCTGTCGTTGTTCCTGGGCCTTCAGATTCGAGTTAGGAATCCCACTTTGAGGCTGCTGGGAACCTGGATCACTTCCAGTGCTTGTGGGGAGGGACTAAAAGGAAAGGTGACTTGGAAGAGATACTTGCTGTCCAGCATCAGCTGTGCAGAGCCCTCATTCCCCTGCAAAATGGACTGCAAACAAAAGACATGAGTTTCAAGACATTTGCAAAATCATACTGTATTTTTCTGTACATACTTTATCAACACCACACACATCTCAACATACAGTGTATGATTTTTAGCAGAAGCTAAATGTCTTACCTGAACTTTGCGTACAAATGATGGAGCTACCCTCTTCTCAAAATCATCTATAGGTGTGTACGAGTTGAGAATCTTTACTACCTGTGCGAGATCAACGAGAAAGGAGATTACACCTTGAGAGGGGAAACTTTATTCATATATTATAATATTGTATATACAATTATGGTTATTGAAACGTAGGGTAATTGTCTGAATAATGTTGGGTGCCACAGTATCACATTACAGTCCAGTACAGAATGTTACCTGGACAGCAGAAAGCCCAGAACATCTTTCACATATTTCCTTGGCATCCTCGTCTGTTGATTTGTTGACCTGAAGTAACCAGGCCGTCTGACAAAGAGGCTCCATTGTGTCTATGGCACAGCTGCCCTGAAGATTCTTCTCCTTTAGCCATTCTTCCAGGTAACTGATGTTACACCTGTGAGGGTTATGGAAAGAGCTTAATATATCTATGGGTGGCCTTATTTATGAAGGACACATTAACAACCCACAATAAACTATGCTTGACAAAAGGAAATCTAAATTACTCAAGAAAATCTGACAATGCTGAATAAAACTACAGTAACATGAAAAAACATGGCACAGTGAATGGTATCCTATTTATAATGACTGGCATGGATAAAGTCTGCATTGCGTGCAAACATTAAAAAGCTGAAGAGAACTTCCGTGTCTCCTTTTTGTTTAGGTCTAATGTAATGCCAGGTCAAAGCAGTCAAGACATTAAGCACCCAGTAAGATCCAGGATCCTCTGTTCAGTCAGTTTCTTGCAAGCGTCTCATCCGAATGCCTTTACCTGATCTGCATTCCTTTTCTGCAGGAGCACATGTCTTTCCGGAGGAAGATGCTGTTCAGCGTGACGGCTGTGATGAGATAGAAGAGCTGCTTCACGGCTTGCTTGATCAGCTCCTGGTCCATGCCATGTTGACACATGGTGCTGTAGAAGTAGCCCAGCTGTTGCAGGATGCTGGAGATGGTGTACACCTCCGTGTCTTCATAGATACTGGCGGAACGCTTGCGGAACCCTGAGGGTTTCATACCGGAAATACCTTGGAGACTCTCGTGCTCCAGCATTCCAGGCACTGGTGCATTCAATTAGAAAAGAAAAAAAAAAAAGATGAGAAACTGCAGTTACAGCTATGGCCACAAATTTTGCTTCATGAAGTCGAATGAAATCTGCTGAATAATGTTATGCTAACGTATTAGATTACATGATTACATAACGCTTTATAGTTTTCCATATAATTAATGAAAAACTGACACCATTTCGTAGTTTCTTTGATTATCTGATGTTAAATAATATAAAAATTTGACATCATTAAAATGTTATTGAAAAATATAATTTAAAAAGTGTTCAAGAATTGTTCCTTCTATATTATATCAAGGCTTGAAGACTACTCAATGTCTCCACAAGAGGGAGCACTAAGTATATAGTATCCTATTTACTGCACTTTGTACAGCTTCATTTGGTGCATTCATGAGACTAGAGCTCAAATCTCTGCTATAAACTGAAGAACGTATGCATTAGGCATATCGACCCTTCCAGGTTATTGTAAAGCTCTCTCTACAGCTTCTCACCAATCATTGGCTGAATGCCGCTCTCCATGACGGTGATGAACTGCTGATAGATGCGAATGGCCAGGTCACTGAGTATCTGCCTGTGCTCAGACAGGTCGAAATTCTTCAGACAGTTCTTATTCTGATGTGGACTATTGTGTTTCATAAATTCCTTAAACAGAAACAGACACAATTCAGATGATTACAGATTTATATTTGGTAACAGTATCAGCATTACTACTTATATGCTCCAGTGAGGATTAGGACTGTACTACCAGTGGTCAGTGGACTGTCAATTATGCAAGCTAGCAAGTGGCAAGATTTTTCCTTTGTGAGTCTGTGAGCTGCTTGTTTTTGTGTAGATAGTCTGATCAGATGAGTCTTACCTCCTCCCCACTGTATTGCTTTAAGCAGTTCAGCAAGTGGCATGTGTTGGAGAGCCAGAATGACAACGTCTCAAAATCCTCAGGGTGCTCCTAGAACACACATCAAGAGTCTTTCAGGGAAAATTGTATGGTAGTGATGCTCTTAGAAGATTTGTGAAGATTCAAAGCTACAGCAGTATTTTAGTAACCACGGTATTGACTGTCATGATAATAGAATAACCAAACCAAAAAACAATAAGTAAGTATAAGAACAACTTTTGCAATTCTTATCTTCCATGAGGTGTTCTGTTGAACGTACTGTTGAAGGTTAAGGTATTGAGCGGTTTTTCAAACGGTTTCTTCTTAAAACGCATTTAAGAGTAACTCAGGTATCACAAGGAAACTGAAAATTTAGTTGACCAGATGCAATCTGTCAGTAAATTTCTAACCTGGTTTCCTGCAGCTCGTTGCAAAAATGAGAAATGAATGCTAACTTTATTTGTGGGACACGTATGTCCCTTGTACTTTAAGTTTCCATACACTTTATGTTCATGATTACACTCATGAGCAGCTTAACCTGTGTAATATTTGAAACTCTGTCTCAATTGTTCCCAGAAGCAGCTTACCTGAATGACTTGCTTAACCCCGTTTATGATTGCGTTCATCAATGACTTCAGCTTGTCTGCGTCGTTGAGGTAATCGGCATGCCTCACACACATGAACAAGATGTGCGCTGGCAGGCCTGGGATCATGTTCACCACCACGCCTCGGGGCTTCATATCTGCGATACAAGGGACAGGACTTGTGTCACATTGAGGCACTTTGAACTTCTAGCTTTCAGCAGCATCATTACTGGGTTAGTGAAACTAGTTTATAAATCACACACCTTACAGTATATCCTTTTGGAAAAAAGTGAACAATCCATTATAGACTGTTTTGTAATTGTTTTAGATAATAGCATATAATAATAATAATAATAATAATAATAATAATAATAATAATAATAATAATAATAATAATAATAATAATAATAATAATACCCAGAATGATGTTTTTAATTAGCCTTGATTCATCATCCTTTTTGTATTCCAGCATTCCGAGGTATTCCTTTGGTGCAACTGGTTCTTGGACTTGATTTACTATTTTAGAAAAAAAAAAAAAAAAAGAGAATACAATGTGTTATTGAGTGTTTTCAGTTATGAGCATCAATTAACTTTTTAACAAGGCAAAAAACAACACTACCCACAGAACACAGACACACGACAAGAGAACAATGCATCAATTCAGAAAGCCTCAACCTGCTATAGCTTAACAAACCCAGAAACACAGCATAATATTAGAAACAAGTGTGCCTGTGTTACCTTTCTCAATTGTCCGGAAGGCCTGTATTTGATTTTGAAGTTTCCTTATCAATCTGTCTTTCATATCAACCTGTTCTTCAAAGTCCTGAAATCACGAAATCATTGCAGCATTACAAATAACAACAATAAAACAAACTGGTGGCCCGTGGAACCTATACTGACAGTTTGTAAGAAGGGATTGTCCATTAAAATTGGTTGAATCACATTTGACCAAGCTGTTCTTAAGTTCACCCAATAAAAGGTCAGAAGTAGACGAGATTCTGACACCCACTAAAACTTATAAGAAATGCCCATACCAAGTTTGATCCCACTTGAGTGTATCGTGGCATAGTAAAAAGTACAAACTGTACGTTTACAATCCACTCCAGCATTGACCCTCAAATACATTTTAAATAGACTTCTATTTAAAAAACAAAAAAACATTCAACGGGGACAACCCTTAGAAAAGATTCCCATTGTAAAAGCATAGTAACGTGTAATAAAGCATAGTGAAAGAATGGTAAAGCGCGCACAGGTAAGCATTGTAAAGCCCAGTAAGGTATGGTAAAGCATATTCAAAAACATGCAAACCAGGGTAAACTAATGAAATGCATACTATAACCATTGGTAAAACTGATAAAATACAATGTGAAAATACTATGGTAAACTTTTAACAGGGAGATCTGACTGTTCTGTATCTTAAGGCTGTTCTTTAAATATCACAGCACGTAATATCAAAGCCAGGCAGTCATTCATCAATACTAACCATGTTTTCGGCAATCAGTCGCGAGGCTTCTTGTCGCAACTTGTTTTTGGCTTGGCTCTCGGCTTGGAACTGTTTCAGCAGCTGGTCGTTCTCATCCTGTTTCTCCGCAACCTTCTCTTGCAGCTCCTGCATCTCCTTCTCATAGGTTTCTTTCTGAAGCTCCAGTATTCTTCAATTGAAAACAGAGCAGATGTATTTCATTTCTGCTCATTTTAATTTATAAGGTAGCACTTACTGATGATTGCATGCCAGTGAACCAAAATGTGATTTCCCTGGTGGTGATGGGTGGTGTATCTTATTAACATCACTAAATACAATTCAAATGGAGGAGGTCTACGTGATTTAAAATCCACTGCTCTTTTGATTATTATATACTGCCATCTTGTGATAATAGTGGTGCTGCTTATCTGAATAATCGCGTTCATTCTGTGTCTACATTCTGTTGTGCTGTCTTGTCAATCAATACAGTGACTTTCCTGTTTAAAACAAAACAAGCAAGTAACTTAAAATGCATTCCAAAGCATCGGCGGTCATACCCTACCTTCGCTGTGAGCCTTCTTCTTCAAGGTTATTGCGCAGCTCACAAGTGATTACTTCCATGTTCCCTGAAAAAAAAAAGGTATGACACAGAACAAATACATCTGTGCTGGTCCTTACAAGAGCTCTTAATGTACAAAGGACCACACTTTATTACACATTTGTTAAAAAAATAAATAAAAAAAAAAAAGAGCGAACAATTTTCAAGCCAGCATATTCCAGCTGCAACGATGTGTTTAATGAATCTTATAGCAAAGTCCTAATTCTTTTTTTGTACCTCTCAGTTCTATAGCCTGGTCCTTCAAGCGGTTTTTCAGCTCTTGGTTTTTCCTCTGTAGTTCGGATATTTGCTGTTTATACTGCGGAATCGCCTTCAGAGAAACACAAAATATACACACCATTAACCTACCAAACAGTAGCTGTTACAATATGCTCTATATTTATGAGATATTTTAGGACTAAAGGCGCATATTGATACTAATGTTTTATAAACAGGGCTCACAATGTCTACAGCACATTACAGGCATTTTTTGTAATTCACTCAAACAATCCTTTAAGAATAACAGCTTCAGTGTTAACTGTTAAAGAGAGCCCGCTACCATGTTTTCAGAGGCCAGCCGTTTGACCTCCTGACGGATGTTGTCTTTCATGTTGTTCTCTTCTCTGAACAGTTTTTGCAAATGATCTGTCTCATGCTGGAGATGCTCGGCCTTGTAGTTTAGGCTCTCGATTTCTTTTTCGTAGCTCTCTTGCTGTGCTTGGAAATGGTTCTCCATCACCCTAAATAGGAGACAACAGTAACATTTGGTGAAATTGTAAAAAAATAAATAAATACAGCGTAAAGCAACTTCCATTTTCCTTTTGAAGTGTATACTAGCCTAGCACAGGGGTGTCCAATCACAGTCCTAGACTGAACTGGTCAAATTACATAATTAACTACTTTGGGGTCTGGATGGAGTTTTATGCTTCAAACAAACAATTTAGAACAGCGTTGGAACAAAGACCACCACTGTCCTAGCATATTATCATTATCTATGGTTAGACAATTCCCCAAAATTAATTGTGGAGTACCGTAATAAGAATATTACTTCTGTGTTGTGAATTATAAATCCTAAAAATATCTGGCCCTTAGGGATTAATGCCTCCAGCTGCCTGAAGCCCTGTCTTGTCCTGTACTGTTCTTTTCATTCTGAGAGCAGGTTGAGGTCACACTGACACATGCTTGCCTGAGCTACCTGTTAATCCTGGTAGAACGGGACTTCTAGAATAACTAGTCAGTCATGACTGCTCTGTTTAACCCTGCTAGTGCCCAATACGAATTTGTAGGGCATCTTAACCCAGTCAAACACAAGGTCAATTCTTATTTGCAAGAAACTTCAATTACAACATGTTACCATAGTCTGGTTAACATGTGCTACCAATAAAAAATAATTAAAGAAAACATGTCCATGGGTTAATATCCCATCACAAAAGCTGACAGTGCAATGGAGAACGTGAGGTCAACAGAGCTGCAAGATGACAGTGTCACATGACTTCTTTGTAATCAGGCAGTAGACACACAGTCACACGACAAGGCTTCCAAACAAAGGAAATCAATTTCAGTATTGGCACAGCATGTTTCCAAGGAAACAAGGGGAATAGTAAGGGGAATAAAAACACTACTCTAACAAATAATGACATCAACAGTAAAGAGATTACTCAGGTTTTAATGACATAGATACACTTTTACTTGTGTCATTGTCCAGACATGTTCCATTCGTTTTTTAAAAGCATACAGCAACCATTTTCTCTTAAAGCAAATTCTAAATTATGTTCCATAGCACATATTTGAGTTAAAATTTGCTAAGACAGTAGCAAGTTAAAGATGCCCTGAACTACGGACCTGATAGCTTTCTTCAGACCTTCATAAGCAAACAGTAGCTCTCCGTCTTCATTGATTTGTTCCAGATCCTCTTTTGATAATCTGAAAAATTAAAAGAAAGGTTCTTGGTATTGTCTGAGCTACTTTATGTACGACAAGTCTTGCTAAAATATGTTGTACATGTCATTTAGTATATTGCTTCATGTGAACTCATTTATTCAACCAGATTGCTTCAAATTGGACACCGATTTCCAGCTATCAAAGGACACAGTACAGAATGCAGTTCTCAAAAGTGGCTTTGTACCTGGAAAGCAGCTCTTCCTTGTTCAGTCCTCCAAGAAGCTGTCTTGTCACCTCTGACATTTTCGCTGCAAAAATATACAAAATCCACAGTTACCATTTACTGTATGGGACCAAAACAAGGTCTAAACAAAATAACAAATGGGCTACAATAATGTATGTGACCACAAGGTGTCACTAGGACAAGGAACAGCAACCCTTTTCTCTCTAGTATGGGCTGTAATATTTCCAAATAATCCTAATACCATCACACTGAAATGCATAAGCCTGCTCTATCACAATTAATTGGTCATCAAAAAAGAATCTCATAACAAACATCATGACTATTTAAATACAGTTAAACCCCAGTACAAAGGCCACTCCACAATTAAGGTCACATTTTTGCAATCCCAATTCTATTGACGTCAATGTTAATAAACTTTCTCTGTTGGTTCTTTATCTGGCCTTAGTAGAGAGGTTTCACTGTAACACAAACATAGAACAATTACCACAAAATGTAAAGACAAAAAAACCAACAATTCTCATAACTATATAAGTAGTTTTAGAAAACATGATCTTTATTCAATATATAAATTCCTATTTTAATTTTGAAGCTTGTGATATGCAAAACAGTCGATGCTTCTACTGTACCTCTGGTTTCCTGCATTTGTTCTTTGAACTGCTTGTCCTGCTCTTTTTTCTGTGTCTCCAGAACCGCAATCTCTTTCCGCAGCTCTGGGATTACCTGTGTTTTTCAAAGCGTTTTTAAAAAAAAGAAACTCGCAGGGTTTTTGAAGTGCCACTTGCAATCGAGAGAATCCGAAATGCATGTTTGTGTTTATTTACGGCTGCAATCAGCAACCCTTTTTTTAAAGGCATAAGGTATTTAGGCGGTACTGTACAACTGAACACATGTGTTTGCATGTTATTATATGTAAAGGACTGTTTGATAGAAGAACAAATAATGAAGACAAGTCTGTAATGTACTACACACTTTGTGAGCCCTTAATGCAAAATAAAATCCATGGCGACCAAGAATAGATGAAGTGTTGCCTCTGTGCATTGAATACATCTAGGGCTGACTAGGGGAAACACCTGCAGGGATTACCTTGGCCTGGTTTGTGAGCTGGGCGATGTCCTGCTTGAGTCCGTCATTAATGAGGGACTCTTCTTGGACCTGCTGCTGCAGCTGAATCTTCTCCTCTCTCAGACACTTCATCTCCTCTTTCAGGGCTTCTATCTGCTTCTCATAGTCGTCCTTTTGGACCTCAAAGCTATTCTCCAGGATTCTGAAAGCAGGCAAAAGATGTACTAGAACAGTACGGGCAGGTGGGGCGGGGCGATCACTCGCTCTCTCGCTCACTCACAACAATAAAAATATAATAAGTTATATATATATATATAATTTTTGGAAAATCTCTAACTATAGACAACCAGCGTGGGAAGCCAAATAAAGACATTTGAGCCGTACTTTCTTTCCCGTTCCACTCCTGCTAGATCTTCGAAGAGTTTTTTCCTGATGTCATCTACATTATCTAGAAACAGAAGCAGACATATGAACGACTTGCACAAGAGCCATGACTCTGTCATTAAATGTTGGTTTTACAGCCCTCGTTGAGTATTATTCTGATCTAACGTGACCTTAGGCAAGGCAATCAAAGACGAGTTCTAATTTGGGTCTGTGAAACCAGTCGTTAGACTGCCAGGTGATATACTGCACTAGGAATGCTGTATAACAACATAATAGTTTGGCTTGATTCAGATTTGTTGGAATCCTTACTTTCAGATTTAAATATTTGCTTAAAGATACAAGTGGGCTCCAATTATAATATGAACATATTATGCTGAAGAAACCATGACAGAACCAAAACATTATCAGTAACCACACTGATAAAATCAAAATGTAGCACACAGATTCAGATAAGGTACTGCAGTGGATTACAGCAACAAAATATTGCACTCTGAGAGCACGGACAGGTGCTCCCAAAGCTCCCAACAATTCAGGTCCACATTATTGTGAAATGTTACCACTGTAGTACCATTTAATAAAGGGCTCATACAACTGTAGCCATTGAGGTGCCATTATAGTGCCATTGTAGTGTGGTAAGTAATGAAACACAAAATACAGTATGCTGCTCCTACCTTTCATTTCCTGAGACTTCTCTTGGAGCTTTTTCTCCAGTTTCAGCTTCTCTTCAGTAAGGTTGGCATTGTGGGTTTGTAGCTGAGTTATAACCTTTGGTGAAAGACAAATACTGTTAAGGCTTTTGGGGCATTCTGTGGTTACTCTTTTAGACTAAGCCGTCTAAAAGATGGAGGCCGACCTTAAACAATGAAGAAGCAGTAGAGAGATGGAGATGGAATCAGCCAGCAATGCAGTGTGGTAGACGTTATAAGTTCCTCAAGGAATGACAAGGAATAACTTGTTTTCCATACATGAAGAGGCAAGTGCAGATCACAGTGATGTTATATGCAGTACCTGTTTGGTTTCCTCCTTATTTTTCTTCAAGTCTTCCTCTAACATCTTCTTCTGTGCATTGGATATCTTAAGATTGGCTTCCAGTTTCTGCAGCTTGTCTACATCGTGGGAGTGAGCGCTGGCCAGTCCTGTCAGCCTCTCCAGTAACCCGTGGTTCTCTTTGTTCTGTGGGTTCAAAGAGATTTTAGATTGAAATCGTAAAAACATTCTTCGAATGAGACATAAAACCGAGATGCTATTTTAAGAGACTCTGTGGCAGCAGTTGTGACGCATAGTTCAGCCCCAAGTCTCCACAAGTCTCTGTAAGTAGACTGCTACATAACTAATAATACTAATAATAATAATAATAATAATAATAATAATAATAATAATAATAATAATAATACAGCAACTACACAACTACACATTCAGTTACTAATTATAGTGTTATTAATGGCATTTAAAACAAAGTGTTGCCCCTCAGACATACAGAACAACTAAAGTACCTTCAGCTATTACCAATGACACCTTAAATAAATTTGCTGTGAATATCTAATGCCATTATTTCAGTTACAGCCATATAATCCATTTAACCAGTGATCTCAAAGAAGATAAATTGTAAATAATTATGTGAAACTTCAATTTTCAGGCCTGTCCACAAGCAGAAATATACAAAAAGATGTGTATATACAAATATACAAGTAGATCTTTCTCTGAGGGTTTCTCTTCTGTAGGTTCAAGCTTATTCATCAGTTTCAAAGTAAAGTGAACATTCATAGGATAGCATATATTTTTGTATGTACTGTACACCGGCAAATAAGTCTGCTAGTTTATACTGAATAGCAAAATATTTCTGGCCCAGTGGCCCAGTTTAAGCAGCACTCTCTGGTTCAGTCCCCCCAGGCTGTTAGTGCCTCACTTGGTCCTCCAGTTTCTTCTGCAGTCGCTGCACTCTGTAAGAGAGCTGCACATTCAGCACCACTCTCCGAATGCTCTGAAACCTGCGTCTGGCTAGCCAGGCTCGCGCATGCTTCTGCAGGATTGTAGCCTTGTGTTCCTGAAGAATCTGTAGGTAACAGAAAAGGGGTTGATTAAAATGGGAGACAATACCTGAACTGACTGTCCTGTATTGTTGTAAGCCTTTCAGTTTTAGTTGTCAAAGTAGAAATAAAATGCACTACTATATGCCAGTTCATCAATTCTGAGAAAATTATTAGTAAAAACGTCAAGGCAATGTAGGAAAATAAAGGAAACACATTTGGCAAGACTTGTCACACGACACAGGGTACAGTGCTGGACTCTTGCACTAGAGGCTGTGAAATGGTGGTTGTCCTGTCAGACCCCTGATAGAATTAGGAATATGCTTCATTAATATCCCCTCCCTTCCCCCAAAACTTACCTTCTTGAATCGTATTCGAGCAAGCCATCCCCGAACAAAGGCCTGGATGGTCACCGTGGCAACCTGAATAAGCTGCCAGACCTGGCGTACCAGGAAGCCCCGGCAGTGCTTCTGGATAATGATGGCTGCCCAGCCCTGCTTCAAGGTAGCGGCACTCACTGTTTGCCTAAGGCAACAAGGAAAGACTTGAGCTAGTTCAGCTCAAACACTCCACTGTAGAATGAGTGTGTAAATGTAATTGGTTTACCCTAGTTTTGCTTACCGTATTGCCCACTTGCCTCGCACATACTGCTGGATGATGATGGCGGCCTCTCTCATGCGGAGGTACTTCCTGCGCTGGGTCCAGCCTCGGAGGTTCTTCTGGATCGTAATGCAGGCTCCTCGCAGCCGGTCTGATCGCAGCTTCTCCAGGTACGCCACCTGACCTGCTCGGAAAAAGATCTTCGTTCTGCCGAACTTGTACTGGTTGGGATCCTTGGGGAACAGAACAGGTTGCCAGCCTCAGTCATGATCATCACCAATAATCTACAGCAGGGCTGGGTCTGATCTTAAATTGAACTGGAAGTGCCAAGGGTAGTTCTGTTCATGACTCAGAGGTGGGCACATTCCAGAACTCAACCAATGTCAAGCAATTTTTGCTGAAAGTACCAATGTTTGGCACGTTTTTGAGGAAGAGCTGGGATACCCTTATAAAAGTTTACCACGATAAATGTGCATGGTAATTTTCCACAGGGCATGCTTTTTCCTGGTTATACTACACATTTAGCATCGTTTACCATGGTAAATTTATCATGCTTTCATTATGCTATTACTATGGTAAACTTGTATATAAATAAACAAAAAATATTACTAACAAAATATAATCAATTAATCAATAATCAACAGTAGCCAATACTCTTCATATGCTACTATTCTTTACACTGATGAAGTGATGCTGTTAAAACCTTTATGTTTTATGTAGTTGAAAACAAAGGTAAAGATTGTTTTCTTTTTTTCCTGAATCTCTGAATTAAACAGTAGAAGAACAAGGCTGATCAGAAGACTCACGAGAATTAACCTTTGCAGCACAGTCTTGCAAGTCTGTTTCTTATCGTTCAGTGTAACCTCTTGCTGTGTCATTAGAATGCTGTAGCGACTGTAAAACTCAGTATACATCCACCTGCAAATGGAAATGCAAATTCTGAAACTGCCCGAGGACAGACATGACAGATACATGCCAAAGCCATTCCATTAAAGCCCCACACCAACAATATTTACAAAAAGATCCTGACTTCTGGCACAGAGCACAACAGAAGAAAACTGATCTAGCTAGTAAATGAAGGTTTGTTTGATCTGATGCCACAGCATAACAGCTGCTTTCCTGTACTGTGTTTTGTCACTACAGGTAGCAGAAACAATCTCTTTGGGGTGTGTTTCACCCCAACACTGAACAATAATACGCTTAATACCTTAGAACATGTCTGGACAATGACACAAGTAAAAGTGTATCTATGTCAACTTACCTTGATGGATAGCTTTGAGCACTAATACGAATGGTTTCAAGAACCCCACAAGCTCGCAACTGCTGCACGACCCTCTTTGAATCATATCTACAAGATAGGATACATTCTAATTAGGTGGTTTCACCCGTCAACAAAAAATACCCTAAAACAGCAGTGCGCCACCTTATATACCTTATGTATATAGTTGTCCATACTGCAGGCAATCAAAAAATGCCAATAACAAATGTAATCTAATTCAGATGCCACGATCCCAATTGAATAGAATGAGCAGATTTGCTTTTGTCAGGATTATTTATAAATACAGAAACAAATACACCCCCATTTAAGGTGTTATTATTAATCTTTGATTTAAAAGGAATGCTTTAGATATCTTTCTGAAATGTGATGATGCGCACTGTACTTTTAAAGAGTAGAGGGGTTCCGAAAAATATAGCGTTAAACGTCCTCACGTGTTGCTACAAATGTTTAAATAACATACCTATAATTTTTCTTTTCATTGTTAACATCCTGACAACATTTTACACTTATAACTTTAAAGTCTGTTTCAAAGCTTTTTTCAAAATGTCCGCTCTGGGGTTTGGGATGTGTCCTCTAAATCACTGCAGGAAGTGCGATTAAAAAAAAAATAACATAACAAGTGCTCTGTCTTTTATTTTCTGTATCACATCGTGAATCACTATTACTGTGTTACTTGTTTGACAATGCGGGCAATAACTCTTTTAAGTCGGGTAGTTAAAACAAATTATACATTCATACAGTGGCTGCACAAAAAGGTGCACTTACTCGAATTGGAGCTTTTCTTCATTCGGTTTTATGCACCGTACATAGTGAGGCGTTGTGGCATTCAGAGTCTCCATTAACAAGTACAGAGAGCTGCGGAACTGAAACAAAATATATGTAACTGTGTACAGATGTACTGTGGATATACAGCTGTTTGAAATAAAATACTTATAATACAGCAAGACTGTCACTGGTGTAAAGCCTTGTTTCAATACCTTGTTGCCAACTGTCGTACGGAGCTGTTTGTTTGAGGGCTTTATTCCAGGTGTGGCAGCTTTGAAGTTAATGCTTTTACTGAAGGGAGAAGTTGGTTCTTGCTCTTGAAAGAAGTTTGCAAGGAGATCAAACTGAAACCAATAGAAAAGATGCAAATAGGTTGCTGTTATATAAACTCCACTAGTGGGAACTAGTTCATGGTGGATGATTTCTATTTTTAAAAACACAAAACAAAATAATGAAATCTGATTTGCTGTGGAT
This sequence comes from Polyodon spathula, assembly GCF_017654505.1. Lineage (NCBI taxonomy): Eukaryota > Metazoa > Chordata > Actinopteri > Acipenseriformes > Polyodontidae > Polyodon > Polyodon spathula. The sequence goes on from NC_054552.1 coordinate 27,448,971, forward strand.
AAGCATCTCCGCAGGGGATAATAAGAGGACCCACCTTACTGGCCTTCAGTATGTCAATCAGCTCTTCATACATTGTATCTCTGTTCTTCTCCAGAAATCCGTGGCATCTGTATTCCACCTGGTCAAAAAAGAACACATGCTTACAGACATCAAGGATACATTTACAGTACTTGGAAGCCTTCAGTGCACACTGCTCGCTACTGGTTTGATTGTTTCTTTTCTTCACAATATATGTGTGGGGTTGTTTTACCTTATCAGCAAAGTGCTGGATTACAAACGACTGGTTTGACATCCTTGGCTTCTCAAACAGAGGGTTCTTGTTCAGATAATTGTTATACAGCTTCTGAAGCCAGTTCTCATCTTTGCCCTGTGGAAACTGGAGAAAAGGGAAGGGACCGTCACTAAAAAAGGGTTATCTGCGTAGCTAGGAGCTGCTGAAGTATTTATAAACATGAACCAAAGTATTAGTATCTACAATCCGAATAGGTAAACCAAGCACAGATTTCTGCAGGTGCATTTTATTTTAAGAAAAATAAAACTTCAACACTACTAGTAAGGTTAAATATAAAGAGTGTCAAAGGTGAGCCTAAGTTAGTTACTAGTTTTGTAACATTCAGGGCCATATTATGAAGCAAACTAAAATTTTAATTACACAAAACTAGCAAGGAGGAATTTATATGCTGGAAGTATTGTACCTAGTCTGTTTTGTTTTGTTTTTTCTGCTCGTCTTTGAAATCACTCTTTGATGAGTGACCTTGATAAATCCGGCCTATTATTTTTATGACGAACTGAAGGCCAGGTTGACATTTTGTTTGGTTAATCTGTACCTTTAATTCATATACAGGTAAAGCACAGGCAAGCACAGAGAAATATCTGTACAAAGTGGTACAGTAAAATACAGGGTGATTAGAAAGTAAGTTTTAATCACTCTGTATAATAAAACAATGGCAAACCATTGGAAATACGTATAGGCATGGGGAAACTGCAACATTACAATTCAAATTTACTGTGGCAGTTTTAGAAGAATAAATACAGCACTTGTTTATAATCTGATAGAATATTATTCTTGTACATGGAGTTGTCCTACATATTTCATTTTTTCATCAGTTTGAGCCTCACAGTCTTTACTGGTCTACTTTACAGTTATGGTTAGAGCTAGTTCCAAGTCTTCTGCCATTACTCACAATGTAAGGAGGTATTAGAGGAAGTTCTTACCAGGCACTCTTCATCTAACAAATCCAAGATACCCATCTTCGCTTCAATGAGGTCAATGACAGGCTGATTGTCATAGAAATCAATCAGCGTCCAGGGAATGTCCTCCTTCATGTATTCTTCTTGTTCCAGTTTAAAGACATGCTGCAGTGAGTGTAACCAGGATCAGTCAAAGCACATCAAATGGAAAAAAGAGACAGTCATGTTGGGAACAAACCCATCATACATACCAGGTTAAACTGCTGTTGCAGTTTTTCATTGGCATAGTTAATGCAAAACTGCTCAAAACTGTTGGTTTCAAATGTTTCAAACCTAAAATACAGAAAAGGTGAGATACGTTATTTGAAAAGGTAGCTTAGAAGTAGATGTTTGTACTTCTTTATTAGCAACACCAAATAAAACCGAACTATAGTGTATTGATAGTGGCGAAAGAAGTTATTAAGATTGGCTCCTCATTAATATACTGTACACCACTTAGTTGAGACTGGAGGTAGAATCGTTTAAAAATGTCATCCCTTGTCCCGGTATGCATGAATGTATGGACTGTGGTTATGGCTCTTGTAAAATGCACATCTCTTGTAAAATCAAATAAAAAATACCAAGCACATTACATTTTGTATATAATGCTCAACCTCTATATAATAAGATTTTCCTAAAACCTGTAAAAAGGTTTATTTTCTGTACTGCTCCTGTATTAGAGGATGGCACACTGCTTGACGCTTTTAGATTTGAAATCCTTTATGGAGATATACTGTATTTCTCTAAAAAGCAACACTTCTTTGACTTCTTAGAAAGGCAATACCCGTAAATGTCCAAAACTCCAATAAAGGTGTGCTTCTTCCCAGGAAACTGAAGAGCCTTGTTGATTCTGTCGATGATGCAGTTGAACAGGTGGGCATAGATCTGTTTGGCCAGGGCATCCCTGGCATTGATGGCTCGCAGCTTTGGCATGGGTTTCACCACAGTCTCAGAGACCGTGATGATTTTCCGATTGCACAGCCAGCGGGACACTCCATCAGGGCTGATGTTGAGTAGACCACAGAACACAGCCAGGTGTTTGTCACTCGGCTGTTATAACAGGAAGAAACAGGCCCAATCAGTGCTTATCCGTCACTGCCTTGGGCATGTTACCATAACTACTTAATGCTCTCAATGTCAACACTGGGCAGCAAAGGGTTAACTAACAATGTTAACATTCAGAGTTCAGTAATTCTTTCTGTTATAAAATTAGACGAACAACACATTATAAACACAAGACATTGACAGAGTTTATTTTTATTTTTTTTACAGCTGTATATTTACCGCATGGTTGAGTGTTTAAGTAATGGATCAGCTATCGCTTCTCAGGGTCCCAGAGCAGTTAATTCTCTATATCACAGAGCAGTTAATTCTCTATATCTGTTAAACCTGCTATAGAACGACCTCAGGACCAGAGTTGCCTACTCCTACTGCTATATTATTACTGTCTTCTTTTTTTCATGCTCTTACAACCTTGAAATGTAATTTACACTGGGACGTTCTGCACTATATTAAAAAAATATGTCCAGTTAAAAAAAAAAAACATTGTTATTACCAAATACTATAAAAGGAATACTCTAAATTTAAAAGAAGACTAATCTACTTTCAATTTATAAACAACAACCCCTCTAAGTAACATACTGATTTGAAATAAAGAAAATCTTAATTCCCACAATAAGGGGCTACACTGAGCAGCAGTTAACGATTCCCCCTGTACTCACATTGACAGAAGACCTGTCGTCACTGATGCCTTTGATTTCTACATTGCCTAAATGTAGGACTGCTGCCAGCACCTTAAATACGTCCATCTGAAAGTCCTCTTTTAAACCTGACAAGAAAGATGCAAAATGTTTTGAAATGATTAACCTGGGATAAAATGAGTTTATGCTCCTCGTTCAAAGGTCACGGTGACAAATCATGTTTCTTACTATAGTTAAAAATACAATAAGTCACTTGCTATAGTTATTTTGCTCAAACTACACAATTAACATTAAAGCCTACATTTCCATCTGAAATACACGTCTCACCTAGCAGCGAGAAAGTCCTCTGGGTTTCAATCATGTCAGCTCTGTCATCCACTCCGTCAATGTACATTTTGCCACCCATGCAGGTATATCTAAATTCATCAGCACTAACTATAAAAAAATAAAGACGACTAAAGCCAACTTTGACAGTAATAATACAAGATCTGATTTTCAATGCCTAACAACACAGAGTAAGGTATAAACACAATGCAAGTAAGCTGAAGCGTTTGTCTACAATTTCATGTTTCAAGGTATCAAGTACTTGCACAAACTTACAATTGCTCGAAGATACATGTTTAACTGTACATTGCATCCGAGGTAAAGGTTTTCCTTTTTTCTGTTTTGCACTTACCCCTGTAACATGGAATAATGATGAGCTCAGCACACACTTACCCAGCTTCAAATTCTTGAACTCTGGTTGGTTTGCAGAGGCACAGAGCTGGTAGAATATATGGTAGTTTCTCTCATTCTCTGACTGAAGAAGACATCAATTAGAAGAAACGTTTGCAGTTTGAAGTACATTACAGAATATTTAATTTAAAGATACAATAATTTAGAAAAAAAAAAAATGCTATTTTAAAGTGTAGTAAGTCCAGCAGTTCATCAATTCCATACAAAACACTTAAAAAAAAAAAATTCAGTTTGAAACTAAAATCAATATAATAAGGCTATCTGTGAACATTGTAAACAGTTTCATGCAACCCCACCTTACCTGGAAAACGACTCTTGATTTTTCCAGCAGATACGTTCTCATGTTTGCTCCGATGATCTGATAGCGTCGGTCAAAACTGATTTCAGTGTATTTTCCAAATCGACTACTATTGTCATTTCTTGTTGTTTTAGCATTGCCGATAGCCTGAAAGAGATCACAGAATAAAACTGTTATGGTCACTGATAGGCCCTGTTCACATCACTTACGACTTATTACAATATTTCTCGACAGAGTGATGAATTACTTTTAAAACTGGAATTCATGAAACATTACAAAGCCGTTGTTAAAGAATGCAAGAACAATGTACAACAGTTTGTTTTTCTATTTTAACCCTACAGACCGCTATAGAGGGTTAGGAAAGATAACTCAAAACTGCAGACTGCGACTGCGGTCCAGGAAAGACAACTCCATTCAGAACAGCAGCCCAGTAAAGGAATCTTACAAGACACTTGAACTTTTAAATTAGGGTTATCTTTCTGTAGTGCTAGTTAGCGCAGAAATTCATCAAAATAGACTTAAAAAAAAAATTGTGATTAGTACCAAATATTGCATTTCCCAAATGTAGATTTTTTATAAAAGTATTCACTATGGTAGAACAGACTCCTCTGCAGGAGTGGTACCTAGCAACCAATGATAACTAAGAGTTCAAGCTGTGCTCTGTTATTGGTCAGTGAATAACAGTGTATGCTGTGTTCTATCATTCTTTTAGTAAATAATGAAATATTTCATCAAAGTCCAGAACACAAGAAATGCAAATATATATTTAAGCAATGTTACAAGGCCAACTTTAGTTTTTTTTTTTGCCCCAGAACCAGTCTGTAAATTGAGCATACCTCTGTTATTGGGTTTGATGCCAGGACTTTATCTTCCACGTGCGTCTTACTGCCAGATTTACTAACAGTGGCAAAGTATCTCATGGCATAGCGAGCAGACACGGTCTTTCCAGCTCCCGATTCCCCACTTACTATAATAGACTGGTTCTTATTATTCCTAAAATCACACAGAAATACATGCCAAAATATGATCAAATGCATACAGTAGAGCTGCAAGTCCTGTAAGTACCTGATGGTGCCACTAAAACCACTACTGTACATTTCAACTTAAAACTGGCTCTTGTGTTACTCATCTTCTAGTTTCTCACAGGTTTTAACTCTGGCTCTTGATGTGCAGGTGATTATATCTTAAAAACTCACCTGGCCATCTGTTTGTATGCCTCCTCTGCTACAGCAAATATGTGAGGGTCCATATCTCCCATATTTTGGCCACTGTATGCATGTATGATGGCATCTCCATAGATAGGCAGTTGTTTGTACGGATTAATGGCCACAAGTATAATACCTTAATGTGAATAGGGGACATAATGCGCACTGGTATTACTGAAAAAGCCAAACTATTGAGTAAAGTTGTAAACAGACACCAAATAATGTTGGTTTTGTATTAAGCTGAACACAGACGTGAGCCACTGCTTCATTAAATCTTCATTTTGTCACACAATAATCCAACAGATTCTTAAAGAAAAATGTTCTCCTTTACCTTGAGCTGTCAGAAAGGTTTTTAATCTGATTGATGTTTTTGAAAGACAGATTTCCTTGACGGGGAATTAAAAGGCCGCTCGTTAGCTTTACATGTTATTTGCCTTTCATCATGCATAATCAGGATGAGGTAATAGGGAGTGAAGCCACATTCTACTCATGGAAAAAAGTCAGGTGTTTGCTGGCTGTCTTTAAACGAACAGTTTATTCATTACAAGCCATACTTTATACCTAAACCCCATCTAGAAAGAGAATTAACTGTTTTTTTTTTTTTTAGAACAAATATTTGTGTTCTTCATGCAGTTTAGAATTACAAAGAGAAGCATAACAAATTCAGAGACAAACATTTCGACAAAGTCTTTTTCAGTGTCTTCAGTGCTGAAATCAGTTTTGATGTGGGGACTCCACCCCCAAGTGTTACAGTGTGAAGGATCTCTTTGTGGTCACATTAAAAGGAATGTGTGTACTGTATGCTGATTTTGCACATATTCGATTTTAATTGCAGAGGTACACATGGGCTGTTATGGATAGAATACTTACCACAGTAGGTGTAGATAATCTTGGATTCCACAAAGCGCACTTTGAGGTTATGCAGGACTGCAGGCTCATGGAGGTAGCTGAGGGCAGTGAGGTCATTTTCACCAACAAGGATGTCAGGGTTACGTAGATGGGGCAGGTCCTTGGTAACTGAATCAAGGGGGTATTTTAATTCCTAGGAGAAAATGCAATTCGGTAAAGATAGTAGTTGTGATGCAATCATTCTTCAGAACACAGGGATCACACACTGTTTGTATTGTTTGTATTAACAGCAACACCAAAACATTTTACACCGTGCATTAAGAAACCCAGAGGTCTACTCCTTACAGAAACAATGATGCATGCCACAAGACAGAAAGACTGAATTCATGTTTAATTCTGGCAATGAGTTCAGATGTTAATGGAGCTGTTCTGGAAACCAATGCTGTTATTCCTTGTGCACAATAGTAAATTCTAGCTTAAAAGTTTGTTTCGATTTTTTTTCAGTTCGCAATTCTCTCAAAACAACTAAGAACATGTGGCGGTCAGATGTAGGCATTGTAAATATTGGCAATAGTTTTAAGTATAAGACCCTATTCTCATTGCTTTAAAACATTGATTATTAACATGTATATTCCTCATTTTATTTAGACTCATATCATGTGTTCTTCTTAACTTTAATTAGCACAAACACAATTTCTATTTAGGAAAAGTATTATTAAATAAAAACAAGGGACTTACTGTGCCATCTTCCAATAGCAGTTCAAGCACATTTTCCTCTGGTTTGTAATCTCTGGTGATCTCAGCTGATTTCCAGACATCTCCTAGATCAGGGATCCACACTCTGTTGTACTATAATTCATAAACACAGCATGAACAGGCAATTTAAAGATGAGGTTTTTCATGTAAGTGTTTTTACTAATCAACACTTCCACAATAAACAACATTTCTGTTTATTTTTCTGTTTCCATTTGTTCTGATTTTTTTTTTTTTTTTTTTTTTAATTTTGCAAACAAAAAAGAAAAAACATTGTCCTTGATTGTCAGTGTAACAAAATCAGCTGATGGAAAAAAAAGATATGAGTTTTGCTTCCTGAAACCACATTACACTTTGCAGAAGGCATTCATACAGGACCCTCCTGTGGTTCAAGGTAGAAACAGGAACATGTCTGTTTAGTTCATAACCTGGCTGAGTGACAGGAAGGCTTGAATATGTTCTGTTGTTGAATGCAAACGGTCTGATTTTTGAAGTACAGTGGAGTGCACATGAGGGCAAACTATGAAAAGCTGTCAGATGTTATATAGGAATGATGATTTCATGATTGTGGGAGCTTCTAGTCATTTTTTTTTAACAGACAGCAAAATGCTAAACAACTAGAAAAACCTGTCCATCACAATGAATTGACTCACATGGGAAGTCAATACTACACTGAAAACTTTCCTTGGTAAAAGGAGCTTTGCTCCAATGCTTTCACTTTTAACCACTTTTTCGTTTTCCAAATGAAAGCCAGTTGTAGGCTTTTACTTAAACTGCAAACCACTTGCAATATGCTTCCAAGTGTAATAGTCATTTCTGGCCCAGATAATCCTCAGAGGAAATACAATCCCTATACAGTTTTATGGACTGGCATACATTAATTTTTACTTAAACTATATACAGGAGTATAGTTATTTTTTGTTGTTTTATAAATAGAGGTGGATATTCTAAATGTATAAATCATGTTGCTAGGGAACAAAACATTCTGATTGTGTATTTAAATAAATTCATGCTGTAGGTTTTTTTTTCTGCTTTAAGAGTGTTGAGTTGAATAATTCTTAAAGCAGAAAAAACCAAGCCCTACAAACAAACATAGGGCCTTTACTTTATGATAAGTCTATTACTGTATACTGTTACACATATATCATTTTAAATGTATAAACCAAGAAAAGTAAAAGGCTTTAGTTTAACTCGCATATATGTTTTCTATACATCACATAACAATACTACTGCTTCACATTAGCCTACACTATTTTGCCATAACTCATACACACATACAAATTGTTCTGTTTGTCCTCGCATGTACTTTATCACACACAATCTACTCCCAGTTGTTTTTATAAAGTACAACATTCTGCTGCTGACAAAATGAAGAAAGAGAAATGTTTATATGTAATTGATCTTAAATTTGGAGGAAAAGATCTTTGGTAGCCTGGTTTTATTACAAATTCATTTTGCGGTTACCTTACATGTGATATATTTACTGTTACAGTGTTTGCTGTCCTTGAATTCTGTTTTGCGCGTCGTAGGAGCTATGCGATTTTTTAGAGCATAAATTGTACTATATTTAATAAAACGTTCATTGCACAGCAATTAAATAATCCAGGACCATAATACGAATTATGTATAAAGTATCAGGGATTTTTCATATTTACAGCAGCCTACTCAGTGTAAACACTATCTCGGTAAGTTTCGCACCATATGGTTCTTCATTCCGGCAGACGAGGTAACTTCTCAACGGTTGCATATAAGTTTGTATATATAGCAACATAAACAGAAACTGCAAACAGACGTTGCAAAAATAAAAACTATGTGAATCCTCTAAGTTTCAGGTGACATTTCCGACGTCCATATTTTTACAACAGGTGAACATACTTTCCTTCAAGCACTTTATTCCCGCAAGACAAAAAACAGTCCTACCTTGGTGTACAGCTCCGCCAGAGCCATGGTAACGGGTTGTAGGGCTGTAGAAAATATAATTATTCATGTAATGTCCTAAAATCCAGATTTTGAACTATGCTGGTGTAAGCGTCTTCCTTTATAGTTTGAATGGGAAGGCTTCCAGGTCAACTGGCTTCCACTCCACTTCAGGTTACAGTGATGCTGTTTACAGTAGGAGAGAACTCTGAAAAAAGTGTCTACAACCTTTCCGCAGTCAGATCCCGGACTTTGTAACCTCCCTCTCTCCGCCCATAACCCGTCTTGTGACAATGGCTCAACTGATAGGTGTGTTTATTTACACAGGGATCAATAAATTGAAAGCTAATAAAGTGCCATGGGAAAAGCGCCTTAATTACTGGTGCATCATCTTTTATATATGTGTACATAAAACAAAACAGAACATATTCAGTAGGTTACCTTTTACTTCTGTATGTATGTGTAAACAAACAACAACAAACAAACAAAAAAACCTCAATGTAATTAAACCTCAATCCTAAAGCCATAATGGTAGAATGGAAATATGTCACTTACTGTACATTACATAATGAATGTGGGGAAAAAAATATTTAACACTACTATGAAAACACACATTTAAATATAATTTATACATTAACATAAATTATATGCTTTATAGTAAATGTGTTCTCCTAAAACATCACTAACATTTACATACAATTTGATCTGCATAAAAAAAAAATAATAATAAAACAACATAACCTGAATCAAGAGACCAATAGAAACATATTTTTGGTCTGAATGAAATTGACTGTAGGTTATTCTCATTTTCATACTGTGCTTGCTACTTGCTGGAGGAATCTGCTTCAGTTCTTGGGTATTATTTGTTCTAGGATTTCGAAATTGAACATTTTGAGAAATTAGACATTCTTCCTCTTGGGATGGTACATAATATTCATTGTCTTGCTAGAACACAAACTTACCTGAGATATTAAGAAGACAAACTGAAAAAAAATCAACCCAACAGTCATATTTATACCGTGCTGAATTCCTTTATTTGTTTATACAACTTTGACATTTGTTCGTACCTTATTACATTTTTATGGTGCACACAATTACAGATTACAGCGACCAGGAACTACAGCAGTTTAGAGCTTGACTTAAGCACATTAGTTCTTATTTCTGGGTTATTATTTCAAAGTACACACAAGTTAGTTGGGAAAATGAGTCTGTCAGAAGCAAGTTCTACCAGCTCCAGTTTGATCCCCATTCTACTAACCACGCAAAGATTATTATCATCTTATACATTCAGCCTCCAAATAAGAGTGTTTGCAATCTTCATCATGTAAAATAGGGCCTTTAAAAGATGAGAAAGTACAAACCAATTGTCAGGGCAAATAACCAAATTAATTAACCAATGCACGCTGTAATAAAAAAAAAACAGTGCTTAATTTTTTTTAATTTTCATTCCTAAAATTGGGAAGCGCAGCTCAATCAACATTAGCCATACCATTTGTTTGTAGTGAACATGCTGTAGTGTTAAGAGTCACACATTTATCATAGTTTAATTGCTACATATGTCATTAAAACCTTTAAAATATAAATTATTTGAACACCTTAAGCGTTTGTTGTAACATACAGGAGCATGTATTATTTATTGGTGTCAAAATAATACATGCAGTTTTAAAAACAAAAAAATAAATACAACCACCACATTTTACATGTACATATACTGTGTGATCCCAATCATGAAAGGGTTAATAAGGTGTTCTCGAATCAACTTGTTCTAGCAGACCTGTAGATACAAATAAATCTTGTACTTATGCTGCTAGCAAACACATCCTTTCGAAGATGAAAGTACACACTTATTCTGGGGCTAGAATGTGTTTACTATTAACTATTCAAATAAGCAGCAGCACATTTGAAACCCAAGTAAACGCCAATTCTATTGGTAATTGTGGAGCACAATTATGCTCTCTTTATCTAGCTGAACTGATCTCTTGCAAAGTCCTGATATGATTCAAGTAATGACATATAATAAATATTTGTGTCATTGGACATGTTTAAAACACCAAAAAATTAAGATGTACAGAAAAAACATACAACTTAAAGAACATAATGAAAGAAATAAAAATACACAGCCTATATCCCATACAAATAGCCTTGTGATATGTTTTAAAGGCAAATTGACATTAACATTTCTGTGGTCGTGATTATGCCCGAAATCAACTTCTAACCCAAGAAAGTTTGTGTCTAACAGACCTCCTCCTCTTTCATTTCCGAAAGTAAAAAAAAAAAAAAGAGAAAAAAATACTGTTGCTGGACTGTACTTTAGCTTTTTATTCAATTTAATAACAACATTTGAGAATGATACTGTAAAAACAGAAAGCAACACATAACTATCTCAAAGACGCAACCAAAAATTGTGTATCAGCTGCCAACTGCTGTACTCAACATGCTGTTATGAGGTACGGCTTTATAAAGACATTTATGAAGTGTAAATAAACCAATACTTTATAAAAATATGAACATTAATGAAAACAAAGCATTTATGCAGAGAAGACTTTAAATACTTATTTTTTTTGCAGTATAGCTAATATTTTCCAGTTCTGTGGATTGTATCAGAAACACATCAATGCATTCAGACAGTAGTTTCCAAACGCAATATTTCATTACAAATATGTAGAGTTCCGTTGTGACAATACACGGTAGGAACAATTTACAATGTGCCTGTGCTGGTCCCAGTGACCTTGATATGTACCTCTAAGGGAACTGAGCAATATAAAGGAAAGATGCATGGATCAGAATCTTTTTTTTTTTTTTCTTTTTAAGTTTAGCAGTCAATTTTGCTTGACAATGTTTTGAGCACTTTTTTTTTTTTTTTTTTTGTACTAATTTTTCTTATTGTACTCCCTGGAGCTCAAGTGCCGACAGTGAGCAAATATTTGAATAAAAGTGAGGCAACCAGGTTGCCCCTACACCCAGTCTCTAGAAAAAATGTACAAAGCCTTGTATTGATAGTGCAAACGCAGCTGACAATTACGGTGTATCGTATAAATACAGTATGTTCCTGGAGTGCTTCAATGCTAATTACTGTGCACACATGAATCAAATCTTTTCCAATGCAATCCATGGTACCAATACATTCTATAAAAAAAGCCTTGCCAATATTACAGGCATTCTTGCAGTGAACAGTGACCCTGGAGACCAAGATCAAGAGTGGCTGGGCTGCTTTGTAAGCTGGCATTCATCACTACTTTACCAGCTTTTGTCACTGTATCTCCAAAAAAAGGTCAAAAGCAAAGTCCACTTTATTATTATTATTATTATTATTATTATTATTATTATATTTTATTATTATTATTATTATTAATTTCCCACATAAATCCTTCCTTAATTGGCACACAAATTATACCAGCAAAAAACTATATATAAAAAAAGAAAGCTTGGGGGCAGTTGGTCAGAGCAGCATTCACTGTGTAACTGAAACAATGCAGGCAGCATCATATCAGCTATGCTATAGTCAGGGTTATGCTTAAACTCTATTAAAGAAATGTCTTCTGTTACACCCTGCTTACTAACAATATCCTTAAATCAAACATGCTAGAAGCAGTTTCAGTTAAGGGCCAGTGTAATAGAACTCATGTCACTAATACTGAAACAAATAATTTAAATCTGTCCATACATTTTTAAAGACCTCCATTTAAAAAAGAAAGTAACCTTCTTATACATGAGACATCCAGTGTGCTTTTGTGCTTAAATGAGGCTTACTACTGTACATGGTAAAGGCACCAAAGAAGTATCCCCTGGTCCTTTCAAAGTTCAGCATTGGATCACTGGTATAAGGCAAACCAATTTAATGATTTTAACAACAGCATTGTATTACAGTGTAGACTGTGCATTGTAACCCTATGCATTTACCCTTAACTTTAAGGAGTGTGCAGTCATACTACAAATCTCAGCACATTAGAATAGCACTGGACAATCTATTATTTCTTTGAGCCTTTACCATGGAGACAAAAAACTTTTTGAATGTTACAGTGACACTCGCATAAAATCAAGCTAATGTTTTAATTGTAAACAATATTCAAGAGAACTAAGTCTTAATACTCTACACTGCAGTGCTGAATAAGTACATTGTTCTAGCTATGCACGTTACACAATACACAGTAGCTATCTAGGCGTTCTAAGTAAACCCACAATACTAACAAATAAGCATCTATATTAAATAGTAGACTAGGACCATCTGTATTTCTACATATTTTACTGACATAAATAAGAAAGCTATTTGACAATGTCTTCTACGTATTAACAGTTTATTCTTCCAGTTGATAAATTGTTTAAAGCATAACCGGTTGCTGTTCTCCTCCTTCTCTCCTTTTTTTAGAGCCCCGCAACCAAATCAATAGATTATATTTAAGTCTGCTTAACATGTAAGAGAATTTACAAGGTTCTTAAATGTTTTATGATTTGAACATTACTTTTTCTACATGTTCACGACTCAAATCTGTGCATATTATACTCTGTAGCCCACATGCTTTAGTTGTCAGGTCTTGACCTGAATCAGAATAACGGCTTTCTCAAGATCTATGTTGCAGGCAGTGTCTACAATGCCCGATCCAGTCAGGTAAAGTCATATTTTCAACATTTCCAATTCCCAACCATGTGTAACTCCTTCCATGTGAAATAATTGTAATGAAAACACAGGCTGATATAATAAAAACTTCCCCCTTACAATGCTTTCTCCACTGCTTTCATTTAAAATAACTAATAGACTGTACAGTTTAGTATCCGTGTTGTTTTCAAGTTTGGTAACATTCACCCAAACTGTTTAATTTGTTATCGACTGCCTGCTTAATATCAATGCGTCACTTGGAATGAGTGTTCAAATGACCACTGTAAAAACAAACGCATAACCATAAAAGTATTTTTTCAGATACCCTACATTACAATTTGTGCAGCCAGTCTCAGAAATACTCATTAAGGTGACATATCTACTAAACTTGTTACATGCATTAGATTGGACAGGGCTTATTTTGTTATTCCCCTCAAATAACAATTTTGAAGTTCATGATTCCACAGCTTTGCCTGCTAAATCCAAAATAACTCCAAATACTGAACTCTACGTGACTGGATTTAGGACTGTTCCTGCAGCATATACATAAACTGTCTGTCAACCAAAGCATGAGTTGAGCAGTCCCTTCCTTTAGACACGAGTGAGGAATAACAGGTTGAGGCTGCTGGGGATCTGAATGGTTTCCAGTGCAAGGGAAGAGGGGTTGAATGGAAATGTAACTGGGTAGATGTTTTTGGTGTCCATTAGTAACTGGGGAGATTCCTTCCGGTCTCGTAAACGTATCTGCCAAGGAAGAGAGAGAAGTAATGATTTACTTTTCTAATCTGTGTTCCTGTCCACAATGGAATGTCTCAATCATCATATTCCTTGATCTGTTTTAAATACACCTTTTTCTCTTTAAAATGTGTAACCTGGTGGTTAAATGTTACAACTGCATGTCTTTTTTCTTACAGTATAATTTCTGTACCATGCCTCGGCTATGATGCCAGGATTGAGCATTACTCATTGGAAAATCAAAGCATTAGAAAAGCATGAAAATTGAATTAAAAAGGGAATAAACAATAGAAAAGGTTGGTGAACTGATGAACTCTACAGAATCCACAATGATCTTACCTGTATGGTACGTATAAACGATACAGAAACCCTTTCTTCAAACTCATTTACTGGAGTGTACAGATTCAGCACTTTTACAATCTGTTGGAAAAAAAGCCAGTTACATAAATGAGAAAACACAAATCATGCAACTAATATACAGTACTTCCCAGGAAGGACATAAATATCACAATATAGGTATTGGCACTTGCCAATATATACACCTGCAGCATACAAAATATCATTTTTTAAACCAATTTTTAAAGAAGCATAAACAATTTAAAAACACATTTTCTAGAACTAAACAATTACAAGTCTTAGCCCTGCTAAGTTATAACATTCCTTTCTCCTGCCTGGAATCATTTATTTGAAACAGTAAATAAAACGTATTTACGTTTTCCAATGTCATGGCAACTATTTCTAAACTGGACTTCTGGTTTCTCCCAAAAAAAAAGTTTAAAAAGGTGTACCTGTGCTGTTGAAAGAGCATTGCACATTGAGCAGATTGCCTCCGCATCCTCATCGGTCTTCTTCTTCACCTGCAACAGCTGAGCTGCCTGGATCAAAGGCTCCAGTGTCTCCTTAGCACCACTTGTCATTAGATTCTTGTCCCTTAGCCATTCCTCAAGCTGGCTCACATTGTATCTGAAAAGAAAAGCAATGGAAGTCCTTTATACAGTGTTCTTCCTACTGTTTGAAGCCAAATGCTTTATCATCTAGCCTTGGAAATTACCCGATCTATTTCAAACTGATGAAAGCCTACAGAATCCAAAATACCCCAATGTGAAACCCACAGCAGCTACTATATGCTCTGCTAGTAAAATGAAAGACTGGAACCCACCTAATCTGCATTCCTTTGCTCCAGGAGCACATGTCCTTGCGTAGCAGCAGGTTGTTGAGGGTGACGGCCCCGATGATGTAGAACATCTGCTTGATGACCTGTTTGATGAGCTCCGGGTCTGTGCCGTGCTGGCACATGGTGGAGTGGAAGGAGTTAAGCTGACGCAGGATGGAGTCCAGCGTGTAGGTGCCTTCATCCGCAATACTGGAGGTCCTCTTACGCAAGCCAGTGGGCTTTACTCCCGACACACCCTGGATTGTCTCATGTTCCAACATTCCCGAAACTGCAAACATACACAGAGATGACACACGGTTTGTTTGGGTACACATACATTGTATCTCATTCTAGCTCTCATTTTTAATCCATTACAATGTATGCCTGGCTCATGAACAACAAAAGTAGATTTCGTCCAAAAGAACTTAATCAAGCAGTAATTTAAAAACACTGAAGAAGTGTCTTAAAGCACAGACTATAATGCATGAGAAGTTCAGCTATTAAAAAGTGCATCTGATGATTAATCAGTTGAACCAAAAAATACTTTGAAGAAAGTGCATGAATTATGCAAAGTAGAACGTAATGTGGTTTTACCCACAGAGACCTTAATCACCATCATCATTAATACGCTGAGAGTGTTTCGACCAATCATATTGCAGCATTTCATGTCCTTTACCGAGAGCATGCAAAACAGTAATGTTATCAAACAATAAAGTATTCAAAAGACTTTGCTTTCTCAAGACAAAAAAAGGAACATTTTCATGTGACCCCATGTGATTATTAAGTCTCACCTATCATTGGCTGAAGGATATTCTCCATGACCTTCACGAGTTGCTGGTAAATCTGGATGGCCAAGTCGCTCAGGACCTGCCTGTACTCTGCCAGGTCGAAGTTAGAGAGGCAGTGTTCATTCTGTCGGGGGGTGTTGTGCTTCATAAAGGACTGTGGTAATCAGAGAACAGGTGTCAATTACAGTAGAACAGAGTTAAACCACGGAGCAACTTCCACGAAATGCACTGAATGGGTTTACCTCTTCTCCGCTGTATTGCTTCAAACAGTGCAGGAACCGACAGGTGTTAGACAGCCAGAACGAGACAGTTTCATAGTCATCGCCTCTTTTCTAGATAAAATACAAGAATGAACAAATATGCAGCTTGAACACTTTCAGCACAAAGTAAATCACAAAGAAAACACATAGTTTCAGTTTCTTACAAGGATAAAGTTCAATATACAATATCAAGGGGCACATCCAAGACTTAACCCTCTTTACAGGTGTGCAGTGTTGAAGGCGCCAATTCTATAGATCTCTACACCATGCCGCTTCAATGCCACATTGTTATGTACGGTCCCCATTATAAAAACATACAGGTACTGTATGAGTTCTTGATTCGTATTCAATTTAAATTGCTTTTACCAAAATATTCTGACATTTACACTTTCCAGTTTACACAAAATCTTTCACCATTAGTGCATTGGAATTATAGTACCTAGACTTGACTTGGTAATATTAAAAAAAAAAAAACACATACCTTTAAGATCTTCTTGATGCCATTAATAGTCGAGGTTAACAAAGTGCGCACTTTCTGGTCATCATTTATATAATCTGCATGCCTGAGACACATGAAGAGGATGTAGGCCGGTAAGCCAGGAATCAGGTTTACAGCCACACCCCGAGGTTTTAGCTCTGAAAATACATAAATAAGAAAAGGTATATACTAACAACAAGTTTAATGTCAAACATGATTTGCTCTGCTTTCTAATGTCTGCCACTTTCCGACTAAAATAGCTAAGTTGTGACAATTTAGCTGTGAGAGAAACCAAAGGCCAGAAGAATTCGTGACTACGTCAGTAACGACCAGAGCTTTGACTGGTCTGGTCATCTGTATTAAAATGCCAATGTACTGTTTGCTTATCGAGTGCCTTTCTTCACTTGCCTAGGATGAGGTTTTTCACCAGTTTGGATTCATCCTCCTTCTTGTACTCTAGCATTCCCTGGAAATCCTTCTCCTTTCTGGGAATGTTGACGGGGTGGATGGGCTCGTCGATGATCTGGCCTGGAGACACATTCTCCATCTGACCGCTTACTGTGGAGAAAACAGATGACAACATAACATTGAGAAGCAAAACACCAAGACTAGTCACTGTAGAACACAGGGTGCCCTTTAAATACTGTATATAGTACAAAACATCTTTAAAAAGGCACATTTTTCCAGCTTTTAGTTCAGGACCCAACTCAAGTATGTACGTACTTTCTAGCTCCCCAATCTTCTTTGCAAATACTTTCAGCTGCTTCTTTAGTTTGCGAACAGTCTTGTCCTGTTTTTCCAACTGTTCCATGAGATCCTATAAGTAAGAAGAAAATATATTATTCTCATTTAAGAAACTGTAGCCAGGGCAGATTTACCGGGGATTTTCAGATGGGATTGGCGACAACACAACAGGAGGGGCATTAGTAAATCTATCGTAGCATAAAGATGCCATTTTAGAAGGGGTGGGGGTCGGGGGTTGCCGTCTTGTTAAAAGTATAAAAGCTTGATTCAGAACAGCTTTCTGCACTATAAAAATGGATGATGGAAACAAAGTGTGCCAAAAATGGCTATTATAATATAAATAAGGTTTTCTAAAATAAATATGCTGGGTTATGTTATAAAACTAAAGAGCCAGTCCCTGTTAAAACAAAACAAAACAAAAAAACATTTAAAAAGACTGACTAAACAGCATAGAGGTTCAATACTTGGTTTGACAAGTTGCAACAAGGAAGACTTGCTTGTTTTTCAAACTAAAACGCCAACTACATACTGTAAAAGTCCAAAAGAAAATCCATTTAAGACACAATAGAAAGCCAACTGTGCTTCCATCACCCTGTGACGGTGTATTAGTAAAGCGCCGGGTGCTGAAACAACATGAGAAGTGAACAGACAGGACATCGTTGTTGGAAACGGGTTAAAGCTGTGGGGTGAAAAAACAAACAGAATCACAGTGTCTTTAGTTTCAGGGAGATTTTTCCAAGGAGTGCCGGCAGGCCGCTCTCCGGTTAGTGCATCCAGGTCAGGAAGAGAAGAGGGAAAGACAGGGAGGACACGTAGTCCAGTCAGATCTACATACAATGATCCGTTTGTAAAGCGAAATCCGGTAGAACTGATACTTCGTGGGGTCATCTGCATATAATTCCTCAAAGTACTGAAAAATAGGGGGGTGGGGGTGGGGTGGAGATGTCTGCTGTTGTATGTTTTATTAGGCATTGTGGCACGTCTTGTTGCCAGGTTGTTGATTGTTTATTCTTTATCACCACCATCCAGGATAACTTCTAAATTGTATATTGTTTTTTTTTTTTTTGTGTGTGTGTGTATGTGTTGTTTTTTTGTAATTGGTCTTCCCCATAGTCTGCCCCGATAGATTATTGCCTTGGTTAATTTATAATGAATTATTTTATTAGTAAACTTTTAAATCATAAAATAATTTAAAAGGTTTATAAGCAGGCAACAAAACCACTCTCTAAATCAGGGGTCTCCAACCCTGGTCCTGGAGAGGTACTGAGGCTGCTGGTTTTTGTTTCAACCGATCTCTCAGTTACTTAATTGAATTATTTGCTTAATTAGTCAAGATTAACAGGTGTTCTAGATCTTTAGCCATTGATGATGTAAAGACACCTACAAAACCTTCTGGATTGGGGCTCTCCATGACCAGGGTTGGAGACCCTATGCTCTAAATCAACAAACACATTTTGTAGCAAAAAGACAACACATGTCTATTCATTTGATCTAAACAGCATCAAATCTAAAACTATTCTAACTACTGACATTGATTAAAAGGGTTCTTTGTGCAGCAAAGTGTACGATTATACAAAGCAAACACAACAGGGCCTGTGTTTCTCTGCAATGCCAGGTAAGGCCTTATTTTAATGCTTTATATGATTTCTGTATTTAGATACAGTAGATTAATTGAATAATCTTGTGCTAAAATAAGGTTTAGTAGTTTGACTGTAACACTCAAATAATAGATCTGATAAAATATATATTTTTAAGTTTGAGTGTAGACTTAAAATATGTTTGTTAATATTTATGCAAAAAAATTGCAAAGCCTTCTTGACAATTAGTTTAAAAGTTAAGGTGCTTTGTTTATTAAGCTTGTGATATATGTTAATGGTATGTGCGTGTAAAAAAGAAAAACTCCAGTTTACGGTATTTGCATTTTAAGTTTAAAACTGCAAGACGGATGGTTGCTTATTTAAGGAACTTTACACTTGTATGAAACAAAATCTGTACTGTATGAAAAATAAAGAAGAAATGAGTTGATAGAATTGATTTTTATTAATTAAATGAAAATCAAAAAATAACATCTGTTTTCTTTTTGCATTTTATTTATAAATGAAAAGACTATGAATATACATGCATACAGCTATGGCCAACAGTTTTGCATCATTTAGATTTTTGGGATTGAGATAGAAATATACAATTATATGAACATAATTTAGATATTTTACTTAACATCATGTAATCAAATAAACTACAAAATAATACTGCAAAAGTCAGCCATAAGCAGCACAACAGTATTTCATGTTAGATTTTGAAATGCCACTACAAAGCAGTATTTAACCCAATATGTTAATGTAACATTATTCAGCCAATTTCATTTGACTTTATGAAGCAATATTTGTTAATCCTGTAGGATGATGCAAAACTTGTGGCCATAGCTGTGTATATTTGTACTATTGCAATGGTATATTGTTACTGCAGTGTTGCAGTCTCCCTCATGCTGGTGCCAGTGCCCGTGGAAGGGCTGCTCTACCTACCAGGTTCTCGTTGGTAAGCCTGGTGATCTCGTGCTGCAGGCTGGCCTCGATGCGAGCCTCGGGGGGCAGCTGGAGGTTCTGAGCCAGGAGCTGCTGCTGCCGGTTGTTGTCCTCCTTGACGCTCTGCAGCTCCTCACGCAGCACCTCCGTCTCGTTCTCGTGGCTCTTCCTCAGAGTCTGGAGCTGGGACTCCAGCAGCCTGCACAGCAGCAGGGGCAGAGAAAGAGACAGACACACACATTGAAAGCAGCGTTCATTGCAAGCCTCCTGGGGGCACTCATCCACCAACAGCTGCGCAGCAAAGCCAGCGGCGCGTTTTAAAGCTAGCAACAAAAGAAAGCACTACTCTGAACCCTCCTTTGTGTTTGTCTAAATTAGTTATTACGCCCCCCTCCACCTTTATCTGTGACTTGACGCTTAGGCATGACAGGCCATCTCTCAAGATGAGTGACAGCCTAAAATTACCCAGTAATTACGATTCTTGATGACTGTTTAAAATAGCCACAGAAAAAGGCCATTCTCTGCGTTTTTCATGATGTAGTAGGTTCAAAGGAGGGAGGGTTATTAAAACCCCACTGGTAAACGTGGCAGAATTCACAAGGAGAACCCACACTACTGTCTATCAGAGTGCAGATGCTGTTAAAAGTCCTTTTGAGCACCCTCCCTTTGTAATAAAACAACAATATACGTATTATTAACATGATACCATATAGCTTGCATGTGACAATCCTATGCTTTGCCTATAGGAATTCCTTTTCTTTAGCATCAAATGAGAAGTAATAATAGAAATGATGATTGTGAGCTACATCAGCTTTTTAGGAGTAAACACAATTGAGGGTTTAGAGGAATAAGGCTGAAACACCACTGTAAACTTGTAAAGCAAGTGAAGGTAAATTGGAAAATTTACCTTACCAATGAAGGCATTTGCTCTGCTTTCACCACACAAAACAATTATATTGCACTCATCCACGGATCTGTATTTACCTGTTTTTATTATTTTAAATATATTACTTTCTTTTTTTTATCCTGTTAAAACTTTAACCTGAATACGTTTCAATAAACCTGAGCTGATTGACTTTGACTGATTGACTCTACATGCATATAAAATAGGCTCTGGTACAAATGGGGATTTTTTTTTTTTTGTTAGTGTATATTATTCAGTACAAAAGCTTAAACCCTCTGGATATTTCTGAATTGGAAATATACGGTTACATGACAGTCAAAATAATCCAACGAACCAGTAAAGCAACTCTCTAGTCTTCCAACAAATGGGAGGTGATAATGTAGAAACTTCAGTTATACTTAACAGAAGTTGAGATCGACAAATGTGTTACTGAAGATAATGTTGCGCAATGCTTGAAATTGTGGATTGAAATTGTGATAAGAGTTTCTAATGTGGAAATACTATAAACAAAGACTATTGCCATGCTTTTTATTTTTTTTTCCATTAAGAAAAACAAACATCCAGTACAGAAGTATGTTCTACGCTGCAGCCGAGCTAGGTTCTGTACCCTCTTCCCGAGTTCAGCTGAAGCCTCTCTGGTGCAACGCAAGGTTGCGCTGGAACAGTGCGAGGTTAGTAAGAGACACGCAGCAGACAGGGGGAAAAGCCCCATGCTTTAGAAATTAGGTTAACCTGTTGGTTTCCTTTAACCCTTCATAAACCAGCCAAAGCTCTCCGTCCTCATTCAGCACATGGTAGTCTTGAGGGGGTGATCTTCCAAGCAAATGAAAAAACAAAAAACAAAGCAAAATAAAAAACCAGGGACACATGAAGGAGGTGAGGTGGTAGGGAGATGAGAAGGACAGGGATGACATGACTGCAGAAAGGGAAGCTTCTCTGTAAACCTGACTTGTATCACGACTGTCCACTAAGTACAGCAAGCTGCTTTCTTCAAAGACGCTTTATTGTATCCATTTAATATGCTTACTGCTCCGTGTTGTTTGCAACTGAATTTATAACTGCGAATAAAAACTGACGACAAAAACAAGGAAAAGTAAAAAGAACAGTAAGGTGATCGACAGAATTTTTTTTTTTTTTTATTGCTGATGCTAAAACACAAACAGTATAATACTTTATAATTAAGGCACCCCCCCCCCAACTTATGCAGTATCTCCACCTCATATTACTACATGGCATACAGTATTGCATATCATGCTACTATAGCAAGAAATTCAGTCCCTTACGTTCTGTCTCTATGTAGCAGCCATCATTCAGAAAGCTCTGATAGGTGGTCTAGTATGAGGTCATCATGAACACTCTTGCTATGTAAAGGACTGTTTAAAGCAACTCCTCGACACAGTCCTCTTGCTGTGTTATCATGCTCCTTCACTCGCACTGATGTAGTTCTGATACTCATACCTTCCAAACCATGTCAAACCATGCAACAGGGTAGATGCCTTTTCAGCACGGTACCCTCCCTGAATTAATTACCTTGCAAAACAGGGTCACAAAAGCACAGGTTTAATGTACACAGGTCCCTATTCTTAACTGGTTTTCTGAGCACTGGATCAATTAATAGCAGGTTATAGCAGCTGTGTCTTCAGGGGTGTCAGACTCCAGTCCTCGAGGGCTGCAGGGTCTTCTGGTTTTCATTCCAACTTAAGCTCTCAATTAACATAATTGATCTAATTATTTGTTCAAATTGGACTTGCCTAATATTTTTCAAGGTCTTTTGTAGTTGATGGTTTACAAAATGCACTTGAATCAAGATACACTACACTGAAACATTTTTTGGAGGCCCAGAGAGAAGTGCTAAATTTGTCCAATTATCAAATAATCAGACTAATTAAGTAATTGAGAGCTCGGGTAGAACTAAAGCCAGAAGATACTGTGGCCCTCCAGGAACTGAGTTTGACACCCCTGGGTTAGAGTCTTGTACACTGGTAAGGTTTAAAACATCCGAGCAGCCATTCCTGCAGTGCAGCCTCATTTACACTTCACTCACATCATGCATGTATAAATGAACGGCCTAGCCCTCAAAACAAGCCTGCGGCGAAAACAAAAGGCGGCAATGCACTTTCTTCTTTTCCCTCCTTTGAGAACGTCATGTTCATGCACGATGCACTGGCACTGGTTTCACTCAATATGTTACCTTATTCTACTCATGAGATCACTGACTGCAACAGGCTTAGAGGTGAACTTTGGCGATCTGGACGAAACAGAGAATAAGATACATAATATGTTTAATGGAACCCCCACACACTACTACACTGGAACGCCCCACTTCCCAGAAGTTTGTGATGTCCCAGGTGTAAGCATATTGATTACTGTATCTTATGGTATCACAAAGCACCTGTAAAGAAACATTATAAAGACATGCTAACCTCATACTATTAGGAAATTTGGGAATTAAAATATTGTAAGGCCTCTAAAAACATGAATGGATTAAGACTTTCAAGTTGATGATCCTTCCTCTGCAGTTTCATTTTGGTGCAAATATTTCCTTACTCATGACTCAAGCATGGCATTCTTTCTAATCCTGTAGAGCTGGGGTAAGGGGTGTGGCTATGTTTGAAAGCCCTGCCTCTTGTATGTAATATTAATGAGTTGCTTTACATCAGCAAACCACAAAAGATACCAGGAAGATCATAATCCTCATTCAAATGAGTTTAGCACAAAGGTAGCTGAGAAGGCTACTGATTTGTCAAATTGTAAATGAAAATCCTTTTAAAATTAGGAGAATTTAAATTACATTGCATGCTAAAAATGCTGTAGTCGCATTACAAAAGGTGATTCATGACTTTTTTTCCCCCATGACGGGAGAATCAAATTAGATTTTACATTCTCTGCTGGAGACAGATTGTTTAGTTAAAGCTGTTTTTATACAAAAATGTAGCTTGTTTACAGAATTATTGACAATCTGTGGTCATGTGACAAACATGATTCTTTGGAATGTGGACAAACACGTTTCATGGAACAAATAAGATTGGAGAACTACTTTGCTCATTAAACCTGAAAGGTCTAACGGTATTGCTAGAGTTCTCAAATAAACACCTATTAATTCCAGATATGACTTGTGCAGATACAATTTCAAAAGAATCTGAAAGAAGTGAGGAGAGTTAAAAAGTTTGCATGTGACCATCAGATTGTGAGCTCTGTTTTTGAGCTGCAAACAACACGACTGTCATTCTTGAAATTTGCCCCCTTACCAATTTCAAGAATTATAAGCATCAGGGAAGAGGTCATTAAATATTTAGGGGGTTAAGTAAACTTATTTATAACTTGTACTATTCTATTACTGTTTGTACACCCACTATTTTCATGCTCAGATTCGCCGTCATTCGCTGCTCTTCTACATAAAATAGCTTACCGTCCCAGAAATATAATCTTAAATGAAGCTCTTTTTTTTAATATTAAACCCATGCACTATAGTCACTTTAGTGCCATTCGATGGTATGTACACACAATGGCACTACGCCTTTGATAAATGAATGAATTCTGAAATAAACACAAACAGTCACTCAACTCAAATAAGCACCATGATGAAGATAGTCGCTCACATGCAACATCAAAAAAAAAATAGACATGAGCGTTTCATCGAAGGCCTTGCACTAACAATAAAACAAGCTGAAAGTGTACCTGTTGCTTTCTTTCACGGCTAGATATGCTTGAGTTATTTCTCCAGCATCCCTCATCTTGTGCACGTCCTCCATGCAGGGCATGGCTTCAGTCATGGTTTGCTATAAGAGGAGACAGGAATGAGCATGCTGTCTTTTTCTAACCACATGCCAGTTTAATTCTGGTGTAATGAAGATTGAGGAGTACAGAAGGAAGTGTACAAAGGTTGCAATCTTTACTATCCCAAGAGAAACGGCTGCACCAAAGCAATAACAATTTAGCAGAACTGTTGTAAACATAAGTGGCAGATAAAACAACCAATCATAGTGCGGCGGGGGTACAGCAGGAAGAGAGGTTGAAAGGATCGTGAATCATGTCATTTAAGTGCACATCAGTTAAATGATCATGAGGCAATACTGGAATCTGACGGCACTGTGTAACATAATCAAGAACAAACCATGTAAAACAGTCTGGAAGTCCTAAGACAAGAACACAACAATTTTCCTTTTGACAATCACAGGTGTAGCTTGTTAGCTTCATATTTACACTTAAATAAGTGTTTTTAATTTCCTGTTTCTCAAGCTCGAACAACAGAGACTGGGCTGTACAGTGACAGTTAGTTAGCTCATGCAGAGTGGAGAAAGCTCAATTCCAACCAAAGGTTAGAACATCAGCAGAAAA
This sequence comes from Polyodon spathula, assembly GCF_017654505.1. Taxonomy (NCBI): domain Eukaryota; kingdom Metazoa; phylum Chordata; class Actinopteri; order Acipenseriformes; family Polyodontidae; genus Polyodon; species Polyodon spathula. The sequence goes on from NC_054552.1 coordinate 27,474,174, forward strand.
AAAAAAAAATGATTTACCTTGTTCTCCTGGATGCAAGGAATTGATGGAAGGAAAGAATAAAAACATAAAAGTGACAATTAAAGGGTACAGTCAACTGAGCAAGTCACCATACAGCACATCAAGGTTCAAAAAACATTTCCGCAGGCCTGATTCTAATGTGACGCGCCCTATAAACTCCCAACAGCAGAGAAATGGGTTATTATTTGTTGCTAATATTTTTTTATTTAGCAGACGCCTTTATCCAAGGCGACTTACAGAGACTAGGGTGTGTGAACTATGCATCAGCTGCAGAGTCACTTACAGCAACTCCCACCCGAAAAACAGAGCACAAGGAGGTTAAGCGACTTGCTCTGGGTCACACAATGAGTCTATGGCTGAGCCGGGATTTGAACCAGGGACCTCCTGTCCTTTTCTTTAACCACTGGGCCACACAGTCTCCACCTAAGGGTTCCTTTTATCTCATTTTAAACAGTGCTTGGCAACTCTAGTTGTCAACAGCTATTTCATTATTTAATTAATAATATTCAACTTCAAAGTGGACCAGAATTGCCTATCTTTAGTCGAACAGTATTTGAACACTGACACATCACACGCACAGTGATTCGCCCTATGATTCATTCTGATCATAATCTGACTGCAGCATTTAATTTCCTTTGCATACCTTCTGATGAATGGCTTCCTTCTGGCTGACCAGCTGGGAGCGGAGGATGAGCACCTCCTCCTTGCGGACCTCCAGCTCCTCATTGGAGGAGTTAAGCTGCTCCATGACGACCTTGTAGGCAGGGGAGCCCGGCGCTGTGACCCCCGGGGGAGACTTCTCAGACAGAGCTTTGCGCAGCTCGTTCAAATCATTCTTCAGCTTCTTATTCTCAGTGTCCAGTTCCTGACGCTGCAGAACGAAGCAAAACGTTCTAACGAACCCCACCGCTTAATGTCCAGATTCACACCATCTACATTTCTTAACTCTTTATTATCCTCTTATGTGTGTTGTGTTTCATTCACCATTGCTGTTTCAGCTTAGAAGGCTTCCTAACTAATATCCCTTTTCACCCGCGGGGGCGTCTTCAAAAAATACTTTTAAAAGCGGAATTTCAGAAATGACCACTAGGGTGTGCAACTGTAATTCTTGTCCCTCTGCAACTGATATTTTCATACAGTTTTCCCATTTACAATTTCTCAGGGGACAGAAACCACAGCTGCACACACCTAGTGACATTGTACCTCACCTGTTCAAATCCTTATCTGGATAAAGAATGTACTGCAGTCAGGACGCATTTGTGTTGTCGAGACTGGACTACTGTAACTCGCTTTTTATAGGCCGACCTCAATCTTTGATCTATAAATCTCTGGCTGGTATTAAAACATCCTGATGCTGGTCCTCTGAGATGTATAACCACATTACATTAGTTCAGTTTGATCTTCAGTTGCTGCCAATATACTGACTTTAGAGGTGAACTCTGGTTTACTACCTTGCAGGCAAAGGCTATCTATCCATCTAGAACCTTTTTGTTTTCTGTGTTAACTCTGCACCAGCCTGTCGGTGCCGAGGGGAAGGATGTGAGCTGCTTGCTCTGCACCAAACCTCTGGAAAAGTTTCACTCCAATCCTTTGCTAGTCTAATTTACTGTATTACTGTGGTTATGAATTCTATTGCGGTCTGCTGGAAATTCTCCATAGTTCTCCTTTAAAATAGAACTGCATTTGGTAGGTACTGTATGTAAACCATTATGTAGCAATAATCAAGCTAGGTACTGAATCTGCTGAGGATTTCTTTACTACCTAAGATTAGCTACAGAACTGAAACACATTGATATCTAGCAAGAGCAGACTACAGTAAGCTAATCCTCTGTATACTGGGTTGTATAGTAAGAGACGTTGAAATCTACTTTTTCCGACTATCATGTCTACCTAACTATCCCCCACAGAGAGACTGAAGCCCCCACCCCCTTCACCTTGAGAGACTCGTATTCCAGCTCTGCCCCTCTCACCCTGTTCTGCTCATCCTCCTCCTTTAATGGAAAGAAAAACAGATGAGCAAAAAGGTAGAAAACAAACCCATGCACTTTCATGAAAAACTTGATTAATCCTCTCTGGGACAAACACTTTTATAAAACCAGCAGTGGTTTCCTCCAACATAAAGAAAGTTAGATTATTTAACACCACAGCCATATATCACTACTGACTATCAGTCACGCTCTGCACTATTAAAAAGACAAAACATAAGTTCTTCTTCTTGTTAATGCAGCAATGCTTGTATTTATATGACATGCCTTGGGTGAACACTAGCATGCAGGCATTAAACCCCCAAAGGTGCAGGCTCTCATAGGAGTGCACAGCTGGTATTTTCTGCAGCCTCTGGGATCGTTGCACACAGATATCCATCCTTACCCTGGCCCTGGCTCTGTAAGCCTGCTCCTCTTTCTTGTCCAACTCGTTCTGCAAGGACTGCTTCTCCTGCTCCAGCTCCGTCACCCTCTTCTGCAGCTTCAGGAACAGGGACATGTCCAGAGGAGCCTTGGTAACATCCTGCAAAATCACCCCAAGAAAGCGAGGTTAGAAGCAGGCCACAGGAGGGGAAATGAGATGTCACAAAACGGAGGATGGTAACCCATATAAATACATAAGTGTATCCTTAGCAGTGTTCAAAACACTTCATAACTATAGTATACTATGTGAAATACGATACTGTAGTATATTAAAAGATTGTTACCACTATATAGGACTACTACAATACAATATTTGTATATAGTAAGCGGCAAAGATAGTAATGATAGGGGACAAATAGAGTATTTCATTGTAATAATGAGATTGTGGTGGTTGAAGCTGTAGTAGTCGACATGTTTAGATTTTGTCTTGCCGATGATGGAAATCGATTCCAATCAATTCCCTATGGTACGGAAAACAAGATATTACTTCTTACCTCAGCTCCCCGTGCGCTCTCCTCGGACTCAGCGAATTCGGAGTTGTACGTGTACTCAGACTCATTGCTGCTGTGGGTGGAGTCTGTCCTCCTGTGGCCTGGCTTAGGAATGTTCTGTGAAACAGCCAAACACATTTGATACTACATACAAAATTAGCCCCCTAGCAGTTCACAAAGCACTCAAAGTCACTGTATCCTTGAACAAACACTAAATAGGAGTTAGGAAACAGCTACAGAGCAACAACAAAAATGACACTACCACCTTACAAATCCAAATCATACTGACGAGAACCGTTAAAGTATTTTTAGCTAGAATTCTGGGGAGGGCACTACACTTTTTCTACAGCTGGGATTTTGAGAAGCAGAATGATTTTTATTACCAGGAAAGAAACAATTGAGACCAAGCTATTTTTTTACAAGGGGGTCCTGGCATGACAGCAACACAAAGAGAAGCAATTAATTCATCAGTGCTGCAGTACTTAATGCAATGCGTGTGCTATTTAAACTGACAAGAGACAATGAAATGCAATTCAACACATTTCCTGAACCAGGGCACAGAGTGCCATAAATGTAGATGAATGCAATGATTCTAGAGCCAAGGGATGTTATACTGTTAAGATCTGTATATATCTTTTAAAGCCTCAATTCTCCTTGCTCCTACCCTGAATACATTTTTCATTTTTACACAATTCTAACTAGCTTCTCAGAACTCAGTCTTGACATGCATTACTTATGAACTGCCACAGCCTTGTACAACCTTTCTGAAAGTTTTTTATTTTATTTTTATTTTTTTATTACAGCGTGGCTATGAATTCACACCTTTGGGACAACTATGGAAATCTTAATACATCCCTGATTCAGCAGGGAAGTTATTTGGTTCGCTCACCACCATGAGCTTCATCTCCTCCTTGAGGTCGTCATGGCGATCCTCCAGGCGCCGGTGCTCGGTCAGGAGGTTCTGATATCGGGAGCGCTCTTCATTCAGCTCACACTCCAGCTGCTTGGTTTCCTCTACCAGCGCCTTCTCCATTTTCTCTGTGAGGGATAGGGAGGACAGCCAGAATCAGAAAGGAACTGAACCACAGCTCCAGGTCTTGCTCACAGTCCAGTGTCTAGTCGATTTTTTAAAATTTAGCAGTTTTAAAAACAGATTTAGTGTACAGCCCATTAAATTGTATAATAGTCCGACCATGGTTATTATTCCACGTATAATAAATGTTAAAATGTTCAAGCTTCTTTATATCGCATTTGTACCCGTCATCTCCTGGTTCTGCTCTTGAATGAGGCGGTTCAGGTCATCTTTCTCTGTCTTCAGAAGCATATTCTGCTCCTTGAGCTCAGCCACCAGCTAGTAAGAGAAAAGAACAGGTTGCCAAGTTAAACAATTAGGTTTCAGAAAAGGGTTTTGCAAAATTCCAAACATTCAAGAGATAGAAAAAAATATATAGATTTAAAAATGTTGCTACAAGGTAAACTTTTGAGGTAGCAAGTTGTCTCCAGGAATGTCCTACAAACCAAACAGCCTTGGCCAAGCCCTGGAGCTCCAGGTTCTAACACGAAGCCCCTACCTGCTCCGTTTCCAGTTTGTACTTGTCGGCCCACTCCTCGATGGTCCTCTTGTCCCTCTGCGTGTCGCACAGCTCCTTCTTCAGCCTGGCCAGCTCCTCCAGCAGGGTGGTAATGCGGTTCGAGTTGTTCCTGGCCTCCTCCTCGGTCAGTCGCAGCCGCTCTACTTCGTTGCGAAGCTTCTCGCTCTCTACAGCGTACGAGTTCGCCAGACTATTCAGACGCTCAGTCATGGCTTTCTTTTCTTTATGCTAGAAACAAGGGCCACATTCTCTTTACCAGCTGTGTAATAACGCCTACACAGGGGAGCATGCCGCTGAGACAACATGTCTGCAGAGTAGCTGAACAGGTCATGAAGACTATAAATGGACATTGCTGGGTTGAGTTATAAAAAGTTTGGATATTAACAGAATTTAAAATTCTGTTTCATCTTGTATCTGATTCAACAGTTCCTAAATAATTCAACCTCTCCCTGTGAAAATCCATTAATTATTAGTGTTGTTCATGAACCAAGCTCATTTTTATTTGAGATTCCCTCATGAAAATGCCAACATTTCATATAAGAGTTTTTTTATTTCACACATTCTCATAATGACAATGATGAAATACTTGTTCTAACATAAAATGTGTATCAGAATATTACACTTTCCTTTTTACAAATATTGGGAGAATTTAGGCATGTTCTATATGGATTGCAAGTTTTGTACACGGTGTACAGAATATTTGGGTAATACATTTATCGTTGGTGTTTTAATATGGTGTTTCTGATAGTAGCCTAGTATAAAAAAAGTGCCTTATAAAAAGGGATAAAAAAAAAAACTCAAGGATACATTTTACACAGGGAGTACATTCAATTTAGAAATTACCAGTAATATTTCAAAAGACAGTAATTAAAAAGCATGAGACAGAAAAACAAGAATAGCTCAATGGCAACAGTTCAGTTTCACTTCCAAGACAGCCAGCTTTCTCTTAAGCAAGGATATAATTAACTCTAGAAAAAGATACTCAGTAATATAGAAAGCAACCGATTACACGGCAGCACCTCGTTAAAAAATGGCTGTCTAATAACTTGTCTCTCATTGGGTCTTTCAGAACCAGATAGCACACTGTGCGTACGGCAAACACTACTGTTGTGGGCCACAGCAACCCGCTAGGCCCGTTCCCATGGAAACACTTACCTGCTCATCCACCTTGCGCTGCAGCTGCATGATCTTGTTCTCCATGCCGATGTTGAGCTTCTTGAAGTGCTCCACCGAGCGGGCCTCGATCTTCAGCTTCTTCAGCTCCCGTCTGGCCCTCATGCGCCGGATGCAGCACTGGAGGTAAACAACAGCTTCCAGGGACCTCTTGTAATGCAGCCGGGCCAGCCAGCCTCGTACCCTCTTCTGGATAATGATAGTTTTGTGCTCCCGTAGCATCTGTAGGAGTGGTGGGTGGATAGTACACAATAATGTTAGTATTTAGGAACCTATAAATTACTACACAGCCTATTTTTGTTTTTTTTCCAGTTTTGTTCCAGAGACAGACCTATCAAACTCCACAACCCTCACAGTGACCTGTCAGAGAGAGTTAGGACTGGGACAGCTGTCGTTGTTTCTCACAACCTGCCCAAAGTTAGGTTTGCTGGCTCGACTGTTATGGGATACCTTAAATATCTGTCCTCTCACCCAACACACGTAGACACATAAATACACACATAAGGGACCGTTGCTGTCCCCGTCACTGAGCAGTTTATATCTGATGACCTTGCCTTATTTATACCTTAACTCTCAGCTTCTTAAACTGTGATAAAAATACCAATAATTTGGAATGGTTTAAATAGTCCCTATTGTATTTATTTAAATAAAGCAATTTAGACAAATTTACTGATGATTCTGTTTGTGCCATATTGCACTTAACTGCTTATTCTGGCCAGATACTTTAAGGCTTTAAAAAAATAAAATAAAAAAAACAACAACAAAAAAAAAAACACAACAGTCCTTTATACCAGGTAGTTAGCTTTATAAATTGGGCTTCATCAGTTTTAGTTATCTTTTGGCGAAGGACAACAATTTATCAGACTTTCCAAAAACTCCACTTCCACAGTTTAACATCTGGGGCAAACTAGACACCTACCCAGAGGGCAAACAAATTCAACAGCCACTCCTGCCTAGAGTGGCAAAAGTATAATGCCAATACCAAGTTCCACAGTACTGCTGAAAAAAAAAAAAAAAGGAAAGAGATCGAGAGAGTAGATTCTTACCGCCTGGTACTTCTGCCGAGCCATGTACGCTCGCAGCATGCACTGGACGACGAGAGACGCAGCCTGCATGCGCCGGTACCTCTTGCGCTCCCTGTACATGCGCTGAAACTTCTGGATGGTGACGGCAGCCTGGGTCCGGCGCAGGAACTTGGCAAGGCTATAGGAGAGGAAGACGGCACAGCAACGTCAGCAAGCGAAACAGCCAATTCTAAGGCTCTTCTATAACCACTTCAAAGTCCCTTACCATCGTGCCTGGTAGCCGCGGACGTATCTCTGGATGGTGATGGCTGCGCTCCGCATGCGCAGGTACTTTTTGCGCAGCAGCCAGCTGCGAATGGTCTTCTGGATACGGATGCAGGCGACGCGCAGTTTGTCAGCCCGTAGTTTCTCCAGGTAGGCCACTTGCCCGGCCCGGAAGAAAATTTTTGTTTTGCCAAACTGATACTTGTCTTGATCCTGCAAAGATGATAACATTTAGTGTCAGGCAATCCTTAAGTAGGACTCCACAAAAAGACCCAATAGCGACACCTGCTGGGGGTGTTGTAAGTGGTGCAGCCATGAGCTCACCCACAGCCACTAAGTTTTCTCCTCCTGGTTGGGAAGCTGCTAATGCTGCTGCAGGATACCTCACAATCTATTTTTTCTTTCCCAAAGTGACAACCCCCCTCCTTACGACAGTAGAGGGCAGTCAAGATACAGAAACATTTTGTATCCTTATTGACTTTTAATACACTACTGCACGCCCGGACTTGGATGTCCTACTGGATGTGCGACTGAATCTTCATCGAGCTACCTCTCAGATTAACTACGAATAGCAAAGGCAATGTAAAAACATGAATGCAAATACATAAAGTATCTAAAGACTGAGATCGACTATGTTGCCCAGCTGACAAAAATAGATGAGCTTTAAAAAGACTTGCGGCTATGAATAGCTCTCAGTATTCCCAGTGATAATTACATTTTAAACCCCCCTGCACAGAAGCAGAAGCCATGCACACTAAAAAGAGTTAACCAGCAAAATGTACAGTGTATTGCTGCCAATTATGGAATAGAAGGAAAAATGTAATTGCTCGTTACGCATCCAATAAACAGTTTGATTATTACATTCTAAAAAGTACACACACAAAAAAATAATGTCTACCTGTTTTGTTATTGTTTACCAAAGCAAACTCGTCCATAAACGCAGCATAATCTTGTAGCAAGGTAGCTATTGAGGATTGAAATGCAAAGCTCTGATTTACCAAATCTTTGCTCTTAAGGGTCAAAGTTTAAAGCGTCTTCCAGCAACGTTAATGAATAACGGATACGAAAATAAAGGCCCTGTGATTCTTGACTGGAAGACTGCTCCTATAAACTCCCAGTCAAAGTCACTGTGAAGCGTTACCCTTGTTTTTACAATACTGAGGTTTACCTTGATCAGTTTCTCTAAGACATTCCTACATGTTAGCCTCCTGTCGCTCAACACATCCTTTTGCTTCATGAGAACACGGTAGCGGCTAAAAAACTCCTGATACGTCCACCTGGCAGAGAAACAACACAGGTTAGGCGAGGAACCGGAAAGCTGCGGTAACTTTATGCAGAGGACAAAACCTGTTAGAAGCACTGCAAAGAATCAGGTCCTGTGCTATGAAACACTCGACAGGATCTGTAGTAATATTAAAACAAAAGTACAAAAACATTGAAGACTTCTGATCAAAGAATTTCCTTTTAGTATCACTCCATACTGAGAACACCTGGGGGCGTTGGGAACGGATGGATTTGGGGAATGGTTCCCTCACTTCTGCAGTTAATCAGTGATGTGATCACTAGTCAATGAACGCACTAGTCAGTAATCGCACTGTACCTGGATGGGAAGCCTGCTGCAGAGATACGGATTGTTTCCAGGACACCACAAGCTCTGAGCTGCTGCACAGCTCTACTGGGATCAAACCTGTTTCAACAGAAAAACAGGACGAAGGTTCAGACTGGATTTCTCTTTCTACATACTGTATTAAATACACCTTCATGTATTCAGACCTACTCGGAAACCCTACAGTGTTAGAGACCATGTTGCCACTGTGGTTTTTTTTCTTAGTAACACAATTACTTTTGTTTTCTGTGCAAAATCACTTGAGTTGGAATCTGCTTTGTGGTATCTTTTCCATTAAGGAGAAATGTAAGTACAACATGTAAACATTACAAAAAATAAATAAAGAAACAGACAGCAACTTATTAACACTTGTCACCAACATCAAAAGGGCGGGTCCACCACCTATTGCAATTTATTTGGGGAATTATCAGAATTGAAAGTGAACTCTAATTGAACATGCTTCTTATTGTACACAGCTTTAACCAAATGACTTTTTGGACAGTGCTGTGCTGTGACACAAGCTTGCATTATTCCTTACTTGGCAGTATTGACTGTCACAACAGAAGGTGAAGGCTGCACTAGATTAGCTTACGTGAAGGGGTGTTTGTTATCATTCGGTTTGATGCAGCGCACATAGTGGGGGGTGGTAGCATTGAGCGTATCCATTAGCAGCTGAAGAGAGTTACGAAACTGCAAAAATAAATACAATAATATTACATTTGGAATCACTAAATGCAAACAAGCTTTCTGTAACTGTTTAAGAACCCTGCCTTCCTTCCTCCGTCTCCTTTAATTAGTGCTGATGCTAATGAACAATGTGTTTAGCTTAAACGTTAGGAAACACTGCAGGAGAAATAAGTGATATACCTTTTGAATGGCAGGAACAATTAAAAGTGCAAGAATAACTACCGGTAATCATCCGGTCTATCAAACAGCAGTTTACCATTAATACCTGACTTTCTTTAAGCCCCTGAATATAGTGAAGAGTCAGTAGCTTCAAATGTAATCTTCATTTTTTTCCCCCTTTACTATTTTATGGTGTTTGCTCGGAGTGGTTCTGGGTTCTGTTTCTCCATGACTGAGTTGGTGTCCTTGTGTCTCTAAAGCTGCCTTTACACCTGCTCTCAGCTCGTCTGGAGAATCCTAAGTGCTGGGACTTCCTCCTTCCATTCAGATCACATGACAATGTCCCAGCACTTCCCAGGATTCTTCAGACAAAGCCACTCAGAGCAGCTCAACGCAGATATAGAGAAAAAATGACACTAACTCAATATTGGAATAACAGCCCAAAACCACTAAAAAAAAAAAAAACACTGCGAGGGGGGAGTTTCCCTATCCAACAGAGACACATTTATCACTAACTCTATGGCCTTACCTGAAGCCCCACGGTTTTCTTGTGGTCCCGGCTGGTTTGTCCGGGGCGTGTTTTGGTCTGTTTGACGCTGAGTCGAGTGCGACCGCCTGGCGGGGGCCCTGTTGGGGTGGTCGCCTTCTCCTCATCCTGAAACAGCTCCACTAGTAACTCAAACTGAAAAATAACAAACACAAGTTACAATAGGTTTATTGAGAATAATAAACGATATTCTACAGTATATCAGTTGATATATCCCATATTAATCTGGGAAATCTGTTTAGGGAGCCAAATCTCTTCGTGATCCGTCCTGGATGCCTGCGTCAGTAAAATCCATGTTGTATTTATTTTTTTAAATGTTCGAGAATGGGTGCGTGCTTGGGGTTGGTTTTTAATTAACTGTGCTTTAGCTTTTAGTCTTTGGGTTTTTTTTTTCTTTTTGCACCTAAAATGCACCAGACCATTCCCTCTTAACTGTTTGTTGAATAGATAGATACACCTGGCAAAAATGTGATTAAATTGGAAAGTGTTCTTGATGAATCTTTGAGATTTTACAATAAGTTTATTTAACAGAAAGGTGCTCTTCTCTGTGACAGACAGGGTTGTCGCACACATATTAATCACTTTTAAATATTGTGCACATGAAACTTGATGCAAAAGATGCAAAAACTAACACATTTTTGTTTTATTTATCTTCCCTTAAGACCCTCACTGCAGATCATAGCCCTAGCTTTTCTTGCTGTGGCACTTGGTATTATATAAAAGGATCCTTTAAGAATGTATTAATGTCATCAAGATTCCTGGAAAGGTTCCAGGAATGATGCTGTGAGCTATATGACACACAGTTTTTGGGTTGATGATAAATTCGATACTGTTAAAATATCAATGTTTGCATTTATTTCTGTATGACCAATACTAGACTAGACTGCCTCCTTGAACATTACAGTAGTGTGTATAAAATATAACTATATTAATTTGAACTTACCTGCTCAAATAGATACCATTTTAAAAAAAAAATTAAAAAAAAAACATTTAGCATGTTAAACTGCTGTTAAAAAGCAAAACAGAATCCCTTTTAAACACATTTAGAGAATTCCAATAACCTATGGGGAGCCTTATTCTTAACAATGACATGACCAGCATTGAAAAATGTGTACAAAATACACTTTTAAAAACAATGTGCTTTGTCAGAAATCATATTTTTTGCTTTGAGAACATTCTGGAAATGCTAAAGCAAATCATATTAAAAGGGATACTGTATACTTAGCATGTTTTACAATTAGCATATGAGTTGTGTTATTTACACAGGGAATAAATTAACTGACATTTAACATTTTCACAGCTACAGTGTAACCCTTGCTGCATCTCCAGGGTGCATCAACTGCAGCGTCCAGTCAGGAGATGGTATAAAGTCACAACCACTGTGTCATTATTGCATGAATCTATATTGCTCATAAAGAAAGCAATACAGAACTGTAAATCTTAATTATTCCCAGTTTTCTTTAAGGTCTATATTAAAGCTAAGTTTATAGTTAATAGTCAGTAATTTACAGCACATGCTTTAACAAAGATGGTCAACAGCAAAAAGCCTATAGAAAGCTAGATCATGCTGCAAAACACAGTGGGGTATTTTAGTTTTAAAACAAACCTCCCCCCAACAACCAGCTGCTCACTAAACTGCTGTCATGCATATTACAACAGGGCACAGCACCTAGACTGGCTGCCCATGTGCACAGGTATGTAACTGCAGTGATGCAGACAGATGAGGTATTAGACATATTCCAGTGAGCTGGTTAAAAATAGAATGTGCAGCTTACACGAACACTCAGGTTTACCTTCTGTAGAACAAGGAATTCAAGTTGGAAGATACAGAACCGAGGAACACCAAGTGGGAAGAAAGATTAATTAAAAGCATGAATCTCAAAAGATCATTTATATATAGAGATATTGTAAATCATACATGCTCTTTTCAACGTCTTATAAACCTTTAGCCACCAGCCACCAGTTCCAATTTAGATAAATGGTGTTAAGCACAAAGTTTTGGTGGCCACAAACTTTACTAAAATTAGGGCTGCCCAATAGAAGAAAACGTGAAGGGAAGCAGTGAAGGGAATCACAATGAGGGGCTGGACGGCAGAAGCGCATCACTCCCCATTCCCAATGGAAGTGGAAAGTTCATTAAGAGTTTTCTGCGGGGGTCCGATAAGACCACAGAACATCACTGCAGAAACATGGAGAGAGGCGGATTTACCCTCAAGGACTGGTTTACAGAATTACTATTATGCATGTATTTAGGATGAATCTGTAAAGCTTTACTTATGCTTTTGGAAGCAGGAAATAACACAAAAATAACAGTTAAACAACGTGCTGTGAAATGTGGTGTACAGCAAACATGTTTCATGGAACCTACACAATGGGAGTTACACGGGATTCTAGGGTCAAAGGCCCGTCCTCTTGATGGCTGTTCCTGTTTATGAGCCCCAAAGAGCTTTTTAAAGTACAATATATATATATATATCACTTTGATCCCATACTAAGTCTTGAGGGAGCAAACTTTCCCTTCCATGAGTTTATTAAACAACTGTTTACAGAAAACAAAAGATGATTTACGTCTTTCCTTCATTAGACGATCGACCAGTGCAGGGATCAAAATAGTGGATTTAAGACTTGTGCCTGTTTCCTGGTAGATTTATAAACCCGTGTATACAGCTGCAGAACAACAACACTAAGGCTAAAGACAAGAGTGCAGAATCCCGATAACTGAATCAACAATTTGAGCTCACAGATGAGAAGAAAAGCTGGAAGCTTTGAGGGGAGCAGCAATCAGCACAAATTCAAGAAGCTGTTTTGGTATCAATTATTTCATTTGGAATGGAAAATTAGCCTAGTCAACACCATGACCCGAGCCTGGGTGTCATTACCTGCATGCCGTGGAAAACTCAATCAGAATAACAGTATAAATCGAGGGTCTACTGTTGAGTAAAAAAAGGAACTGTAGCATGGATAATGTTTTGGCAAACTAGGCCCCGTTCTTCATTGAAAAAGGGATATCCTAAAATAGAATATGCCATCACTAAAAGTTGACATATTTTTCCACCAAATATAACCAGACATGCCCTCACAGAACTGAGATATGTGCATCATATATGCAATAGTGTGACATGTATATTTACTGTAGTTTGCATATTATATTTGTCATGCTCTTTATATGATCCTTTATGTATAAAAACACATGTATGAAAGAGTTCATATCAGGCAAAACACACATCCAGTGAACCCTAATGAACCGTTCAAAGGGACCATCCATTTTTGGCTGCTAAAGACAGGTGGCTGGCTATTCAAGGGGTCTCTCCCATTCACTTGCATTAGAACTGTGTGACAAACACATACACCATTCCAATGACATCACGTCAGTGAGACGAGTGTATTATAAGCATAGTAAACGTATCACAATGACACCTGTCACACTGGAGCTTTTTTCTAGTCTACAGTATATAAACCTGTATGACTGAATACGTCAATGCATCACATGACCAGCAGGTGGTGCAATAGTGCTTGACCGCCGTGAGGCAGCCCTCACACTGGAGGTTGTATCAATGCTTCAGATGGCACAGGCACTAAATATAATTACATCTCCATGGGAAAAGCAGACATTTTAATAATATACCGCTATTGCCTCTTGCATGCTCAGTAGTATCACTTTTTAACTTAAAACCAAATCCACCCAGTTAAAAACTAGATGATCAAACTGTGATAAAGCAGACCGCTCTTTGGAGATACAAACCTTGCTTGTTTTCAGCACAGTAATCTGCTCTTCATTGACCGTGTCTTTATTCTTCTCTAAAAACCCATCACATTGGTATTCAACCTACAGTGGCATAAGAAAGAAAAAGGACTTTACTATTTATAGCAGGTGGTCAAAAAGTCAGTTCTGTGAATATTATTAAAGCAGACAAGTGGGTCTCTTCAAGACACAAGGCATACAGTGTAGTAGTGTTTGAGGGTTTGATTATAAAACAGATCCCACAAGGACTTTAACAGGTCTCCATATCAGCTGACGGACAGAAGATCGAGACAAATCTCTCCAGGTCAGAATGCTTCAGACTCATTTCTTCAGCAGCAGTTCAAGTTCAAATCAATTTCAAGCCATGGTCAGGACAGTGGGCTGGCTGAACTCTATGTCTATATCTCTAGGCTGAACATGAGGCTGTGAATGTATTATAGTGTCAGAGAAATATTGGAGGTTGGTGAATTGATTTAGAAGTAGCAGTTAAACCTTTGTCCGGTTCAGTTTGGATTGTAGATTGTACACTGCAGATGGGACCGGCTGCAGCACCAGTTTGATATTGACACAAGAGAAGAGTTTTACAGACTGGTTTTATGGTGCTGATAGCAATGTGTTATAGGCTCTGATGGAGGGCCACCTCAGCTGAGTATTTCATGTAACAAACCTGGAGTTAACTGGAAGTCCTACCATCCATAAACTGACCAAATGACCAGTCCCATCCTTCCCGTGAGGTGAGACACCAAATCCTTTGTTTTCAATTTTATTTTTAAACAATAGAGCTATTTTGGGGCTGACAATACCAGCATCTGAATTCAGGTGAGATCCCTGTGTAACTGTGTGGGGGTGAAGTAACAGCAAGGGGAACATTAAATAAATAAGTGCACTATAAAAACCCTTATCCATTCTGGTCACACACACATTACATCAACGCGTATGCATTATGTAAATCAGCACTTAAATCATCTCTTCGTCATACTACAATTAGCGATGCTCTAAACTGAAGCTGCCAAGTAATTCAGCAGTTTATAATAATTTCACTTAAAGAACTGCACTGTTTTGTAAAGGCCATCTTAGAATTGAGCAGAAGAGCAATGCTTTTGTCAAAACAGGTTCAAAAATTGTTCTAAAATTTTGGAACTTTTCACTTATCGGGAATTTGCTAGCCTTTTCATCCAGTGTGGTCAATGCCCCCATTTACAGCCTCACAAGCCAGGACTTGATAAGCCTCACACATGTGAAAATGTGATACAAAGCCAAGCTAATACAGGCTTGGGCACAGACTGTTAGCCATACAAGTGTCATTATTCTTTTCAAGTTTCATCTTGTCAAGACCAGGAACACAAAAGTACTCTAAAGCTCTAGGT
Organism: Polyodon spathula; assembly: GCF_017654505.1. Taxonomy (NCBI): domain Eukaryota; kingdom Metazoa; phylum Chordata; class Actinopteri; order Acipenseriformes; family Polyodontidae; genus Polyodon; species Polyodon spathula. The sequence goes on from NC_054552.1 coordinate 27,489,253, forward strand.
TGTTTAGGGAAGCACTGGGGTTATTATCTTACAGCCACCGTATAACAGTGTGTCAGTAACATCCATTTCTACCACAGCAGTATAATGAAACATCACCAGATTCTGATTAACTACAATAAAGGAAGAATGCCTGAGCAATTTTGTGTGTCGGATGTACAGATGGACGCCTCCACTACAGAAAAGGAAGAAGCACTGAATAGGAAACTTTGGGGCATGTCTTAGGAAGAAATCCCTTACCTTGTCGGCAAAGTGCTGGATAATAAAAGCCTTATTTGAGAGGCGAGGTTTATGGAACAGAGCACACTTGTTCAAGTGAGTGTTATATAATTTCTGGGCCCATGTATCATCAGATCCTTTTGGCATCTGGATAGGGAAGGAGAAAAATGGTTATGAGATTTGAGGTAACCACCCATTTTAAATCCCTGTACTTGATGACACCCTAATAATGTGTTTTCTTTAACATACCAGAAGACTTACTGTATAGTGCCAAAACACAATCTGTTTGCATTACATATCATTTTTACATGGGCTGTCTTTGAAGATTGCACAGTCAAATTATGATTGGGACTCATTCTTGTTGCAAGTAACACAACCTCAGCAAGTATCATAAAGTGTAGATCTTCAGGACCAACATCCACCATAAAAACATGTACGAAAAATGTAAGGGTGGCATACGGACAGACAGAAGGACAGTTTCTACAAGATATCCCTCTACTAACCTGCGGTAAAGCATGTCTTAAATAATGGTGTCTCCAAGTTTTCTAACTGTAAAAGTTCACTCTGTATCCCTGTCCGAGAGACACGTCCCCAGCTCAGTGGGGGATAAGAAGCACCCATGACGTCTCCATGGCAATGTAGACTCTTACCCTGCACTCCTCATCCAGCAAATCCAGAATTCCCATTTTGGCCTCTATCAGATTGATACAAGGCTGATTGTCATAGAAGTCTATCAAGGTCCATGGGATCTGTTCCTTCATGTACTCCTCTTGTTCCAGTTTGAAGACATGCTGCAAGATAAAGAAAGATTGCAATGCAACTTTAAAATAGAATGGTTCGAAAACCCTGAACTGTGTAAAAAGTTAAAAATCATATATTTTACTTATCTCAAGCTCCCTGTTAAAAATGTGTATGTCTCACTTTTTTAAAAAACTGAAACTTTCAGGTGACAAAATGTATATTCATTTTAACTACTTCCATGGGCTTGTTTGAAGTATCATCAGAAGATTTGGATTACAATTTATTTCTGGAATTATTTCAGTTAGGAACATGAAAGGTTTACAGCATCAGAAATAACAGCAAAGTTTATGATTTTAAAATAGCAACTGTGCACCCTCAAGAAGAGCAGGGGTCCTGAGCTCAATTTATTCTACTAACATGCTGCTTTTAAAAAGGAGGTGCCTTTTACAATTCTCTTGAAATGAAAAACAGAGGTTCACAAACAGTACTGAATCATTTTTACAGCTTATTCTTACCTGCCTGCAAAACATTATCAATGTATTTAATGAAACACAAATATTAAGCCACATGCCCAGTCAAGAAAAGATGTGAGATACAGTACTGCTGCAAATCTAACAGAATACAAGTAACATAACAGATTACTTAGAAAAACACTAGTCTTAAAGGATTGAAAAACAAATTGATCAAGACTGACAAGCATCTCATACCAGCCTCCCCTCATTGCTATCAAAGCCATTGGCAAGACACATTCAAACTGACTTCAGCTGGTCTTGCAGCTTTTAAATATCTGGACTGGCGCATAAAACATTAATTTTTTAAGACTTATAAATGGGTCAATACCTGGTCAACCAATCAAACATAAGGCACTGAGAATCCTACAATGAAATCCACTGGTATTTATGGTAGCAGTTTTTAGTGGGGTTTTTTGTGATGCAGATTTGAAAGCCCTGTAAATCATTTATAAGAGGGTTACACACAACTTACCATGTTAAACTGTTGCTGCAGTTTCTCGTTTGCATAATTTATACAGAACTGTTCGAAGCTGTTGATCTCAAACGTCTCAAATCTAAACAAAAATAAACTCATTTGGTGTTAGTTAGCCTGAACATTGTTATATCATTAAGAAGGTACAGCATCTAATTAAGACTGTACAAATGCTTTCCATTATCCATGAGGGTTTACAGATCTAACCCTGAAAATGCAGCCCCTAATCCCACGCAGCATACCCATAAATATCAAGCACTCCAATGAAAGAGTTCTGGTTGACAGTGGAGCGCAGGGCCTTGTTGACATGGTCCACTATCCAGTCAAAGAGCTTGGCATAGATATGCTTGGCAAGGGCGTCCCTGGCGTTGACGGCCTGCAGTTTGGGGATGGGTTTGATGTAGGTCTCTGCGGCTGTCTTGAGCTTCTTGTGGCACAGCCACTGGGACATGTCCTGATATGTCACTCCCATCAAGTCACAGAAGACAGTGAGGTGGGCATTGTTAGGCTGGAATTAGAATGAAAACACATTAAACTCAAGAGACCAGTTTTATAGTGGGCCTTTTACAACAGCGCACACATGGTGTGACTAAAATGTACTTGAAATGAATTAAGCAATGTTATTTATTTACATAAACGGTATATCAACAGATAGAGATTGGCAGAAATGTTAACATTGCTACAACATTTCCTCCTATTTCAATATTGAAAAATATAGATTTTTTTGTTTGTTCCCAAAACCACCAGTGGGTTTATTAGGAAATGCACAAATCAATAAGCAGTAAAGGATCAATGTCTTAACAGGACTAAAGGGCATCTGTTTCTCCTTTTGCAACTTACAGGTACTATGCTGCTGTCAGAATCCCGGTCTTTAATCTCCACGTTTCCAAGGTGCAGGATAGCAGCAAGAATCCGGAAAATTCCCATCTGGTAGGGTTCACTGATACCTGAGGAGAGGAGAGGAGGCATACAGGAAATATTCAGCTTCACATTCAAAAATACCACCAGTTCAACAGATATTTGAAAACATATTTATTGTCAGAATTACAGTCAATAAATCTGGATAATGTGCCCATCTCACTGGGTGAAAAATAAATAAGCAAACAGTTTTCAACTTTTTGACTATGAAGACAGTAAAATAACTTTTTGTGAATTACATACATGTGCATATATTTTAAGGCCACTTGAAAAAGAAGATGTTTAATTTCAGGGGTCTATCCTGGTACACAATGAAGTACAAAATCTCTTTCTTCACTCCCTCCTGTCAATGGTTACCTAGTAAAGTGCAGGCGTGTCTAGTGTTGACCATCTCCTTTGCATCATCAACCCCATCAATCACAGGGCTCCTCCCTTGTTTTGTGTAGTGGAAGTTGGTTGCCTGGCCTGGTAACAAGAAGATTGTACTCTTTAATTTCAACACTCATACCCCTGTCTTTTATACAGTACTGTGCATGCTGTGAAAAGCAGGCTAATGGCACAGGCTGATACTGGACTACAGCTTCCTTGATGAAACTGTAACGCCAACTGGTAAGCTGATAAACTGGGGATGGGAAACTCTTGGCCTCCAACCTTCTTTCGGGTCCAAAAGCACTTAACTGTACTTTATCATACCTCTTTAACCAGGTTTAGAATTGAAATCTAGGACCTTGTTATTAAAATATCCATTTCTCAAAATTATGATGGGCTGCTTTAAATTTCCTGGGTATTTTGACACATCTGGGTAGTTGCCACAGCAACAGCTTTTCACGCCACAAAGCAGTCAAGAATTCCTTCTTCTGAAATAATAATAATACACCTACTAGACAGGAACCCCCAGATCTCATTTCCCATCATCAATCACGGTTGCTAAGTAACAAGGCTCAAATTTGACAAAAGTCCAGCAAACTCCTGACTGTAAACACATTTTCTGCCAATATGGCAACAGAACAGAACTGTGCTAGCAGATTGACCCTGGCAACAGCATGGCCACTTGTCTCCTCTCTGTAGGGGAGTTCTGGACTAGCTTCTTCGAGTCAGTCCCCCTTAAACAGGCAGGCTTTTTGCCTTTAAAAAGAATGAAACCTTCACTAATATTTAACATTCAGATGGTAGATTTCAGATTGATATTGGAAGCAACCAACACTATCTATCAACGACCTACAGTATGACTCTCCTAAGCAGTCAGCAAAGAGAGATTTTCTTTACTCCCAGTTACAGTCATGCTGTCACCAAGCCAGCGTATCAGATGGGGTTGGCCTAACGATGACAGCACAGGTACTCAGGTGGAACTGCCACCAAATAAACACTACTGTACTTATCTACATTCATTTATGAACTGACTGACATGGGCAGAGAGCTTACTGACAGTAAATCTGTATAAAGGACACTATATGATATTGTGATTTAATGCAACATTTCCACAGGTTCAAAAAGCTATCTTTTTCTGCTTTAATAAAATACACATCTATATGTGTTTCATGACTGGGATGCATGGGCTTAACAGAGTTTTTTTTACTGAAGTCACCTCACTTGTACAGCAAGCGGTTTCTTGGATAAATGAACGCGAACTGGGCATTTTCAGCACATTGATCATGAAAAAAAATAAACATGATTACCGAGTTTAAGAACTTTAAGCTCTGGCAATTGTGCAGAGGCACAAAGCTGGTAGAAAATATGGTAATTCCTTTCATCATCTGCCTGTGAAGAGAGCAAACACAGAGACATACACGTTATAGTGCAAGAAGAGACGAGAAGATGCATTCCAGACAGCGCACTGATGCCTCCCCTGATAAGCTAGTGACTCATCCTCTTGTGCTTTAGTGTGTTCGAATGGTTCTGTCAGTTTGATCTGAAACAAAATCCAGTCTGATTTCACTTATTTTTAAATATAAAAAAGAGCTGGTGTTGACCTTCCATTCTCCTCCCTAGACACTGGACATCTCGTCTAGTTTTTGTTTATGCCAACCATGTCCTAAATATGCTCTTTAAACCTTAACTGAAAGTCAAAAAACAACAGTACCAAGGATTAGGTTTGGGCACCACTGTATACTACCGTGTATAAATACCATATAAAGAAATCTCCCTTTCATCATCATCATCATTATTATAATTACATTTACACTAATAATAGATCATTAACAACTGTAATTAACATAACATTCTGTTCCATTCTTGTAGATGTGAACTCTCACTAATTCAGTGGTTTCCCCTTTAAATTTGGCAGCACACCTGTGGAACTGTACCAGATGGTAGGCAGGCTTGATGTGTGAGAAAGGTCTCAACACACTCATGCAGTGCACTCTATAACCCATCAAACCCAGCTTCACTGCACTAGCTGGAGTCCTAGTCCTGTCAAGGGACTGCATATCGACATGCCTAGAAAAGTGGGAATGCTCAGTCTACATAAAAACTCTGGTTTAAAGCATTAGCAGGTTCGGGGAAAAAAATAAAAAAAATAAAAAACAGCATTGCTGGAATCAAGTTAGTGGAATTCAGATTTAAATGTAACATTTTCATTTCAATTTAGTTTGTGTTTTCTATCCAAATTAAATCTAATTAATCTTATCAAATGAAAGGTTGGCCAGTTACAGGGGCTATCCCAGCATGACTGATTCAGTCTTTAAAAAGCATCTCTGCAATGTATTACAAAGCAAAGACGAGGTTCACAAACTAACCAGTGTATCGGTCACGTTTGGATATGCAGTGCAGTCAATTTTACCGCATGCAAGCTTGCACGTCTGGCAGACTGATCTTTTCTCCTATATGTATTTTTTAGGTATTGCAGTTGAGGGAAGACTCCACACACTGTACCAGCTGCAACGCTGCATCTTCTGCACACGCACCTGAAACACCACTCTTGATTTCTCCAGCAGGTAGGTTCTCATGTTGGCTCCAATGATTTGATACTTCTTGTCGAATCCAATCTCAATATACTTACCAAAACGACTGCTATTGTCATTTCTGGTCGTTTTGGCATTTCCTATAGACTAAAAACAAAGATTAAACCAATCAGATTAGAACTATAAACCACATAAAGATATTCTTATTACAATGACATCTCTCTTGTTTAATGCTTCCAAAGTGTTCAGTTTTACATTCAAATAATGTTCTTAGGCGTAGGGTTAACAATGTTCTTCTGTGTGTAGATGTCATTACCTACCAAAATGATCATTTAAAAAGGAGCATTTGCACAGCCTTCAGTGCACAATGCTTCAGGAATTTCCCTTGAGGAATCTTCTCAAAAGGAGGTGTTAATAAGCTTAGTAAATAATGATCTACTGTAAGCAGGAGCAACAATAGAGAATCATGCACTGTATGAGATAACAAAAAATATAGTCTTTATATGGAGACATATGGAAAATGCATGATGACCTCATATGAGGATGCCATTTTTTACCCATATGAAAGAATGGAAAAAATATATACTTCTTATGCGTCCAAAACTTATTTTTTTGTTTTGTTGCTATTTTCAATATTTCATGCATTAAAGGGTTAAACCGGACTGCTTCTTACAGCGGTAGGAGGTTATAAAAATTATCATGGGGCTCAAAAACAGCGAAAGATAAGGGAATTTGCCTTTTTACCCCAAAATGTTTTTGATGACATTTTACTGGAAGCACCTATACAGCCGGCACACTAATGTAACAATCAACCTCTAAGGATGCTTGACCTTTGCTCTATTGACAACACTGACACAAGGATTAATAATGATGAAGCACAGTGAGTGTTATGGAGTTGACCTGTGATCTTTTAACTTTAGGCTGAAAGATGTAATCATAAGCGGAAACAATTACAAAAGAGAATGCAATTTAAAAACACACACATCTATAAATCAGAACCACCACCTACATCACAATCCATCAATATGCAAAGTACATTACAGCAGAATACAGCTTGTTTCTAATGGGAGGCCCTCAGTTGGCAAGACAATGCTACTTAGCTGAGCAGTTTGCTTAAGACTCATTTAAAATGCATTTGAATATTACAAGATTCAATTTTGGTGATTTGTTAAATCCAGGATGCACCAGATCTGTATTTTCCATTGAGGTGTGTTTCATCTTCCACCATTTTTTTTGTTTTGTTTTTTTCTGCGCTTGCATTGCGAAATAATTTGTATTTGTAAAGAAATGAGCAACCAAAAATGGAAAATCTCAAGCAGATCCTTCACTTCTGGCTTCAGCCCCCAGAGTTTGCATTTTAAAAAATGGGCGGGTGTGTAAAGTCAGGAGCATCCTCCAGGGAGCTGACACGTACAGCAGCTAGACCGGATTGAAGCACAGCCAGAAAAGTGCTTCCCTGTGAAAAGCTGTCGTGCTTCAGTCATACACTGAGCACCGGCAGAGCAATCCAGTATTACTGCAACGATACATCGGGTAAAAAACAGCAGTGATGGATCGGCCCGCAGTAAAAGCAATACTTTGCTATTCTAAAATATAAAATAAAAAAATCCTATTAGACAAAAAGTGATTGCATTTCAGTTTTAACAACGCCAACAAAATAAAACCCATGCAGAATACAGTAAGCATATGAACAAAGCAGCACATCAACAGCTGAAACTCATAACCAGATCTGACAGAGCCTGAGGTGTGGCTTCCAGGCATTGGGTTGAGGAATCCATTATTAGCTTTCCAGTTTGCTCATGTTTTTCTCAAGCCAGCTATAGTGCAGAAGATGGCAAGAGTAGGCAAAAGGTATTTGTTAAATTAGTTTATTAGGCTGTTCATCTGTGCTGAGGCTTGGCTATAGACAGACCCCTCTCTTTCTGAAAACCTTTTTAGATATAAAAGCAATTTTGGATACAATATATTTAGAGGGCCACAGCAGGCACACTACTAGCATCCCCTTCACCTCTGGAGATTCTGGGCTTGAATGACTAGATCTGTCCCAGAGGACATTACAGCAGAATCACACAATGTGCTTGAGAGAGAACCAGGACTACATGTAAACGAAAGTGTGTTCAGGTCAGGACTGAGGTGCTTTCATAAGAGATGTCAAATCAAGCGGACTGAATCCACTGCAGCTGTGCCTCACCTTTCATGACAGCAATGTAGCAATTCTGAAAAGATCACAAACAGTAATAACCTGTGTATTTGTGAATTGGTTCTTTGGTTATTCACAGCTGAAGGAAGTATACTGGACAACCTCCATGGAGTCAACGCATAGTGCCAACCAAGGAACATGGCCTGCAACAGCTGTGGGGCAATTTGCAGAAGCTCAAGTTTTGCCTCTCCCAGCATTAATAGGCAGTGACATTTCAGACGTGCTTTAACAGGTTTTAGGTACATGGAGCACTAACTGCAGATCTTTCAAGATCCCGACAGAAAATCTGTAGCCCAATCAATAGATCTGCCACAAAGAGCTACAAGGTAGGTAGCAAACACATTATTTATGTGGTGAAAGGTGGGGTGGTGGGGGGGGTGTGGTGGAGTTGAGAGCCATGCTCACATAATGCACATAACTTCTGCACAGCTCTTTCCCCAGAGTCTGTTAAGGGAATTAGATTAGTTTTAATTATAGACAAGCAGTCTCAGATTGGGTCAACCAGATTAGAAAACCAGGCTAACAAAAGACTCTCTTGGGATCTTAAGTGGCCATTTTCACTCTCTCTAATAAAACTACTGTTGAAACAATTCTTATTAAAAGGGCAAAAATAAAATGGTATGTGATTACCTATGGTAACGTTTTTGATCTTTTGAAGAACATTATTGACATTTTTTTAAACAAATATAATATTTAGCCACTGTGGGTTAAAAATCCCCAAAACTTAAGGTGAAGAGTTTTTAGCCATTTGACTTTGAAAGAAACACAATTTTGTGTAAAACAAAACTGAAATAGATCCCGTTACTGCTGTAGTGACTTTAAACCACAGGTGAAAATCTCTCAAATTTTCTGTCAGACACCCGCACATACCCCACTAAGCGAATACATTTGAATTCTAAATAACATTAAATCATCAAATGTAAAGTTGGGAACTTGTCCACTGCAATGCGTACCCTCCGAGTTTTAATCAATGATAAACTTTCCCTTCCGTTTTTTAGAAAGCCAACTGTTGCCCTAGTTTAGGGACATGAAAGGCAGCTGGTGATGTAATAGCCTTGCTTAGTGACAGACACAGCAGCCAGACTATCAGCCATCTGTGCCCTGGGGAATACGTTTTATCTCCGGGCTGAGGCTCTGCCTTCTGCCTCCCACACAGCAAACCAGACACTGGTATCATGCACGACAACACAGGAAACCAATATCTACCATCTTAATAGCAGTGCATTGAAACAACACTGGCACTCTGGGTTAAAACGAAGTGTGAGTGAAGAAGACAGGCAGACAGAAAGCAAGCACAAGAAGATCTGCGTTTTTTTGTTGTTGTTGTAATCCATTAGCTACAAAGGTTATCGTTCTCATTCTCAGTTTTTTTTTTGCTACACTGCATCCTAATTCCAAAGAGAATCATAATGTAATTATCATTTTCCTGAGCTGTTTTATGAACTGCAAATGAACTGCACCTCCATGATGGGGTTGGATGCCAGCACTTTCTCCTCCACATTGGTCTCGCTGGCTGAACCACTGACTGTTGCAAAGTATCTCATGGCGTACTTGGCGGACACTGTCTTCCCTGCACCAGATTCTCCACTCACAATGATAGACTGGTTCCTCTCATCCCTGAAACAGAAATACACAGCAAGTTCACATAATTAGGGTTTTATGTATTGACCTAATGACCCTAATGAGTGAATAATTAGGTCTAGCTTTACATTACTTTTGCAATGGTACTGTACCTCTTAACATGTAGAATACAGCAAAGGAGAAACATCAAATCTACTTCTATTATTGGACAATTAAGATAACTGGTCAAACTTAATCTGTAATAAACCAATGTAACGAAACTTGGAGCATTTACCAGGAACACTGTCACCTGTGCATGGCACTATTAACCCAGAACAGCAGCATCAACTATTTCCCCTCAGAAGCCCGGCTGTGGAAACTAATAAACACGCCTCTTCATTTCCCAGCAGGGCTGTTGTTTTCTCCTAGAGAAGCAGCTATTTTTGGTGCAGCTACAAAGAGCTGACAATGTACCAAGCATCCTTATCTTGGGATACAACGCCTTTCTGAATGACTCACAGAGCTGCAATCTACCCGGTGAAGCAACTTGTCCAGAAAACAACAACAGAGTTAAACCTCAAATAGCCTCTTGCCAAAGGTACTGGACTTTTGTGGCTGCTTATTAGCTAGTCCCCACTGCTTTGAGTTATTGACCAAATGCATTAGTCATTCAAACTGCTGAAGTACTTTGATTTTATATACTCCATCGTCTTGCAATGGTCTTATTGTGAATATAATATAAAAAGACCAGTATGCAGGGGAATTGCTGCGCTCTGGAAACGAGCCCTCCAACTAGAAAAGACAGCTGAGCTTCTCCAAGTTCCTGAACAAAAAAGTGCCTGTTATTTCGCTCCATGCCTCCAGATGGAGATTGAGTCCTGGTGATACACCCGAACCATCAGAGAGCTTTCAGTGTACCGTCTAGCAATTTACCACAATGGTATCCAGTTCTGCTTAGCTGGGCTTTAATTTCAATTGGAAACGTTTCACAGGAAGGTCAATAGCTATTAGCTCCCCTGCTAAAGGCATTCAGGTAAAATGAACACTCACTCCCAGCGATTGCTAGCCATCCACTGATCTCTCTGGCACAGTGTAGTGTATATGCAATAAGGAGGATTTTGCAAAATTAGGAGTTACCAAATCTAATTTTTGGACTGAAGTTAATGACACAGGCAACATGGAACATGACATTTCAGAATATGAATTGTAGATATAATTAAGAAAGGAAAAAGCTGGAAATGTATATTATAATGTTTTAGAAAAGATTGGAGGATTTGTATTGGTGACCATTAACTGAACTAATCAATACAACAAAGTTTATATAGCTGAATTAAACAGCTAAAGGCAATTCAAGTTCAGCTAGATAAAATAGACCAGAGGTTATATCAAGATGAAGAAATTAATTTACTCTTGACCACCAGCCTCTGCAAATTCTTCAGAGCAACCCCACTCCTCCCCAATCAATACAGAAAGATATCAAACACATGCAGTCTTGCAGTGATCACACCACAGCCCCTCTGTTGTAGGACACGTTAAGGAAAGTGTTACCTGCCAATACACCTAACAGAATGGTAACGAAGTTGAGTTTGAACTTCAGAATTACATTTTCCTCATTGCACTAGAATGACATTTACAAACCTGGCCATTTGTTTATATGACTCCTCGGCCACTGCAAATATATGCGGATCCATATCCCCCATGTTCTGTCCACTGTATGCATTGATGATGTCCGCTCCATAGATGGGGAGCGTCTCATAGGGATTGATGGCCACCAAGACGATACCTGGAAAAAAAACATAGTAGACAATTAACTCATTTGTGAAGTTTTAAGAAATCCAATGTGATTCCGTTGTATTGTTAACTCTCAGCAAGCAACTTTCTATTTCTGGCTGGAGTCATCTTTCATATAGTGCAAAAGGTGTTTTGAGTGCAGTTATCTAGACTTGTATGCAAGTGTTTATCCACACTGTATCTATAAAGCCCTCAATGGTAAAATGTGTGGTTATACAAAGAAACATTCTCATTGAGAATGTCGTCTTGTTGAAAAACGTGTCAAATAATTTTAAAGTTTATTTTACTGTATACAGGTTTGCAGTGTTGAGAGTTAATAGAAATTAATGCTCATGAAAAAAAGAACACAGCAGACAGCTGCAAAAAAAGCCCTTTCTCTCAAAATGTATGCAAAAACACACAATGGGACAGTCTTAAGTTAATAATGAGAAGCAACAGGCAGGAGAAGAACAAGTATTTGGTGTCTGTAGTTTTGGAGCTGAACACTGCCTTCAGGCTGCACGGTTCACGACAAACGATAATAATTAAAGAAGTGGAAAAAGCAAGCTTCCCACAAAGCTATTCCGAACAAGCCACGACAACCACACCCAAGAAATGAACAGGGCAAAACAGCAGAAACCTCACAAGATACACAGCAGACAATGTCATTTTCCAACAAAAAAAAAACTTCATTTAAATCATCTGTAATTATTTATTTGTGTATTACAGTGAATACACTGGAACATTACGGCAAAACTTTTAAAGAAATCAAATAAGAGGATGCATTACAAAAGTGACATCATCACGCGTACCACAGTAGGTGTAGATAAGCTTTGAATCCATGAAGCGCACTTTGAGGTTATGCAGGATCGCAGGCTCATGGAGGTAACTGAGGGCAGTGAGGTCATTTTCACCAACAAGGATGTCAGGGTTACGTAGATGGGGCAAGTTTTTGGTTTTGGGGTCCAATTTGTGTTCCACGTCCTGTTGAGTAGAAAAAGAAAAATCGGAATTAAGATCTTTAAAACCAACAAAACACTAGTGTATCTACAGTAAGCAGGGAGTATACTTGCTTCTTATTTTCTATCCAGTAGAGCTATAAAACGCTATAGCAATAGCCTCACTGTCTCCTGAGGTCCACAAATGGACTGATACTGTATAAACAAGAAATGTTTTAAACACCCCAATATCATGTAAGAGCTAGGTATGAGGTCTGTCTCCTTTTAATCCTGGAATGTTTTACCACGTGACACAAATCAATGTTCTGTCAGCAAATCAATTCTGTCTGGCATGCTCTACGTTGTGAACATGAGTGTTTTTCTAATTGTTCTTTCCGAGATCTTTCTGCTGTTAATCCCATTATGTTTGTCTCTTTGACTGAGCAAACCTGTGCCAAAACATCAGGGTAGGGCCCCTTCACTGGCTCAATGGTATCTCTGAACCCTGAAATACTGTCTAGGGCACCATTTTGAAGCCTTATGAGTCCTTTCTTAACTTTGAACACTTGTCTACCTGTCCTGGCTTGTATATTGGATATTCATGTCAAACCCAAACCAGTCTCCTGGTGCTTGATCATCCTATCCGGTATCTTTGCTAAATTTAACAGGAACCCCTTGAAATGAGATGTCTATCTCCAGAATTAAATACCCTGGGTAAATATATCTAGTTATGTTATATAAAACATTGGAATATTTTATTAAAACACAAATACAGTAAGAATAAGTGCTAACTAGGCAATATAAGCTGGTGCACTATTCAAAACTACTGTATAACTACATTAGTTCCAGTTTCTCACTCCCTGTCACTGTGGCATGGTGTTCATTGTCTAAGACTAGAATACAAGGTCCTTACCAGTACTTGCTGGCACAGAGGTGCACGGCTCCACCTTAATACAATCAGCTTTCAACCCCAAGTTCATTGTCTGAATCTAATCCAGAACCTAACAATGAGAACTTACGTAGAACAGTAAAGGTCTCATGGAGACTTTGAGATCACAAAGCGAAGTCACCCAAATATCATCGATTTGTTAAATTAATAGCTATTTGCCAGTATTTGTTTTCATCACATTGCATTATATTTAGGGCTTCTGTTTTTTTTCAGGCTTTCCTTTTTGATATACTGTATGAAATCAGTGTTTTCGGTTACTTTCCAAAATGCTTGACCATTTTTTTTCTGTCAAAATATGTGTATAGTAGTAGTAACTCAACAGTACTTGCACACTTAAGTTGTACCTTCTTTCCTTTGCTGTCTTCCACAACGAGATCCCTCTGGTCACGGGCACATTCTTCTGGGGTTTTTGTGTGTAGGTATTTTTGTACATTTCGCCACAATTCTGTTTTAAATCCTCTGTATCTTAACTCTAATACAGCTTTAAATCCTGCTAACAAGCCTCCATCCTAATTGTAATCTTGTTTTAAATCTCGCACTCTCTCCAATAGAAATGTAGGAATGTGCTGTCACTCAGTAGTTGGGGCAGGTTTAAAGTATTTAGAACTAATCAATGATACGAGTCAGGAAGGCGGGACATTGCCCAGCAGCACAGGGAAATGTATTTATTATTATTTTTATATTAGGTTTTTTTTTTTTTTTTTTTTTTTTAATGTGAAAATGGTAAAGTCAACTTGAATTGATTAACCAATTCCAGTTTTTAAAGTGTACATCCTTACATCCTGAGGACTCTGTGCAAACTAAGTCACACTGCTCACAGCATGATTTCAATTCCCGGCCCACCCCCCTTTCCAAAGACCGCATGCACAGATAGGCCCAGAGAAGCTCAGATCTGCACCAGGACCCCTGATCCAGTCTGCCTCCTTCTAAGTCCCTCTTTCTAGGGTGTCATTCTTACCGTGCCATCATCCAGTCTGAGCTGAAGCAATGCATCTCCTTGCTTGTAGTCTTTGAGAAGTTCAGCCGACTTCCAGACTTCTTCTGCATCAGGGATCCATACCCGGGCATGCTGAAAGAAACAAAGAAACAAAGAAAGAGACAATAAGAAGAGCTACACAGTGGGTTCAGTTAGACTGGAGTATGATGGTTCACAGATATGTCCTTATGGTTTGAGTAAACAGGTTTCATGGTTACTGAAATAATGTGAGATGTCAGAAAACCAGGTCTGTTTCCAGTCTTGGAGTTGACATTTCTTCACACACTATTGACAGCTTTATAAGACACTGAAATTCTACAGTATTGGAATACTGAAGTGTTTCAGCCTGTTGGCATCTCCCACTTTACAGATTAATCTTATTTGTGTTTCACATACTGTAGGTTATTATCAGTCATATACAGTACCACCAGTATTCAATCACATTAGTGCCAGTTAATTCAACTAATTACAATATATCTTTCAGTAATGACATGAATTTACCAGCACAGTAATTTAAAGCCACATAGAAATTGGTAAGTCAATAAGGCTGGGGCTAAAGGCTTACTTGGAACAATAGCATGTATTATGTCACAGTAAGTATAGTACCTTGATGTCTAATAAGATCATACAATTACACCCTCAACCCAACATTTATTTTGTTAAGAGAACATCAGGCGTTTAAGGCGTTGTGGCCTTCCTAATATGTCGCTCCCTGTCGCGTCGTAGGAGAGGTGACCAACATTTCAAACATTGCTAAGATTTACAGGAAAAAGAAAATGGTAGTTCTTGTCAAATACTGAACTGGACTGTCAACATAGTGAGAATGTAGCAAAACAAAGGCCCAGTATAAAACTGAACAGGAATGCAGGACACAGACTACAGATTTAAACTGTTGTAGAATTCATTGTGAAATTTCATTTTCCAGGAAACTATCAATTTGGCATTCTCGGTGGTCCTTTCTTATCCCTTACACAAATCCTCCTGGTAACGCAAAAACTGTAACTTAATGCAGTGAGCCAAGTCTCTCACAGCTCTTAACACACACCGTGTATGAACAAGGTTGAAATCGAGTTGTGTACATTTTTAGTTTTTGCAAGTCTTGGCAAGTGAAACCATTTAAACTATTTTTGCAACACATTCCTTCCAGCCCCCCAGCTCACACTGAATTTAGTATCCATTCAGAAAACAAGAGACTAGAACTGCTATTCATTGTATTACTTCAGACTCTTTGATGTTTACGTCACTTTGAAGTTCTGAATTTTATGCTGTTTAATTTACTGACTTTTTTTTTTTTTTTTTGTTTACTACAGGGGTGGAACTAATACTCCTATTGCATAGCAGTTTCACAAATTTCAGGTTTTACTACGAGCTTGATTAGCCACAGTTTACAGGCAACAAGCTCTGGTGTGTACTTAAAAGTAAAACTTAAAACCAGAATCTTTTCTGAACTCTAGCTGGGCACGTTGCACTATCGACTCACGGTGCTCGCACACTGACGTACGAAATCAGCCTTAAATACAATTTGATTTTCATGAATGTTTGGAATTATTATTATTATTTTTACTTTTCTAAGCATTCTTTAAATAGCTCTATACATAGCCAGGATTCCTACTATACATATTAGGTTTGTTCAGGAAGACAACAAGAAAATGAAAACCCTTGAAGACAGCAGCTACTGTGGCAAACATTTTGAATCAGAGTACAGATACACAGCAAACCAGTCAACTTCTCTCTTGGATTTTTGGGTAGACAATTACTCTTTCAAAGTAATTACTGGCAGGAAAAATCTCACAAACTATGCTGTAAAACAAATCCTCTTGCCCTAGAATTAAAACCCTTGATTTGCCTCTAAAAACCACATTTACTTGACAAAGCGACAATGTTGTTAGGGGGTTATGATCAAAGTTGAAGAATAAAACCCCTGGGTGTCTTTTTGAAATCTAAATAACAGTGGACCTAGCTGTCATTTAACTGTGTATTAATCCTGTTCAGATTAAAAGCTGTTTTTCAAGGGAGACCTGGTCAAAAAAACACACACACACATTCAAATGAGCACAACCAATACAAACAAGTTAATCAAATTACAAGTAACAATTCATCTACATAGATGCCATTGTTTTGTTTGAACGCCTTTAAAAGGTAGACAGCATGTTTCAGTTCTTCCAGAAGTTTATTCAAAGATTGTGGAGCTTGGAAACTGAACGCCTTTTTATCTAAATTCCATACAAGCCCTAGGAACTGAAAAACCAGGAGTGATTTATTGGCTTAACGTTACCTCATACAAAAAAAAAAACAAAAACAAAAAAACAAACCTGTGCCAAGCTTTCATTTGCAGTACTATATCAGACACTAAACACCGCTGGCATCAGAAATTCAGAGACCCATCTACCCAGTGTTGTGGATTATAAATCACACAGTTAACACTCAGGCTTTGTGCTGAAAGTCCAAATATCACACCAATTAATCCAACAAAACAGTGAGAAGCAGATTTGAGCCCAAGCACCTGCAAACCCATTTGTACCAGTAGGTGTTGTTGCTTGGCAACAGTGTTTGAAAAAGAGAAAAGACGAAATCGAAAACCAAAACACAACTGTCAAATCCTTTAGAATCAGTAAGGCATATGTATAGTAATATTATTGAATTCTCTAGTGTACAAGTGCAAATACAAACAAATAAATGCGCTTTATTTTTTTATTTTATTTTTTTTTCATAAAAGGTACTTGTAGGCTCAATTAGGAAGGCATAATACTAACATATATTTGTATCATTCTAAATGTCAAATCTAAAAACGTATGCATTTCTTATTATAGAAGCATTTTGCTTCATGGTTTAAACAATTTAAATGACCTGCCACATCAGCTGATTTTGTAGGCATGTTTTGCGTTGAAAGAACAGCCATGGTGCAGCTAAGGCATTTAAAGACAGAGGAAATAGCTGTGTTGTGTACAGTAGGCTGTATATCCAAGCACGGTGAGGTTCTTTACTGACTTCTTTCTAGCAGTCAGAAGCAACAAAATGCTTCTTCAAATCTTAACTTTTGAACATTCAAAACAAATTTGTTTTATAACCCCACCAAGCCCAATTAAGAAAAACGATTCAGCTTCCCAGCACAGCGGTAAAGCACCATAGCACATAACCCTATACAGTACACAGAGGTCTACTCTTTGCATCTTGAGGTCTTTCTGCTTATCAAACACATGGGAGTTTAATAAATACTCTACAATCTCAGCTGATGTTAATTGAAAGGTGTTAATTCCAAGAGGATTGCTTGCACAATAAGAACATGTACACTCATAATAAGCTTACAAACTATTTAAAATCTGTTTATTCATTATTATAGACTTCTGAAGATGGTGCGACACAACAAAACCTTTACCATGCACTACTGTCAATTTCTCTACAATTGACGTCGCATGCTTACAAAAATACATACCTGAGGCACTTCTCAGAATTCCTTATAACCACCAGTCAAGTACCTCAGCCACTTAGCAGCCTTCCCTTCACTGACACTTTCCCTCTTTTGAATGAAAGTGCTGGTGTACTAAGACAGGTTTGTTAAGACTAGAAACACTAGATATATAAAAAGTAAAGCTGCATATAAAAGAGTTACAGTGTCTGCGTATGGGATATCGACACTGGGTAAACAGTATGCATGCACAGTATGGCTTTTCACAGTTTAAATCATTCCCAGTCCCCTATACAATCAGTTATTGTAAATCCCATATCCACGGCTAACCCTTCCCAATGAGGAGTCTGACATTATCACTTTACAAACACTACCCTCGTGGAGATTCCTGACAATTCGATAACAATCAGAGTGCAGACAATCAGACACTTTGATTTCAAGCAATATTGTAAATCTGAGCTAATTCCAAAGGCATGCTTCCATGTTTTAGCTAATGGGATGTTTTATCAGCTGGAAAACAAGTCAGGTCCTAAATGATTTATTTCACGCTGGCAAATCATTTCAGAAAGGCAATCAAAAACTTTCAAATGAATCTGCCAGGAAAGTCGATCGTGAATCTGCATTAACTAGCGCATGTTGTTAACTTTTAAACGCTGCTAAGAAAAAAAAAAAAAAAAAGGGCCCTGAAGTCATTCACTTGTCAAGTGTCACACAACCAGTAACAAAACAAAAAAAAAGTGTTTATTTTGTTTGATATTTCTGCACGTACAGTAATGATGCTAGCTGGCATCTGCAGTTCTGTAACTGCAAGAGTAAAACAGATTGACTAGTATTCAGCACTTGAATATCAAATCATCTAACAACATGAAATCATATCAGTTTCGTGCAATTTGAAGGGGTCACCAAAAGGCAGATGCAAAAAAAAAGGTCAGAATAATCAAGCAAATGGATCAAGGACACAAAGAGGGCAGAGTAGGGCTGAATCAAGAGGAAGTCTTAAGAGGAATAGAACATAAACAGGGTGGCTTCCAAGGATGCCGAAAAGAGCCCGTATCATGGTCTGGGTGAAGCAGTCATGTCACCTTATGGTGGGATCCTGACGGATCTCTTGTGTGAGTTACATTCAGGGTGCCTGAGTGACGAACATGGCATCAGTCCTCATGACTCACAGGTCAGCACAGAGTCTTATTTTCTCTGTGCAGGACTTTGCACCGGCCCCTTTAGTGACTTGAGAATACAGTCTCCTCAAGGTTGAATTCTGGCAGAACAAAGGGAATCACACCAGCAAAATAATTAACCAACCATTACTATTCTACAGGGCCACAGTGGGACTGGGAATTTCATTTGAAATTATTAAACAGATATTTATTATACAGTACAACTGTATAATTTGTCTGTGTCCTTGTACAACAGTGCCAGTAGTGAGTAGAACCATGATCAAATCTATGAAAACAGCACTAAGTGTGAGCCCATTTTGTTTAGTGATGGCAAGGTGGAAGCTGCAGTTAAGCAGCCGTCTATCAGAGCCACAGAGGAGAACAGCCTTAAATAAAATGAGGAACAATGTAAAAAAAAAAAACTGCTATAGCAACTTCATTACCATGGGAACACCTCACCCTGTTTACCTCAAGAGTCAAACACAAATCTCACACAGAATTAGGAGTGGAGGGAATCATAGATTGACTGCTGGTTAACTCAGTAACACCATAAATGAAGTCTTTAAACATGATGTAATTACCACACAAGTGACTCAGAAAGAAAACCAGTTTCTCTGAACATTCATCATGGCTGCCATACAGCCACAATTCCTCCAGGACATCCACTGCTTGCAGAGCACAAAGATAACAGAAAGAGAAATCAGTATATCCTCCCTACGAAGTCACCAGAGAGCGATGGTATTAGCTTATAAAGGCAACCACAAGAAAACACCACTACTAATCCTACTTCAAGCTGTAGTCAAAGTTTCAAAGTAGGGATCAGGCCTAGGAATTAGCAAAGACTTACTAAAGGCTAATCCAGTATTCTTGATGCCAGACCACTCCCTGAGCCCTCTTACATTATATGCCAAATTAACTACGATTTCACTAAATAAAACCAGCCAAGGTATAGTAAAAATGCTGTTTATACTGACACATGTTTCAAAGCATCTTCAAGAGATGAAACTTTTTTCACTGTGTTTCATTTTATGCCTCGTTTTCCACTGCCTTTCCCCAGGTTTACTGCAGAGCTGGACAGTCTGGGCGAGGTGTGGCTGGAGGGTGTTTCCACTGATGCTCAGCTATACCTCAGCTCCAACTCAGACAGTACAGTTTCGTATCTCATACCCAACGAGGCCAAACTGTGCTAAAGAGACAAAACGAAAGGCATGTGCTAAACTGTTTTGAGCAATAACGACTGTGTGTAAAGACAGAAAATAAAAACAGCCACAAACATTTGTCCGACTTCATCCATCTTCGCATGCTTACATATATTCAATCAATCCCACAATCCAACATGACCTTTACTGACCCACTACTACTTCCTCTGTCATCTATACTTAACAAAATAGCACGGGAATGCAGACAGCCATCTTTAACTACACCTCGCCCAGACCGGCCAGCTCAGCTATACCTGGGAAAAGGCAGTGGAAACAAGGCACTCCACTGTCTAGAGGCCTGGAAAAAAATGAAAGCAGGTTTATTCCAACATAAATAATGACCCAATTCAGTGTCTCCAAAAAATGACAACCAAAATACAATTAAAAACTGTAAAGGGAAAACTGCAGTCTGACAATAAAGTACATTTGTACGGACTAATTCTAGATGGAACTTGAAAACCTTAAGTATGCCTTACTTCATCATGTCTGTGGTGAGTCATCACTGTGAAACATCCCATAACATAAATCTTAATGAAACTGCATTCCCCTAGTACAAGCAATTTCACAAGTAAGTGAAACATATAGGCTATTGCTGCTTAGTTAAGGAGATATCACCAACATAGGCTAAAATACTGTGAAATATTATCAAAGGCTTATAAAAGTAAAATTAGACTTAAGGACTTGTTAATTGTTGATACTAATCTTATACTATATAAATATAGATTAAAATATAGATTAAACCCCATAAGAGGCAGGTGGAGAAACAAACCCTGGATACTCTACAGGCTTCTGAGAGACACACATCTAGAGGGGTGAAAGCTGTGGAGCGTTAATGAAAGTTGGCAAGCAAATTCAAACAACTCACAACCTTGCCTTAAAAAAAAAAAAAAAAAAAAGGAATTCATTTTTCTCGACTGCTTTACACATACATTTTTGTATTGAACATGCCCTGAAAATATCATTTGTAACCAGTATGGCCTTGTTCGGCTTTCAGACTGCACAGATTAATTAGAAAAAGAAAAGGCCTCAAATGCTAAGCAACAAAGATTAAAAACATTCCTGTCTGCGTACACTTTTCTGTACAGGTCATGTAACAAATAAATACAGTGCTCCTCTGCTGCAAGCAATTAGCCAGAGTTAAGGGACTATGAACAGTACATACGCCTTCCACTTTATCAAGAGAATAACAATGTGATGGGAGGCAAACAATTCCACCCTCTAAGGGGTACAACCAGAGAGAACTGCGCTCAGAGCTGCTGTTTCAAAGGATGTTCCTGCAGCTTGGAACTATACAGACAAACACCATGTTATTCACAGTAGTGCTGTCCATCCACTCTCAGGTTAAGAATAAATCAGTAAAGACCTTACTGAACAAGCATTCTGAGACAGGGTGGGGGCTCCAGCATTGTGACCCTATCCCCCCAGGTCAGCTCAGTTTAAAGTCTGTGGTTCTACTGTACTGCAGGTTTTGATTTATTTACTCTAGGTTGTTCTGTGTACAGGTGACTATCCATCATCCATGTTATACAGTTTTGTAAAGGGCACAGCAAACTGAACAGCAGGTCTCAACCTTGACATTGAGCATAAACACTAGCACTGGTTCAGATTCCCCGTTACTGCATAATTAAGTGTGCCGACCAAGCTGGGGCCACACCAATTAACCTTCTTAGCCTTGCAGCTTTCGTTTCAAAAGGCTTGGTGTTTTTTCTTACCCTTTTTTTTATAACAAGAACATTCGCAGCTAAAAAAAAATTAAAAACTGGGGAAAAACATAAAAGAAATTGCTAACTAATATCCTATCAGTGCTAATGATTTCTGTGCATAGACACAGCTTTCTGTCAAAGTCAAAACACTAAAAACAGCAGTGTTAATAACAGCTGACCCTAAAGCTGCAGGGTGTTTTAAATTCATTGTCTACTGACTGTTTTACAAGCCTATCATTTGAAGTACTAGCTCTTGGAGTTTTGTTTTTTTAAACACACACACATACAAAAAAAAAAACCCTGCTGCATGACCCTAAACAGTAGATAGCATACGTTTCTTTTCATATAATATACCGTGCTGCGTGCAAAAAGCACTGAGCAAAGCGTTTTTTTTTTTTTTTTAATTTGTGAAGAATGTTAGTGCATAAGAAAGCTGCTGGATAGCACAGGAAAGTGAAGCTCAGAAGAATGTATTGCCATGGTAATAGCAGTGCAAAATTCCTCAAGTTGCTAACCAATAAGCCTTAAAGAAATACATACCACTGTGCTTTATAGTATTATTATTATTAAAGAAAAAAAAAAAAAAAGCATGGTTTGTTGGATATTTATTATGCAGTTCTGTAGCCATATACATGTGTAACAAAACAATTTATAAAGACAATTCATGAAAAAAGCCATATAAGGAAGTACACTAGCAATGTTCAGGCAGCATGTCTATAAGGAGGAACCACAGCCAAATGCAAAGTGTACATACACCATTAAAGAAGTCTTGTCTCATCTTTGTTTCATCACGTTCATGTTTCACTAATAGTTTTGCAAAATGTCTTTGAAACATTTGATCAGAAGAGGATGGAAATGAGCAAGTTTAACACTAATCGCCTATGAAACCACAGTCCTGAAGACATCAAGTGCACATACACGGAAACAGGCAGCAGAATATTCATGTTGGTTTTTTTTAGAACTCATTTAACAGCAGTGTGATGGTCCAAGGGTATCCAAGGGTAATTTGACATTGGGGAGCTTCATTTTCCACACCCAAACCATTGGGAATGACAGCAAGTTTATTTGCATTACAGCTGAAAACCCAACTAAAGTATAAAAAATCCATGTGAATTCCAAACGACAAATGTTATAGTCATGAAGTGGTTTACAATCACTGTTTAAAAATATTTGTTTAAAAATGTAAATGACCCTTAAATTCAACTACAGTATAGTGCACAGCTTAGTGGGGTTTTGTTTTTGAATATTTCAACATTTACCAAGAATAAATCAGCCGATCCACAAATTAAAGCTAAGCAGTACTCCTTACCGCATACCCTCCTGCTTTCAAGATCACTCAATTATCTGCATCTAATAGTATAACCTGTCCAGACTGGAAATCATGATGCAACTGTGCTCATCAATAAGCTGTCTCTGGGTGCAGTCAGCTGTTGCTCAGCTCTATCCCTGAGGGGTTTGCATGTCTATTTCAGAAGAATGTGACTCTTCAGACATGCAGGATCAAGGTCTGTAAAGCACAGACAATGCACCATCATCTAGAAGTAAAGCTCACATTGCCTGCGTACAATTCACTATAAAGTATTGATAGTTTGACACATTATCGAGCTGGTTTTATTTGAAATGTGTTTGCAGAACCCTTGTGTAGAAGTTGAGTTCTCTGTGTAATCTTATAATACCATGCTTGCTTCACTGATAGACTGTGAGCAACTAAAAACTTTTTGTTTTCAACGTTAGTAAAAATAAATAACATGTGTGTATTATGTTGGTAGCACACATGCTACTGGAAATAAAGAAATAAAGGGCTAACAAAAAGATCGCTCACTATGGCCTTCATACATGAACATGTAAAAAAGGAGGTATGTAATACGGACAGGCATACAGGTTCCTCCATATATCCCCAGACACTGATACCTAAATAAGTCCAGATGTGAACACTCCTTGCCACTCCATCCTGGGAAAGCAAAGTGGGGTTCGTTTTGTGATTTGTATTAATATCCATTGGAGGCTAAACTGAGCCACAATCAAAAAAAGTGTCATTTGTGAACTTTCAAGCTCACTGATATTCGAACCCAAGCCTCCAGCAGTGAAAAGTTTGAGGGGTTAGTAAGGTAGCCCGCTTTGCCACAATCACTTCCTGATCTCTATTTAGCAATATACACACTGTGGAAAAGAGGAGGGGGTCCATGAAGCAGCAGCAGCAGTAATCTGCTCAGCCCTGGTCCCACAGGCAGAAGGAGGGGGAACCTATGCGTCTAATCAAGTGATGTGTACACTACTGGGGAATCTGCATGGGAGACAGAGGATTATTCAACAGTTTTACTGCTTTACCGCTGGGATTCATGTCTTTAATGATTTAGTACTGACTGTGAAAGTGCATATTTTATGCAATACTGTGTGATACAGGGGCATGAATTAATGTTTTACACTGAATCACATTTATTGTAGAAGGATTTCATCATGCACATGAAACAGGACAATCTGTTTGGTTCATTCTCACACTTCACTTACTACCAGGGAATGTAAAACATGCAGGGTCTGCATCTATTTGCAAGGTATCTTCCAAACTGAAATGTATGGGTCATATACTTTTTTTTAGTTTATTAACTGATAACAGGTACAGTACCTTACTGAAATATTGAGAAATGTTTTATTGAAATGGGATTCAATCAGCCTAAACCAGGTTTCTGTAATAATGTTTGTCCAATGGGATCTGTTTTTATTTTATTATAGGTTCCAATATAATAATTAGGACTTGAATTTTTCCTTTTTTGTTTAGTTCAGGGTTTTTTTTTTTTTTTAATTAATTTCGCAAAATTGGTTATTTTCGGTTATTAAAAGTAAACACCACTCCCATTTTCAGTTTCTGTAATAAACTGCATGTATGTTTCACTAACACCTATAGAAAGTTTAACTTGCTGTGTTGAAGTGAGGATGTCCACGTTTAGGATTCAGGCAATTTAGAGCTCTGAATGCATTTTGAGTCTGAGAATTGTGATTTCATTTTATGCCCCATTACTGCCTGCGTATCTATCACACTACAGACTAGTTCATGGTGGGTTTTTTCAGCCCACCCCAGCGTATGACTACTCCATATGATAGTAATTCATCTCAGCAGCATACAAGAATCAGGAATGGAAATAAGACTCCCACTGCATAGCAGTTTGAGTCAATCCTGGTTTTACTAGGAGTTTAATAAGACTCAGCTGAGCTTGTTACCTATATACTGTAGCTAATCAAGCTTGTATTAAAACCTGGAATGGGTGAAATTCTTATACAACAGGAGTCTTAGTTCCATCCCCTGCAAGAAGTTATTTAAATGTTTTCCTAAGATTAAACATTCATCATGGATATTTATGTAGCTGTAATAATAATAATAATACATTTACAAGCACTTTTTCATTTCAACACTGAATAAAACCTTGATTCTTGCTGGTTTGTTTACAACCAGGTTCACGGTAATTAAGCCTGTTGCTAAGCAAATGACGCACTGACTTTCCTAGCGTATTATGTAGGTCCACTAAATTGATGCTTGGTCAGCAGCATGTCTTTGAACACTGCCTGCCTTCTGAAAGCTGCTTTCTTTATGAAGAAACAACAGTGAATTAGACGTTATTAAAAAATATATTGCTAAAACTCAAGTTTACTGTTTAAAAACAAACAAAAAAAAACGCACATTTTCTAAAAAGGTCACGGGGGGGGGGGTTCGGTTATTACTGGTTAAAACAGAAAATTTCAAGCCCTAATAATAAAACTATTAATACAAAATTAACAACATTTGTTGATGTGTTAGTAAGCTGGCTGTTAATAAACTAAGAAAGTGCCTTCTCAAACAAAGCATGACGTACTGACCTTGTGCGTTCAGGCTGGTATTAGACAGTAAACATACACTCCATTGGTATTCTATTAGTGCATCTTAATTGCAAAAGAAATGATCAGAGAGTCCATCAACCCCTTATTAAATCACAGTTAACATGCTTAACAGAGTTGAAACAAATCCATTCGGTTTTTTATCCTGTTATGTACTGTAGGTCGGCATCATTTTATATAACAAGGCTTCACAACCCATGAAACTATAGAATGTTTAGTTTAGGCCTTAATATAGAATGAAAGCATCTTCCGCACGCTGCCTTATACTGTATACATGAAACATTTCACATTCATTGTACATAGTGTGCAGTGCAACATCATTCATTTGCTGTAGTACTGTTGCTATACCTTTAAAATTAACAAAGTAACTTCTCCTTTTGCATTAACAGTGTTGTGTAAAATTGCAACACTGTATTTCACACAAGCTAACTAACTGTTGCAACATCAGTTCTATAGTTTACAGTAGCTCCTGCTGAAATTCAGTTTGTCGATAAATGCAAGTGAATTCCATTCAGCCACAGTGCTTATTTTCTTTTCTTTATTCTACTCGTACGGCTTTGTACTTCATCAATTTGTGTAAACCCAGTAACCTCAAACAATGTGCGAGAGAGAAAAGGAACATCTTACTGTCATGGTAGCAGGGAAGGTAAAACAGGGGGTTGCCGTGCATTTGGACTGAAGACCAATTACCCACTCGTATTTGTTCTGTTTTAAAACTGGGGGGGGGCATATGTTTTTATTAAAAGCGGGTGTTAGATGGAGAGAACTCATTAAGAAATATTATAGCTCTCAACATGGACCTTTCAAAATGTGCTGCAAACTGCAAAAAGTATCCAGGGTTGTTGTTTGCTGGAATCTCACTGGGTTCAATTAAGCAGGTAACAGAAACTGGCACAAACTGTCTCTATAACTACTAGAAATGGCAATGCAAATATAATAGGCTAGTCATGCATGCACAGCACATAAAGTCATTCTGGAAAACGTACAAGTGTGTTATTACGAAGTCAGGAAAAAAATCTAATCAGGGTGGTGGCCAGGACAAAACAAACAGCTGACTTCAAGTAAAATATTAAACATGTCTAAGACGCTGCAAAAGAAAAGAAAAGGGGGGGGGGGTGGGTTGTGTTTGTGACAATGATCTAAAATTTAAATTAGCTGCTGGTACTTGTGCTCATGGGAAATTGAAGAGGCCATTAGAAAGCTATGATCCTCCATAAGAGACTACATTAGGAATTGGTTATGCTCGATTGTTAGTGATTGATGAATGTTTTCACAACTGGTTTGGGTTACCAATTATCAGTGAATGTCTACTCCCCAGGATGAGCTGTGCGCTTTATAAATACACCTTCTTCAGTCACACCTGATCTTATAGAAACACTATATCAGAGATACACCCACAGCCCATCAGCCGTCAAGTGGCAAACTAGGAGCTATCATCTTAAATACTACACTTCATTGTGTTGACAGGCAGCACTCAGCGTAAAACTGTGGAATTATCCATCAGACAGGAAACATCTGAGCCATCTAAACAACAACAAAAAGATACAGAGGACAGGAGCAGAGATTTATACTGAATATATCGACAAAAGACAAGCTCAGTAAATCTTTACCTAAATCCCAGCAATACTGAGACGTAAGAAATAAGAAATGAACACCAAAGAATAGCTGTTTGGTGTTTTCTGTTCCATTACTTTTCAATAAGAATACATTTCAAAATCATAAAAAAAGGTATGCAACCAAACATGTTTTATAACCTAAACAATATCTAATGATACTCATAATTTCCCTTTTTTAAAAGTTGAACACTTACTTTTAAGAACATAAAATTCAACTCTTGGTGCATCTTCAGGTTCTTGCAGAGCACTATATCACTCAAAGACTTACAGCAGAAGATTGTGAAGTGCCCTCTGCACACGAAATGCAGCCAGTTCTTAGACAATGGATTGGACAGGATAAAGTCACGCTTGATGAAAACTATCCATGGTGGCACAGATGAGCCTGTATTTTTTCTAGTAGGAGGTCAATATTACAGCAATCTAAAGCATAACTCTGACTGGGTGGTGAATCTGTACTGGGCGTGCATTCTTTAACCTTCACTGGTGTTTCTGCTTCTTTCCTTAGATGCACAAAGAGGAGAGTGTATTCTAATCAGTTACACAGCAAATAAAATTATGAATACTGCTGGTCTTATGACTATGTCTGATCTATGTGATTATAGATTATCAACAACCCTCTGGGCACATTTATGTTTAAACCCATACAAATCTCAACATTCTTTTTAACCTAAGGACTTTAGGTTTCTTGGAAACTGCATTAGTTCAGAACGAATAAATCAGGTAAAGTAAGCTACATCACAGAAGAATGTTACAAGGATTCCTTGGGCCAAACTGCCCTCTGTCACTTATGCAAATACACAGCTGACTGCTTTTTCTTTTGTAACCAACACATGACCACAGCGATCCTTTTTTAATTTTGCAGCTCTGTGGAAGCAAACAGGCTAACATGGTCGACTGTAATAAGTTTCGATAGTGCACTCACAGGTGTCCTGTTTATCTGATTAATTAGCTAAACCTGCATTGTAAATAAACAACATATTGAAAGTTGAGCAACAAGACTGGCATCACTAATTCATGCACTACACGTGTAGGGACAAGGTGCATGCAACAAAAGAGGTCTGGCGTGGAAACCCTAATGGCTTGGAGCTGACGTTTAATCAAGCATGTCAGTGACAATCACTCCTCTGCCAAAATACAAGAGACCCATCGGCAGCATGAACAACTAGATGAGCATGCCCTATGTCCACTGTATTCACATGGAAAAATGTTTAATACAGACAGATGGACAGATGCTTCCATATACTATACTCTCAGGTTGCGTTTTAAAGAATTTCCTTAGGATCACATCCTGAGATTGTGACCCTCTAAAAGATATCTGGATTTGCCGAGCTGGAATGGAATCACTCCTTAGCAAGTTGCGTCTCAACTGGACAAGGGGTACTCTAGTAAATGTAGCACGATAGACAGATAGGCATTTGGACATACACCCAAATTACACTTGATAGCTAATGCTAAAGAGGGTCCTTAGCGATAGCCACTATTATCCCATCACTAGAAACAAGCATCTCCATAATGTATCCTTTCCAAGGCAGTGATGAAACTTGATTAGAGAATAATATATAGCCTAACTGCCCAGTGGCGTTCACTCTATTGCGTCTGAGGTTTTATAGTCATCTTTACTTCAATGTCTTGCAGCAACAGGACTGGAGTAGTACGTTACCTTGGCAGACAGTTTATTGGTCCCAAGTGATTTCTTGGCTTTCTCTGGTTGCTAAACCACCCTTCTATACAGAATTGAGACAAGAATAACAAAGGCTACTATAGAAACTGTGTGGTAGACAACTTACTCGTTATCCTAGACAACTAGCATAGCACAGACTAGAAGACTCACAGATATTAGCTCAAAGGATGGAGTCTCAGGTGACTACAGTAGCATCACAGTATCCCTCAAATTAAGAGAAAAAAAAAACAACAAACCTCATGAATTAGGCTTCTGATGTTGCATTCCTGATATTTTCCACTGCTTTATGTTAACCTAATATAAGTTTTGAATGTATTTTAAAAGGTATCCAGTCTTCCTATGTTGTTTACTGTAACATAAGTACAAATATGATGGAGGCTGTATTGTGTTGTATTGTACTGTAATTTGTTCTTTGTATTCACAGCTAAGCTTTGGCACACACTGACCATTGTATTGAATCAAGGTGCCAAGTGCAGTAGGCGTTTATGTGCCAACCTTCTATGAGTCTGAAACCAAATGCAATTTCAGCTCTGCCGCCCTTCCTGGAAATATAAATCTGCCGAACATGTTATTCAAAAGGACAGACTGCTTGCTTGTCCCTCGTGTTTCTGTTTGCTTCAGGCTTGCATCACATATGATGAATGCCTCTTTGTCTTGGGCAGCTGGGGGTTGTGTAAGATGACGATTGCTCCGCTGCATCCCAGAGCAGACCAGACACAGCCCTGATCACTACGATGTAATTTCCCTTTCCTGGGAAATGCTTGAATCAAGTGACGTGAACGCCTTTAGAAACAGCCAATCCTAACAATAAAGCTGTCTAAAGATAATGCTAAGTTATGTATGATATGTTTATTAAAGCTGCATGTGTTTGTCACATGCTGACCACAAGCAGATTTGTCCTTTTTGGTGCGTTTTATTATTTTTTATTTGACGCTACTGTTGTTTTCTATATGGTTGTCCTTGTTGCTTCAAAAAACGATATGAAAACCCCAATGAAGAACTAGTACGTTTTCTTCTGAGGGTAATATTTTTTGCAGCATCCAGTCAATGCACCTTGAAGAACAAAGAAAGAAGCAATTCACCTTACCAAGTAATTAATTGTTGGCTTGATAAAAAAAAATAGCACCAATAAAGCATTGTTAACACCACATTAAGACTAAGAAGTTTTCTGTTTGGGCTAATTAAAGCCCAAACCATTGAAAAAACTGTTTAAAACCACTAAATCATTTCTGCTTCACATGTTATTAACTGCAGCAGATTTTCAACACTTGGCTTTGTTTATTTTTTATTTTTTTTTATCTCCACAGTGTCTCATTCCACTGCAGCTATATTGCCACTTGCGAGAATACAAAACAATTACGAAAAAAAATTTAAAATACTCCAAACCTTGCCTGAATATTCACAACCTAATTTTCATTTAAGCTACAATATGTACAAGCAGGGTTGGCCAACATGTCATGTGTCTGCCATACAGTAACACTCTTAATGGGACATGATGCACAGTGTCAAGTCTGCAAGCTCCTTCAATTGTTCTGGATGGATATGTCCTAATGCCTCAAGCAACACTGCCTTGTTATTGTGGGGGGAGGGTTGGATTAACAGTGAAGGCAGTTCTCTACTCTGTATAGAGACTTTCCATTAATACTAAATCACATGCTACATAGTGCAAGTGTTTCTCCTTTGTTTGTCCTTCCTTTATATCCTTACCAATGAAAAACACAAAACAAGGATAAGCCTTTGAATATACTGTAACAAGTGCTTCTATAACACTTTAAGCTCCAGTATCACCAGGCCACTGTCAGAAGAGTAAAAATGTAACTTCCTAGGCCACCAGTGACAAATAACGGAACTGGCCAAAATGTTACATTATATACATACAAGACATTTTGTAAAAAGATTCATTTTCCTTTTTTCTTGCCAGTGCTGTGTATAACCTTTTGTTTACCGATGTTGCCAATGACATAAGAGGTTTCAATAAAGCACAATGTGCCTTTAAAATTTCAGAACTACACCATCGCTCTGTGGCATCTGCTAATGCTAGGGGAGGGTCCGCGGTACCACCCCTTTTGACATTACCAGCGGAAATAAACTGGAGCATGCAGTATTAGTAACATTTTTTGTTTGTTTCTTTGTTTTTTTACTGAAACTATCAATAAGACATTTCAGGTGAAAAAAAGCATAACCATGTATGTGTGTAACAGCACCCAGTGACAAAACACACTGCACAGCTCCCGAATCAATTCATGTAAACTGCATCAGTCTGAGACAGCAGGGAGACGAGTCAAGAACTGATACCATTCATACAGTACGCTACAACCCGCCAATGAAATAGCTTACACTATCCCATTTAGGAAGCGCCATAATAATAATAATAATAGACTATACTTAATCGTTTTTATTGTTTTGTTTTTTGTACAAGCCTATCTGAATCTAACTACACACAAACCTTTCTTATGCACAAATCTAATGCTGTAATTATCATGTGGATAATACATTTGCATATATACAGCAGTCATTTGGAAACGTCAATAACTGGTTTCTATACACTAAAGAAGCATTTTTCTGTACAGGAGCACATCGTGTCCATTTTGCGTCTGCCAGATCCAGAATCCTTCATTCAATTGACTCAGTCTGCATCTTGCAAACACTAGTAGAGTACAGCCAGCAACCAGCATCAGATGAGCCTCAAAACGCAGCCATTCTAAAAAATACACCGTTATTAAATTGTGTTGTACTTGTTCGTTGACAAAAGTCTAAATACGACCGCAAAAAATACAAAATAAACAACCAGTTCGTGTAAAATATTATTAAATAATATTGCATTGGTCCACATTTTGGAAAATATGACCTTTACATTCTGCACATTTTTTATATTGACAGTTTTCTCCAAAGCCGTTATCAGTGGTGGATATTGCCGACAGTAACCGACTACAGTGTATTGTAATTCAATTAGAATATGTTTCTATTATCTTCTTTCTGCTTGTATTTAGTTTAGCAGAAATGCCTGGAAATGTACACTTTTTTTCATCCTCCCACTAGGAGTCCTAGGAACATCTGAAGGACACATATTTGATGGGAGTACCATTTTGTCAAGGGGTAAATATGTCAAAAAAAACCCCAGCAACTTCTGCACTGACCCTCTCAACGTAAACATAATCTGTTCCATACAAAATCTGAAGCTATTTTAACAGCAGACACTACAGTAAAATAAAAGTATATCATTCATTCATTCCACATCTGCACCATTGTTCGTTGTGGCGGCACAGTTATTTGTCATTCACAGCACCATCATGCAAAACTAAATAACCAGCGAAACCTACGTTCACACACACACACACACACACACACACACACACACATTATAGTATGTTTATATATAGATATATATATATTTAATATAATATATATATATATATATGATACATAATATATATATATAACCAACATCATTCATAAGCAGAATCAGCCACTGCAATCAGAACACCGCATTATTTAGATGGTCATGTTACATGAATGCACATTTTCCACGGTATTACCTTTGTATAGAGCTCAGACGCTGCCATAATGATCACTCCTGCGTTTCTGTAATCTAGATTAGCACAGCATTGAGAAACTAACGATTTTCTATCAGGATGATCTGAAACCGATGCTGTTTATAAATCCGTGCACCGGAGACAGGAGATCTCAAGCAGAGGTAGCAATCGCCATAATACTAAAAGTCTTGCTATTTTGGCGTATCTCTCTGTGCATTGTGGGTACGAAGGATGGATTGGGTCAGTGAAAATTTTATGTATCGCCTTGGATTGGAATTGATTGCAAGGACAGGCTGCCTCCTAGCGGCTGAATTGTGATTTACTTCATAACAAATTCCTCTTGTCAAATGATTAAGACAACAAGAGAATGAACGGTGTAATGTGCTTAAAGCTGTAGTGTTTTATAATTATGTTTAATGTATACATAAATATAACAGCCTTCTGTGCTTGGATCATGCGGGATTAGAGATCAGACCACTTCTTAAATGTAAATATCGATATAAAAACCTTCCCAATGGGACAGTACCGTTTGCAAACTGCATGTTTCAAACCACACACACACACACACACACACAACACACACATATATATATATATATATATATATATATATATATATATATATATATATATATATATATATATATATATATATATACCGGTAATTCACTCCACCAAAAATGACTATGGAATTAAAAATCTACATTTCATAAACACGCTCCAATTTCCACGTGTTTTGGTCTTTCAAAATCTGACTCCTGACTTGCAGTTTTTTTTTTAGTCAGCAGAGGGAGATTGAAATTGTTGACTCAGTACATTGAAAATGCAGACTAGGCAGAGTAATCAAAACCTACCGTGAAAGTGTGACTGACAATAAAAAAAAAAAAAAAGGAAGAACGGTTTTTTGGAGCGACGGACAGATTTCCTATCAGACTCCTGTCACAAGTTTCACAACCGTTGCCAATTTGTCAGTCAGTGGGTTTAATTTGACTATGTGAACTTTATAAATGGAATAGGATTATTATTGGAATTATAACCATCTGTGAGATAGCAGGGAGGGGGTTGAAATCCTCCCTGGTTTAAAAACCATTTGAAAATGCACGCTTGCGTGAATGGGCTAAGGGTTTTTATTGTTTAATTGGTTAATTATGTAATTGTTTAATTGTCTTATTGTTTAGTTATCCCCTGCACCTGGTGGTAATTGTAAATTAGTGCCAGGTGCAGATTATTTAAGAGAGGCAGTCAGTCTGCTCAGGGCTCCTGCTGAGTGATGAGCCCGACTGTGTGTGAGAGCAGCCGTGTTTGTGAAAGGTATCGTGTCAAATTTGTGCGTTGTTATTGTGTGGTTTTTGTAGCAGGTAAACGGCGTATCCGTCCTGCGATCTAGTTAGGTCCTTGCAACAAGTATTTAGTTAGTGCTCCGAAGGAGCTAGGTGTTTGTTTTGTCTTTTTGCTTTGTTTTTGTTAGTTGCGCTATTTCTTTCAAACTTGTGTGTGTAACGTGATTTTTAGAAGGGAAAAGAACCCGAGCGGGTCTGTTTGGAGAGCCGGACGTCACACCATCAAACATTCATCTTCAGTTATTACCACTCCGGTTACAGAAAATCTTATATAGGGTACAAAACATGCCAGTTCCATAACAACTGAAGTTTTTAAAAGTATGACTTCAAAAAATGGAAGATACATTTCCCTATGTTTGCAAAAGGGAGTTTGTTTAAACAAAGTAACTTATGTTTCGCAGTGAATTATATTGATTTGATAAGAGCCTTTGTTGATCTGTTCATATTAATTAATGCATGAAAGAAGAATTGAACTGTAACAATTGTATGTGCCTTTCTCCATCATTCGGATTCAATTTTCTACAGAAGAATAAAACCAGAAAACTGAAGCTCAATCTCTATGCGAAGTGAACTAAAAATGTTCAGAAATTAATTTTCAAAAAACGAGAAGGTTAAGTGTGAACGCTGTAATACTCTACTCTCATCCATACGCACTACTTATGTCTTCAGAACATGAGCTAAAAATAATGAAAACGAAGCTCCCAGTAATCTCAAACGCCTCCCCTATCTGCTTCCAAATTCCAGTTGATTTAAATACCATTCTCTAGTATCAGTTGTCTTAGGACTAGTTTATTTATAGATTTCCCTCCTCCCCAATAATTTCTCCACACAATGAACCATGATATACTGTAACTGATCCTGCTCCAAGAAAAAATATAACTTGGGTTGGATACAAAATGAATAACCTTAAATGCAATACCACTCTTTGTACTCATAATTTTCACATGAATACGCACATTGGGATCTGTATTCCAATATGTACTTGCACTAATGAGAAGTAAATAAGTTTCTGTTTCGATATTGTCTAGGTATTTAAACCTAAACCGTATTCTTCATAGTTTGCGTTTTGTACTTCTGATCAAATAAAACATCAGGGAACAACCCTGAAATGACCCATACAGCATTTACATTTTTTTTTTTTTTTTTTTTTTTTTTAAATTCGCCGTATAAACTACTTTTTTTAACGTACAGCACCAGTCAAAAGTTTGAGTACACTTGCTGAAAACTAGTTTTTTTGAAAATTGACAATGTTTTACGTCGTATACGTTTCTGTAAATACTTGAAAATGAAAACACGTTACAATATACAAAACAAAACATAAGGAGTATCAAAGCAATGTTCAAGAAAATTGAAAATTGTCTCTAAATCTTGGATTCCTCAAAATAGCCACCCTTTTGCCTTAATAGCAGCCTCACAAACACTAGGCTTTCGGTTAACAAGTTTCAGCAGGAAATCACCCGACATGTCTTCCCAGCTCTTCTGCAGCAATTCCCAGAGATGTAGGGCACTTGTGGGTAGCTTTGCTTTGACTCTTCTGTCCAGTTCTTCCCATACAAGTTATATGGGATTGAGGTCTGGAGACTGGACAGGCTAGGTCATTATATTGAGTTGTCCTTCACTTTCCTTCTTCACCAGATAGTTCTTGCACAACTTTGAGGTGTGTTTTGGGTCATTATTTTGCTGAAGAATGAAAGACTGCCCAACTAGCTGTAATCCTGATGGAATGGCATGCCTCAGAAGTATGCTATGATAGCCATGCTGGTTGAGCTTGCCATGGACTTGATAAAGATCACCAACTCAGCAACCCCAGACCATGACACTGCCTCCTCCATGCTTGACAGTGGGAACCACACATGCAAAACTCATGCGCTCACCCTCTCTGCGTCTTGCAATACTCGGCGGTTGGACCCAAATATTTCAAATTCTGACTCATCGGTCCATAAAACCGACTTCCACTCCTCAAACGTCCAGTTTCTGTGTTTTTTGGCCCAGGCAAGTCTCTTCCTCTTATTCTGCACTCTTAATGGTTTCTTTGCAGCAATTCTTCGTTAGGTCATCTTCACGCAATCTCCTCTGAACAGTTGATGTTGAAACATTTGTACTTCTGAGCTTGTATTTCAGGGGCAATTAATCGCTGGTTTTGCAGACTTGTGACTCGAATGAACTTGTTCTGATTCTGAGGTCACCCTTGGCCTGCTTGACCTTGTTCGGTCCTCATGAGTGCCAGTTTCTTCAAATCGTTTGATGGTCTTGGCCACAGCAGTTACAGACATTTGCAAAGTTCTTGCGATTTGTCTTAAAGATTGACCTTCATTTCTTAAAGTAATTACAGACTGTCTTTTTTCTTTGCTTAACTGAGCGTATTTTGCCATTTTCTACTCCCTTACATTCAGGAATGACAAACTTGTGCCTGTGCTACCTATATTTATAGTAATCATGGACCCTCACCAGTTATCGTTCCCAAAACTTCAAGGCGTTGGATCCAAAATCCCCAATTCAACTCTTGTGACTCTTCGGGAATTAACCCAAAAAGAATTCTGACTTCGAAAACCAAAAAAAGACTTCTCAACTCCTCCAAAGAAAAAAACGTCCAGTAGTTTCTGCTTGTTTTTGGTTCATGGCCGCACCTCACTGCACTGGTTTTTTGTTCCGTGTGCCGCGTTTCATTGGCTTTTCGTCCTACGTCTCCCATCTTAGATACTGTAGGTCCCGCGCCTGGCCCGCTTTGATACCTTGTAAAGGTTGTTAATCCCCGCAAACTCCCACCATGGTGACGTTGTCCAGTAAACATGTGTTTCTGACAATTGGTCCAACTCCCGCATTTTTTGATGGTCAGACCTTGGCCACAGCAGTTTTACAGAACATGTGCAAAGTGCCTTTTCTTGCGATTTTCATAAAGATCATGGACCCCCCATCCCTTAAAGTAATTACAGACTGTCTTTTTTTTTTTGCTTAATTGACCGTATTTTGCCCTTTTCTGCTTTACATTCAATTGTGCCTGTGGTACCTATATTTATAGTAATCATGGACTGTCTTTTTTCTTTGTTTAACTGAGCATATTTTGTCATTTTCTGATCCCTTACATTCAGAATGACAAACTTGTGCCTGTGCTACCTATATTTATAGTAATCATGGACCCTCACCTGTTAACAATAATTGGTGACAAAAGCTTAATTAGGTAACATGCTAGTTAACTCAGAGAACATCTAACAAAGACACTTTTATACTTAGGCCAGTGTTCTAACACCATGTTATACACATTTCAGACTTAACTGACTTGGGCTTCAGAGTGAAATCCCCTTGCTTTGGGTGACCATTTCATTGAAATTGACAAGATTTATATTTTCACTTAAAAATTAAATTTTTGAATGCAATTCACTTATGATTATCAGCTTATATAAATACACGTATCATATAATGAAATATTAAGTGTTTATAGACAAGTTTATACAGTTAAAAGCATAATCATGAAAAACCTGGTTTCAAGCAGGTGTACTCAAACATTTGACTGGTACTGTAAAGCACGCTCCACTTATCAGCAACTTTATGCTTGTGGTCTGTATTGTCATCAGAACCTATGCTGATTTGACCAATAGTTAGATGGCTATAAGGGTTAATAGATTGTGTCATACAATAGATGTTCACATTTCAAATGTTGTGTGTGTAAGAAGCATTCTGTCAGACAGTTGTTCAGTTCTGACAATAACAGAAATGTGAATTATACTCTCCCACAAAATGTGTTGAGGATTCTACACAGGATGAAGAATGAGCTTGAAAATGATGACCTGTAGCCCTGCTGAAGTATGCCTGAATTGAGTAATATTAAGATGTTTTGATGTAATATTTTCTACAAAGATAGGAGTAATAATGCAACAACCATGTTAATGAAGCCTCTTAAAATAACATTTCATTACCCATTCTTACAGATGCCAAATTAAGACCTATGACCCAAACATTGCCATACACTACAAATGAGTGTTAACAGTTAAGTGTACAATTCGTACATCACAGTGCAAAAAAATGGCCAGTATGTTTGACTGCCAAGGTAAAAATTCATCCAAGGTTCAATATTGTAAAAACAAACACTATCCAAAAAGAATATTAAGCAATTGGAACACATTTGTGCAAAACTATTTTATTTACAAAAATGGCACAAAAGTGACTGCACAGTATACCCACATGCACACTTCAAACATTTCCTTTAGTGAGCTACCATCTACAAAACCTAAAATGATACGGTTTAAATAGGTAAGGAGTTTTCAGCACTAGGTTCACATATTTCTCCAGGGTGTACAAACATTGCCCAACAACACAGGCAACTGAAAAAGCCGAATGAGGTTTAAGGCCATTTTAAATTCAAGATTTGAGACAAGCAGACACCAACCTTTCACAACCCAGTTCACTTTCACACATGCTTTTTTTTTTTTTTTTTTTTTTTTTTTTTAAACCAATCTGTGTAGTCCATTCTTATTTTATTTTTTATATAAAACAAAGAATATAGCAGTAACGTAGGAAAAATGAAGCATGGACATGACTGAAGATTATATTAAATAATTCAAGCACACTACTTCATTCAGATGAAGGATATAAGGAATGATATAGTAAAAATGTAAAACTTTCTAAAATGTCAATTCCTGCCATCACTCCTACACTAGGAAATAGTTAATATGTACACTTCACCCAAAACTACAGTATACTTAAGCCATCAAAACTTCAAGTTTGCGGGTCTCCCTGACTTTTTCTTTAGCAGTCATTCCAGGTACTACACACTTTTGTAATTACTCCACAAGCAGCACTATTAACTGGAACCTGCCTACTCGTCAGTCTTTCCAAATGACATTAGTGTAAAACAAAGTTATGAGATGAATAGGGACAATAATAAGGGCGAAAAACAGGAATCGGAAGAAAAGGGTGCAGTGCCATATCTTATAAATCAACCAGCCAGCTTGCTGGCAACCAGGGAAGGTTTTCTCTGAGGCAAGTCTTGTGGAGTGGGGATGTGGTCTCCAGTGACCTCGGCTTTTTCAGTGGTAGCTGTCGGCAGCTGTTTGTTCTTCATCTTGGCTTTAGCCATGTTGTAGTCACCAGAGTCAAAATATTTTTGCTGCAAAACAGATAAGTCAATATAGGTATTCAGGTCAGGCCAATGTTATACCCCAATACATGCAAATTAAAATGCCAGGTTTTTTTGTTTTTTTTTTACTGAGTATTATATCTATAAATTTAAAAAAATAAATAGAGGTTTTATATTTTTACCCGCCCACAATCCTTAAATTAGTCAAATGCTGGAGGGACAACTCCATAAATAAAGCAAGCACCATGAAAGAAGTGGATTCATTTATTAAATATTAAGGCTAATTCTAAATCTAGACCTTGATACGATACTCATTTCAACAATTTATGCTAGCACAAGTTCCGAGAGCATTCATTAGCTAAGAATTAAAGCCTCTGTACTTTAGGTAAAATTTCTTCCGACTTCTTTTAGGTGTCAGAACTCATACCTAGTTTACACATTTGACCTAAACAGTTACACAAAAACCACACTTAGCAAGCAATCGTTCTATTCCTTTAAATACTTCGTTGGTCCAACCCAACCCCCCCCCCCCCCCCCCCCCCCCCCACCACACACACACACAAAATTGTAAAAATACCCCTTTCTGAAGCCTTTTCCTTAAAAGATCAGAGCCACCTGGCTTTGAACCAAGATGAGGGTATCGAGCTTTCAGCTTGGCTTCTTCTACCTTTTCAGGGCTGACCACTTTGTCCTCCATTTCCTTAAAAATTAAACACAGATTACATTTTGGACTTCAACTATTTAAAAAGGCATGAATATAACCCAGCAAGGTGGATCAGCAGATGAGAGCTTGACTAATGGATAAATCATTATGTCCTCACTGAAAGGGCAGCTTAAAAAAAGGAAGAGCCCACAGTTGTTTTAAAAAGGTCCACTAAAAAGCAAAGTTATTTTTACAGTTGATGCAGTTTAATCTCTGTTGACCGTGTCTCTTTAATCAGATGGGGCAGGTACTGTCACTGCACACAAAAGGAGTACTAAAGCTTGCTGTAACTCAAAATACAATTAACAGATGTTTCATTAAATATGTCCAGAAAAGGCAGTTCAAAGGTGACAAGGTATGTCAAAGTAACATACTATCCCCAGCACCAATTTTCATTCACAACTGGAGAGTGGAGCAGATCAAGAGTAAAACCGTCCAATTCTAAATGTTAGACTAGGCTCGATTCAATATTTTGAATAAAAAAAACAGTTGCTAGTGGAAACTGATTACTAAAGAAAAATTGTGTAACCTCATGTGTCATTAAATCAGCTATTCCTGCATAAAGCCTATATTATAAAAATGATCCACAATCACATTAAATGTACACTTTCTTCGAAAGGTATTACATTAAACCCTTTCATCACCACCTTTGATCAAAACCAAAAAGCATCAAAGAGCTTTCTATGAACACCTAATATTTGACAATGCATAAATATTTTAGAAGTGAATGGAACATCTACTTAAAGATTGCATAGCAACAACAGCACGCCCACATATCAGTAAATCATACACAAAACAGTCTAGGAATACAATATTTCTATTACAGCTATGCAGACATAAGTAACATAAAAGTCCCCTAACAATGTTAACTAACTAAGAGGCTTACCTTTTAATAAACAAATGGATCTTTCTGTAATTGGGACCAGCAATTCACTTCTATTTGTAAATTTAACTGTAAAGAAAAGTTCTTTGTACAGTAATATATATGTTAACATGTGACAGGAGACATGGTAAGAATGACAGAGCCAAACAACTGAAGCATTTGTGTCTGAGAATTTTTTTTTAAAAAAAGTCTCTGTGAAAAGCCTAATGTTTTAATCAAAGGCTATTCATTGAGAGAAAGCACTGCCACACACCAAGATACTGAACGTCGATCAAGGGTAACTACTTTCATATTCGCTACAGTAAATAATGTATTTTATTTGCGTGTCTCTAGACTATGTATCTGAAGAGATACTGTTTAAGTCTTACATTAAAGGTTATTACACTGTATAGGACTTCACTTAGGGCTTTAGCAAAATAAATGAACAGAAATCAAGTGTAGAGATCCCCAGCAATATTCTTTTGAGAGCGCTTTTAAAGACTTGTATTCTTATGTTAATAACAAATCTGACCTCAAGCAAGGGCCTGCATGAAGCAAACTGAAAAAATCCATAATGATTTGAATGTAGAATTTCAGATTCTAGATAACACTGAGTAAACAACAGTGTTCAAATATTAATCTGGCTGAAATGTTTCAGAAATAAATGCAATTATTTTTTGTTTGCAGGTTCTACTAGTACTAGCCATACCCAAACCCAAGGAGCCAACATAAAGTATTGGTAAAGTATCACACCTTTGTCCCATCCAGAAAATCCACTCTTCCTTTCTCAGTTTCAGTGGGTGTGACTTGCTGAAGCTATTACAGTATCTTCACACTGTGTAAGGTATTGACATTTTCAAAGCCCAACTGTAAAGCAGCAGAAATGAAAACACATCCATTCTATGGTTAACCAAGTCTCACAAATGGAGATTAGACAAAGGGGCAACTCAGAACAGAAAATAGGAATCACTTTTTTTACACAGAATTGTGAGGGTCTGTAACCAGCTCCCCAGTAAAATGTTGTTGAAGCTGACACCCTGGGATCCTTCAAGAAGCTGCTTGATGAGATTCTGGGATCAATAAGCTACTAACAACCAAATGAGCAAGATGGGCGAATGGCCTCCTCTCCTAACTCATAACTTTATGTTCACGATCATATATGTTCGACCACATAGCCTGCCTTTGTTCCTGATGCTGTAAAGTACATTTGGAGGTTCACAATAATCTGCTTTCTAAAATAGTATCATAATCATTTTGCCTACCATAAACGTTGAAAGATCATCACTGTAGAATGCTGCATCTTTAAGTGACTATTTCGCAGAATAAACTGCACCCTGGTTTACCATCAATGTGATTACGCGTAGGGTTAGTTTAACAATAAAGAAGTCTAAATTAATTTAGCATTGAGTTTTAATACTTCCGATTACCTTGAATCAGTAACCGGTTTTCAGTGACCTTGGTTTCAAAACAATGCATTTTTCTTAAAACGCATATGGCATTTCTCCGTTTATCACCGCAAGCAACAACACTGTACTACTATAAAATCATAGTTTCAGTGTATCGAGCAACAACGGAAAACTGAAGTCGGCGACATTTTCGCTGGTATAGACCAAGTCAAAAAAGGCGATGTCACATCAAATTACTCGGGACAGTACTGTACTATTTGTATACTGGTTAACCGGACATAATTATATTTCCTTGTATTCCGGTGAACCAGGCCCTGTCGTCTGTGGAGCAAATTAAAAGTTAAAACCGTCCGTCATTTTAGATATAAAAAATATCACCACCCAACCAGAGATTCATATCATCGTATATGAATACAGCATATTACAAAAGCTCAGGCGGGCATGAGGCACCACATCTGAATTATATAATAAACTCAAACCCCACGCCGGGAGACGGTCTCAGTCTGTGTCCACTAGTTCATGCTTGACTTGGACTGACTGAATGACTTCACAACACGGTTCACGCTACAGACCGACTCAAAAAACAGCCACTCCGTCTCACACACAGTACTGGCTCCTAAACCTGCATTACCCGCTGCTCCTCGGTTGATGCATCTCCGATGGTCTTCGTTCCTTCAGTTTCACTTGACATGACTGTAAATAAATGTTAATAACCTGCAAACCCGAACCGTTCTCACTACTACCCCCTTCTCCCTACAGTGTGTATCAAACACCTCCTCCCGCGGAAAGATGGCGGCCGGTTTAAGACGTCATTTCCATCTGGGTTCTACAAACGTTATTTTGTGTTTTATTAGCGGGGGAATAGCAAAAAAGAGATTTTTTTTACAAGCATCGTGTATAATTACACGTAAATAGGGGTGTATGTCGTATTCTCTGTATGTTCCATAATATTTTACATTTTGATAGAAAATCGTAATTTGTTACGTGAAATGCATTATGGGAAATGTAGTTTTGCTGATGACTTTGTTTTACCAATGCAGAAATTACAGTACACGTGAGTGACATAATAATAAGATTTACAATAAATAAAATGTTCACTATTGCAGGTTGCATTAAATACTATATAATGCCATCATACATAAACTCTGGTAGTTCTGAAGTTTGTATAGACAACAAAGTATGAATTCCATTCCAAAATTGTTTAGTACAGGCCAGGAATAAAATAACTGTTCTAAAGATTCAATATTAGATAAGCAAAATACACAAGCGTTATGTTCAAAACTAAATCCTGTATGACGAAATTCACTGTATGGATATACAGAGCTAATGATTTTAAAGTGGGATTCTTCAGCTTTTGGTGGAATTGACAGGTTAAATAGACTATTGATTTTCTATGCCTTAACTGATCTGTGATATCATACTTGTACTTTGATTTGGAATCATTAAATATGACCATATTTAGAGCATCACAAAGCCATTTGTTATTACATTTACTATTTAGAAAGTGTAACCCATTAATCAATAAAGTTGGGTAAGTAGGATTAACTTCACAATACTGACGTGACATTATAAGTACTAAAGCACTGGGAATGGCTATAATACTGGTAATTTGATTAAATTGTTTGTTAGTAATTAAGAGATTGAATTTGTGCAGAAAATCATTATAAGATAGATATAAACCCTGAGGATCCAGTGAATCACTGACAAATATAATTTTTTTTTTATCAAACCATTAATTCATTTTTTTTTTCAATTTAGATCTCTCTGTTATTCCGTAGCATTGAGTTGCGAGGTGTGAAATTGTGACCAATTTGCAATATACCCAGTGGCATAATTTTTAAAGTGGGGGTGCTGAAAGCCACGGAACAAAACTGTAACCGCTGCATATGATGGAAGCCATGCAAAGCCAGGGGTGCTACCGCACCCCAGCACCCCTCGTTCCAGTGCCCTTGAATATACCAATGCCTGTTTATAATAGTCAGATAATTTAATGGGAAGATTGCTGATGACTTCCTGATTTCTGTCAGCTAGTTAGAAATGGAGGAGGGGGCTGCTTAATAGTGTAGCTTCAAAAATTGTTCAAAGTGAAGACAGCGGCTTAAGCAATGGCGCTGATAAAGAGTAAGACAATAGATTTAGAACCTTAGTGATTGAACCTTTAGCATACCTGCCTCTTCCAACCTTCTTAATAAAAGCTATTTTCAGAGATACCATCCACGGATTCCATTTAATGGTCCTGGTCATACCTCTCAATCCCAGCTATATGCACTGGTTATTTTCTCCAGTTTAACATAAATTTTCTGCTTTATACAGAAGCTTGCATTACACCTCAAATTATATATCATGGTCTTACGTCACTGACCACTGGGGAGGTGTGGGAGGAAGGAAGGCACCATTAGGCAAAGCAGGAGACAGCAAGGCGTTATACTAAAGCTTAGAAAAACAATGATTTAATAGCGGT
The DNA here is from genome assembly GCF_017654505.1 of Polyodon spathula. NCBI lineage: Eukaryota > Metazoa > Chordata > Actinopteri > Acipenseriformes > Polyodontidae > Polyodon > Polyodon spathula. The sequence goes on from NC_054552.1 coordinate 27,533,413, forward strand.
AGATCTAAACCTTCTGAAATTTTTCATTGGGGGTTGTGACCTGTTTTTTAACATCTCTGAACATAATAAAAGATTCTAGGATAGAGTTATTAAGATCCTCCACTGTTAAAAATGTTTTTTTTTTTTTTTTTTTTTTTAATGTGTGTTATAGAGTGACACCATTCTACTACCGTGTTCTTTAAGTGATCCTTGTTACAAAAATAAATGTGAGACAATTATTTGACCAGCTGTCAGTACAATGTACAAAGACATCAGGACAAGCATTTTTCCCAACATGTAATTGTCCTATTATAGTTTTTTTTTTCTGGACATAAAATGCAATTGGCATACTAGTTTGAACCACAACTGAAGTTTTTATCCATGTGTGGTTCTTGTAAATAAAATGTTGCTTCTAAATTCCCTTTCCTGATCTCCTGCAGTAGTGGTGTCACCATTTGCTGAACAAAACATCATACTGAGTCCAATTTTGAGTGTTAGATAGCACTCAATATCCAAGAGTGTATTTTCTTGTGTTAATGTAAATCTTCATCTTGCCAGCAAGACATAAATCTTAAGTAACTAATAAATTGGTAGATCAGTTTTTGAACAATTATCTATACAGCAAGAATTTTAGTATAAAGGCAATGTTTTTTATTCAGTATTTCACAATTACTTTAAATCACAGTAGGACAGAAATTTATTAAAAGGGGGTTTCACAGCTTTCATATTATACAAACTAAATATCCTGTTACGTTTATATGTCTTTTAAAAGAGAGTATGATTTAGCCTAGATATCTTAGATAATCAGGTGCTGGTACCATTGAAGTCTGTAAGGGGAAGAATGAATCAAATCGCGATCTGTGCATTACAACAGTGCTTCAGGGCCATCATTCTTTGGTCTGTAATGTGCACAGAATAATTGCTACTGTACATCATGTAGTTGCAGCTTGGATTAAGAGGTGAGGAATGTTATGATGCATTTTTAAACAGCAGAGGATCAAAAAAACTCTTTGTACCATCACTGAATATAATAAAAACACTTCAGAGCTCATATTGCAGCGTGTTTACATGTTTAAGGTGGCAGCATTTAGGTTTGGCAATGTCTAATATAGACCCATATGACAAGTAACCACCTTAATTCAGTTGCAAAACAGAGTATGTGTGCATATGTTGGCTGTTCATGTGGCAAAAAAAAACAGAAACAAAGTTACTAATTGACTTGCTAGTAAAAAAAAAAATTCAGTTTTCGAATATGGTAATTGATGTTTTTGATAATCTCTATCCATACTGTTTTGGGCATCAAAATGTTACTAGCATGCTTCGAAGAAAGATGGTAGAGAAAGAAAAGCATAAACAGAACCGAACAGCCAGGTTTAATATATTATATATATATATATATATATATATATATATATATATATATATATATATATATATGTTATAATATATAATAAATATATAATATATATATATATATTAATTACAAAAATATATCTGAATATTAATGTCAAAAATACATACTATGGTTTTACATATAGCTTTTACACTACATTATTTTGCCTAACATGACAAACATCACATGTGCAGTAAACGAAATATTAATTTAAATATTAAATAACTGACAAATAAAATAGAACATGTAAACACAAACTAGTTAAGGTATTTTTCTATTGCAACACTTCTGATAAAGTGGTTCTGTAATAGAACAAAACAAAAGTTATTAGGATATTATGATTTTAATTTCCTGTCATCTTGGAAATACACAGTGCTCTTTTGATGTCACTTTTTTTTCTAAACTGGTCCATGGTCTGATGAGAACACTGCAGCTCTTACAGAACATCACCAACGTATTTAAAAAGTGTCATGAATTAGATTAACTAAACATATGCCTTTATACAAAAAAGGTCTCTTTTACAAAGATCAGCATCTCTGTGAAAAAGGAGGGTTTGCTGGAGCTTCTGTATACGATTTGAGCTCGTATGCTGCACCACTATCAACTTCCATGGATTTACGAGAAAACAGGAGCCTTATGTCTCTATGGAGGTAGATCTTTCCAGATTTGGAGCTCTGGAACCTAAAACAGATCAGACAAAAACTTGTTAGCAGATTTGATCATGTTGGATAGAAATGCCTTACACTTGTATGTTTTATCTGGAACGAATCTTTTATCAAAGGTCTTGTCTGTTTTCTTTATGTATGAGGGTGTGATTACCAGGAATTTTGGGCAAGGAAAATGTTGGCATATAAGGCACTGAAATGTGTCAATGCAGTCATCATTGTTTTATGTTTGTTATTTTAATTAATTCCTGTAGCAGATGTTTTCAAGTGTTGTTTTTCTTGTACACACCTCAACAAACCTGTAAAGTAACAGCAGCTCCACTCTATTTTGAATGTACACAAGGAAATACGCTGCATGCAAAATACAAATAAAGGAATGTTTTCATTTCCCCATGTACGTCAAGTTATTCTGTAATTATGACTCAATTTCCTCCTTTAACTATAATTACTTCAGGTCATCCTCAGGCACTTGTGAAGGAACATGGAAAGACACATACAGTACAGTACAGTATGTTAATCAAAAGACACTCAAATTTCTATACTTGGTAGACAGGGGTTCTGCTTTATATCCCTCACCTCAGATGGATGAGGTAGCGCAATATTCTTTCCTCGGTCTGCAGGAGGTTTTTTTTATTGACATTTCCATTCATGTCACGTTTCATGGGAATAGAATATGTCCTTTGTCGAAGAAATGTCTGGTGATTGGCTGGCATCTCTCTCAAGTCATAAATCACAACAAACATCTTCACCACAGTCTTGCTGGGGTTGAATAAGGTCTAAAAAGCATAAATGAAACAGTGTGTTAATTTCAGAGCATAAAAAGTCATTCAAATTTAGGCTAGTTGTTTTGCAATGATTAATGCACTATTTATGAATAGGTTCATTTTATGATTTTGCCTGTATCAATATAACAATAGCATTTCTACAGACTGAAGTTGGATTTTTAGACTATTTCTTGATTTTTCTTAATTTCCCTAACTACACTGCCCCACTCCCACTCTGGAACTGCAAGTTTTCAAAATCTGCACTTACCACTTGAATTGTTCCTGAAGGAGGTACTCGATAACCCCTTTTCCCTAGGGACTCCAAGTTAATTACGCCCTAAAAACAAAAAGTTTAATATATTTATTAAATATTTGGTATACTGTGAAACCTACTTTGTGAGCATGCCTTTTATTCTCGCGAATTTCACAAGCCACAAGAATTTGTGAAATGATTGCCTGCCAAAACAGTATTGTACTACTAATACTGTACTGCAAGCCAATATGGAATTACTGTACTGTATTATAAAACTTGGAGTGAGACACTGCCCTGGCAATGTTTAAAGTTTTTGCCGCACATAGACACAAATCCTTTCTGAAAAGACTGACCGAATCTGCCATTCTACCAGTTCTTGTTCCAGCAATGGAGAACTGCGGCCCCTTGATGTCAGTGTAAACAAAAATTTCAAAAAACAAATTAAAGTTTACAGTTTAGTGAATGGTATTCTACTATTGTCAAATCTGAAATAGACGAAGGTAAGGATATTAATGATATTTACACGGACTTGAGAACATCAGATGTGAAAGCAATTCATGCCAAGTGGCTGATGAAGGTTGTTGCTCTGTGGAATCGAATGGTGCGTGGCTTCAGGAGATGCCAGAATCAGAAGTTGCAGTTGTGTTAGTTATTGTATTTGTTCTAGATATTAAAAACATTACATTGTTATTGAAGTTGTACTAAGTACTAACTGGCTTTTATTTATTTTAATTTCTGTATAACACTTTGGGATGCTTATCACAATGTTGCTGAACTAACTGAAGTCAATCAACTGAGCTATGCCCGTGCACTCCGTGAATATTAAAGGTGCTAATATCAACCACATTTCTGGTACCACTACATTTACTGGCTGTGAAAATAGAGGTTTACAGCACCCCTATGCTTGTGCTTTGTGGTGTCAGTTGCTAACAGTGTTTCTTCAAGCAATTTTACACTATACGTGGACAGATAATTAAGATATGATGACCAATTACTGAAATTCCAGCAACTTGTAATAATAATTTTTTTTTTGACACTGTAGTGGATCTTACCTTGTATGGAGAAGGTGCATTGTCATCTGAAACACTGTAGAACGACACTTCCACTGGGAGGGTCATATGACTGGGACAAAATATTCCACTCGCTCCAACCTCTGTGGTGAAACCTTCAATGGTGCCTAGTGGCTCCAATCGGTGGTTCAAGACAGATTCCTGTAGACATGAAATATGGA